>NC_141251.1:13637500-13985000 GCF_054856555.1 Leptonotus elevatus | reverse complement strand
TTTATGGTGAAGCCATTCTTGTCTTTACCTAAGGATGAAAAGTATGCTACCTCTTCTTTGGGTTTAACTTTTGCCCTCTGTGGCCTCATGACTGACATGTCTCACTGAAGATAATGATCTAAAGCTATAGAAAAAAATGAGTTTCAATCAGTTTGATAGGTAACTTGGTACAGATGTCTTGAAGTTGACTTTCAGTGTACCATAATAGCCTGTGCAGTGTGCAGTAAATGTGCCAACGAAAATAAAATACAGTGGATAGCACAGCTCTGCTAAATATTTGCATAAATTAAATGTAATGAACACTAACAGACTTTACTGAAATATTTCTATTGAAAGAACAAATTTAAGTAAACACAAATGCAGCAATTTACCAATACTTCATTTATACTGTACTGGTAATACTAAGCCATTGTATATTTTCACATCAAAAACCAGCCTGTTATTGCTTTCCTCTTAAAAATTGCAATTAGCATTCATCTTACTCAACAGACGGTTAGCTCTGCTATGCTAACCGTCGCTAACAGAAGCGTAGCAATTCTAAATAATTAGCTGCATCCATCATAATCAACAGATGGTTAGGTATGCTAACGTAAGCTTAGCTGCACTTACACTGGACTTGCATTATAAATCATTTTCGCGAAAGAGGGAGCAATGTACACAAGCGACCAACAACAACAGGAAAAATTCGAGCTTCAAACCTACCTCATTAGCACAGCTACACGCCATCACATCTCGTGAAGTAAATAGAGCCGGGGGCGGTTCTCTATCGGGGCTGCTAGATGACGTCACTTCCGTACTCAGGGCAATATAATAAATCCCGTTCAAATCAACAAATTGGTTCAGTCGTTGGATTATGAACTTTGTTGATAAGAGTGGCTATTGTTCTATGATTTACAGTGTCAATAAAAAAAAATAGATCACATTTAAAATGAACCCCAAAGGCTCATATATTAAATGAATTACCACAGACGAAAACAAAGGATATTATTGCTAGAGTTATAGATCATTTTGTAATCATAAAATGTGATTTCAGTTTCACTTTTTTAAAAAGGTTTTTTTTTTCATTAACGAAAATGTTTTTTTGCTTTAGTAAATAAAATAACCTTGCTGCTGTCATACAGTTGCTGTCCGAGGATGTTTTAGTACTATACTTTAGTAATGGATGCATGTGTTTTTTGGCAAAATTGTGAGCGAGCCCAATTCCTTGGCTGAGAAGCAACCCTGCAAATGAATGGTCACATGATGCTTTCCTTTTGGCATGAAGCAGGACTGATGGTAGCGCTCACCTTTTCTTCTCCAGACAAGCATTTTTCCGGATGCCCCAAACATTTGGAAAGGGGGTTAATCAGAGAAAATAACTTCAACTCTTTTTTTCTTATTTTGGTCTGTATTTATGGAATCCCCTTTTCACTGGTCACACCAGGCCATCCTCCAAAAGTCTTACTCCCTCACCATGGGTGTAGATGCACTCATACCTGCTTACTGCCATTCCTGAGCAAGCTCTACACTGGTGGTGATGTCCTTATCCCGCAGCTGAATCAACTTTGGGAGATAGTCCTGGCATTTGCTGGATTTTCTTGGGTGCCCTGAAGCCTTCTTCACTTAAAGTTTGTAAGGTCACTAAAGGAAATTACTTTAATTTTCATGGCAAATAGGGACTTTGCAATTCATCTAATCACTATAACATTCTGGAGTACATGCAAATTGCCATCATAAAAAAACAATAATAATAAGTCAGCACTGGAGATTTTTAGAAAATCAATGTCATTCTCAAAACATTTGGCCACTGGTGTACAGAAAGATGTTACATTGTAAAGGCAGGGTGGGATGTTAAATGATGAATCAATATACGGCACTGACAGTTTCTCTGTCTCTGCCTCCAGCTGTTCAAAGTGATGTGATAAACAGCTGTTAACCATTGTATATTTTCAAATAAACAACCACTGCAAGAATTAAATGCTGAAATATATAATTAAATGTCATAGTGTATTTCATTATTTAATTTATCTACTTAGGAATTGGTGGCTGCAAAAAAAAAAAAAGGCGTCGCGTCTACAGACAAACATTCACAATACACAGCATTTTGAGAAAAAACGGAATTATGGGGACATGTGCGTAATTGTGGGGACAGGTGACGGTCAGCCAATCAAATGCTGTGAAATATACACTGGTGTGAATAATTCATGAAGTGGTGCATTACGAGGACCTTCCTACAGGGGGCGTCATCAAATACACAAAAATACACAAATTCATGTAATTATGGTTTACAAGGACATTGGCTAAAATTTTGGATTTAAGCCTTCTACAGCCCTAGAAGCACTTCTGCATTGAATGAATTATGAGGACATGGGCTGTGTCCTCATAATTCAAAATGTCCTCGCAGTGTTGCGTGTATTCAGGTGACATGTCCTCATAATACACAAAGGCAAACACACACACACACACACACACACACACACACACACACACACACACACACACACACACACACACTATCGGGCGCATGGAACAAACACAAGTGAGAGAAGTTAGCAACGGTGGAGATTGTGTACAATGACCAACTCTTCTACGTATTGATTGGTTAAGTGGTTTGGATGCTTATCTGACCTTTCAATCCCTTTCAACTAGATACAACCTTGGCCATGGCTTTAATTGTAAAATAAAATTAAGTAAACCACGCCTACATCCTACCCATAGGCTTTGTGTGTAGCGTCTTGTTTTGGCCTGATGTTACAGGTAGAGAAACCTCTAGCAATCAATAATTTCCCATTTTGTTAGATTAACACATCAGTGTACTTTTGAACCTCTGCCCATGAGTTTTTAAAAAAGGTGACTTGGAGAATATGATCCTCTGAGGTTTTACTGAAAAGATGCAGTCATAGTAATGGACCAACAATGAGTCTCAATTCCCAGTGCGACATAAGCTACTTTGAAAAGTATTTCTACATTAAGTGGAGCTTCACCTCTTTGTCTATAAATACCCCACACAAGGGCTAGGCAATGAATCAAATTAATTCAATACATTGTCACTTTAAAAATTGAATTGTTGAAAATGTGCTAAATCGTTTAATAAAATGTTGTCCTTCTGGATTATTAAAAGCATTTGTTTTTATGTTCTGTTACATCCAGATGTTATTGTGAGTTGGAATTTTGCACAAGTGGCAGAATGCTGGATGGGTGGTTTACAATAGCTAGCAACTACTTAATTGTGGCATTTAAGCGCCAACTCGGAATGTTACATTTATGTTAAATATGATTTAGAATCAGTATACCTTATTGTTGTCTGAGCATTTTGCACAGGAATTATTTTTTAATAAATTAAACCTTTAAAAAAAAATATATATATATATATATATATATATATATTTTGGCCATATCGCCCAGCCCTACCCCCACACATACACACATGCTACCCCCCAAAAATTTGCTAGCTGTTGATGTTTGTGACCATTTTACAATCAGCAACTAAAAAATAGAAATTAAAAAGAAAAGTTTGCAAAGAAAAAGTACTACTGGAATCGGTATTGGTAACTACTCAAGAGTTGAGTACTTGTACCATAGAATATCGGTCTGGGAAAAAAAGTGTTATTGAACATCCCTTACAATGTCTAGTGTGAGCATCAGCAGATAAGCAAGTATGAAATGGAAAAGCATTAAGGTTTAGAAGTGCCTGAAGAAATATAGCTTCTGTGGATTCTATGGCGTGATGTGATCACAAAAGTAGCTTCACTTCTGACAACCTATTTGTTATTAAAAAATAGCAACGTCACGATCATGCTGCAGAAACATTTAGTTAAACTGATAACAACGATACTTGTAATGCTGCTACTCCCCCGATACTGCCAATTCCTCATCAGTGTAGAACTCTACAAACTTTCAGTAAAAACTTAATACAATCACTGTATTGGAAATGTGCCTTTCAATATTATGTAGTTTCATTATTTCTGCATACACATAAATAACTAACATTGATAATGCGTCTTCTCTTATGATTGTTTCCACTATCAAATAATTAAAAAGCAGAAGGCATAGCTTCTGTATTTTTCCGTTCACTAAAATAACACATTTTTGCTTATAAATACTACACATCAACGGACACAAATGTTCTCTTGACTCCATGAAACCAGATGATTGAGGAGAAACATTTACAACCTCAAAAATACATCACTCATTACACAGTATGGCATTTCAAAGGAGTCAAACTTCTTAGTTGTCACTTTAACAAGCAAATAATATGTCTTTATAGAGGACAAATGAGATTGCATTTTAGAAGATATCTTATCTTCACACCCACCTTATCACATTGCTCTGCCTAATGCTGAAAACTCTCTCAAACTGTGCAATATGTGACTAATTGCTATGGTTTATCAAGGCATAAAAGCGCCTTGAAGAAAGTTAAGTGCCAGGCTGCAATGACCCAGCAACAGTGATCATGCGTCTCTGGCATGAAGCTTCTGTTAATACAAACCCCGTAAACAGCATTAAAACATCAGGGACTATAAAACACTTTTATGAAGTAATGAGGCGCCTTTTTATGGTTTTTGCACAAAGGGTCCTAAAATGTTTGCTCTTCTGCCTGCATAAGGTCCAACAAGCAGAAGGATGTGGTGATAACACTGTGTACACCACAACAGATGTGTTGCCATGTTGGGAACGCTGCTTAAACATGTCATGACAACAAGGGCGTACAAAATGTGTCAGCCTGCTAAATCCTTTAGCTCCGTTACATGCACAACTGCTACTGTAAACACCAAGTATGTGTCACGTTTTAAAAACAGGAATCAATACGCGTTTCTCTAAAATCCAAGTGCTGGTACTTTTTTCCCCTTTGAGTTAGTGTATCACAAACTTGTCGGTGATGTTGGGCAGTCAATGACAGGACAAAGGCAGACGGCAATTCCTAACTCTCAAATTCATACCTATTGACTAATCTGAGTGTTAATTAAACCTATCAAATATGCATGTTTCTGCAAAATAAAAGGACATATCCATTAAACCACAAATGGCTATCCCATGAGCTGTGTGTCCTTCACTATTGGTCATTCCGTCTTCCTTCTTTCCCCACGCTGTAGCTGCCTAATCAGAACAGTCAAAAACGGCCCCATTTCAGCATATAACATAAATAAATAAATAAATAAAATGTAGTGGAAATCACTTATACCGTATTTTGGAGGCAGCATTTATCACTGTCAGCAGCCATATACAGCGCATATGCCCCCAAGATGTCCCATTTCCCCACCAGTAGTTTGGACAGCATACTCGCTCATTTATAGAAGAGCCTGTCAGTTTTGTGCTATTTACTAATGTAAATGTCCCCTGGATGAAATGTTTCTCAGGCATAGACTTGTTGTGACAGAAAAAAAAAAAAAAGAGGCAGTCTCATCCAGTCAGATTTGAACAAATCTAATGTAGTTGAAGGTCAGTAGAACCTTAAGATTAGGGCTGCTCGACTATGGGGAAAAATTATAATCATGATTATTTTGGGCAATTATTCTATTTTTTGGGTACAAAACAATAAAATGTTTTAGCATTTAAAAATATGAAGGCCAATTAAGAAATAGAAACACTAGCAAGTTCATTTTGGATCAAACAGAATTAATTCATTAATTCATTCATTCATGCTGGCAAAAACTTGAAGTTGGTGTGCAGCTTGTGCAGTAGGACAATCAGTTTTTTTTTTTTTACACAAAATAAGAAAATGTGTACACATTAAAAAATATTAGGACTAAATAAAAACACATAGAAACATTATAATTATGTTTCTTTTGGACCAAACAGAATTGATAATGATATATATATTTTAATAATATATATTTATTTAATTGGCAAAAACGTGGAGTGCAGCATGTTCACTGTGCAGTTGCACGATCATTTATTTTTTGGGTACAAAACAAGAAAATGTTTAAACATAAAAAAATTATAATTAATTAATAATATAATTATGCAAGTTTCATTTAGATGAAAAAAACATTTTTTTAAATTAGTTATTTTACAATTTTAAAAAGGTGCAAATGTATACATTTCAACAACTCAAAAAATTGTATTATTATTATTATGTAATATTTCTTAGAATAAAATTACTACAACAGGGGAAAAAAACACAAAACAACAACAACAACTTTGTATTATCTTTACAACCGGAAACAAAAGTAAAAATGGTGTCTTGGAAACACACAAGGTATAGATCAGTTTACTGGCTATAGAGGTATACAACAATATTTACAAAATGTTTGACGTGCATTATTATTAATGCAGTATATTTTTTATTTAAAAGCTGTGCTGCTGCAGGACAAATGAACTACTGTGCAAACAGTCAAGTCTTTTAATGCTGCGAGGGATCTCAGCACTGAAAGAAATGCCATTGTTAAGATAAATTTCTAAGTGATGTGGGAGGGGAAACTAAAGAGTCCTTCACTGCTGCTTCAAATCATTCTGAATATTCACAATGGCCTACCCACTCGTTTCACCCAAATTGTGTGATTGACACGTGTGCAAAAAACCCTTTTCCCAAGCACTGGAAATGTGGTTTTAAGTGTTCGCTGCCTGTTTATTTCTCTTCTACTTCGACAACAGCACACCTGACTGTCAGTTTATATTCTTGTGCTGTGAAACTCTGCGAGTCGAATAGGGTAGGGCACTATCTATTACTGTATCCACTCATAAAAGCCTGCTATTAGAGACCCATGCAGTTAAAGCACCAACCCCTATGGAGAAGCAGGTTTCCTTCAGTTTGATTGGCAGAACCGAGAAGCCGCCACAGGCGCGCACAATGAAGTGCTACAGCCTTGAACAGTTAATGCTCTTCAGAAAGCAGTCCCTTGCACAACCCTGGATTTTACGCTGGATCAAGGCACCATATTTTATTCGGATTTTAGATTTTAAATAGCCCATATAGCAGAGCATGAGATGTGAAGGTGAAGCTAACTACTATCCTAACTTGTGAAGGTAAACTCGGATAGGACGGAACAGCGCAGTGTTTTAAAGCAATGAATAGCTATCAAGTAAGAGCCACATCCTCCCTTATGAGAGCTAATAAAATCCATTTAGCCAATTTCCACACATAGGATGATTTCAACTGACATAACAGGAGCCAATCATCTCTGATAGGCCCTTAAATAAACACTGCATGTAGGCTAATTACTAGTACTAGTCACAGTGGACAAAAAGTCATTCTTCTATCTTAGAAACTACTTTTACAAATTAATAAAATAATAGACTTTACTCTCGGAACGCGTAGCATTCCCTGCGTAATGCCTCAGTGAGCACAAGAGGTGAGAAGAGAAAGTCATTTTCCGGAGTATTTATAGTGTGTTCACAACATTTCTATCATTCAAGGGGTTTATAGCCAAAAGAAAAGAATCATCTGAGGAAAAGACATCACGACTCAGAGAGATGACACTTCTCAATACAAGATCCATTTGCAGCTGCATGTAGAAGAAGTAAAGTATTGAAACCTCCCATGTCCAGAACTGATCTCCGAAAGACTGTTTCATGAAAGCAAATGGTTTACTTTAACTTTGTTTTGCACCTTATACATATATAATAGGGGTGTAACAAAAACGGGTTTGAACCAGACAATCTTTTTTTGTTTTTTTATTTAAAAGCTGTGAGTGTATTGAATCAAATTGTTCCACTTTGAAGTATTTTGAGATACATATCAAATCTTATTGGATAAATACATCTTAGACGGAAATGGTGCATTCATAGTACTGACACGTTCGTTCAAATGTATGTAAAATGACAACAAAAAAGTCATTGCGTCATACCATCTCGAACTGAGCCGCACCATAACAAATTAAATCGTAATCCCACTGAGTCAAATCAAATCGAATCGTTCCAATTTCAAATTGAACCGTCCTTGAATCGTTTCACACCCCACATATCAAAAGCTATATGGAATCGTTTTTTGGAGACAGTCCAATAAATACAACCACATAGGTCATGTTCAAAAGGGGCAAAATTACAACCAAATGTTACGCGTTTTAGTTTTGCAACCTCTATCGGCCATGTTAAATAGCGCAAAAATACTAAAGTGAGACTCGAACCCGGCCCATCTGGTCAGAAGACGAGTGTTTATCTGAACTATTTGTCCAGTGATTGTTTTAGTGTTGACTACATGTTTTCTAATGATATACAACCTCACTGTGCCTTTTCATAATCTTACCCATTAGTGACACACGTAAAGATGCAACGTGTACTGTACAACCTACAGTGTTTAGTGTTGACATTCATGCCAACACTAAAAATGAACACTAATATTATTGCTAGACTGCTAGCTCAGTAAGTTAGACGTTATTCTCCCGAGCAGACGATCCGGGTGCGTGCCTCAGTTTTGTACTTTTTCACTATTTAACCTGGCCGATAGAGGTGCATGGTTGAAAGACCAATATGGTCGTTATTGTTGGACTTATTTTTTTGTGGAGCGATGCACACCCCTAATACATATACAAAACAAAACCTGCTACACTTTCAGAATTCAATACACTTTTACGTGAAGTGAGCGTTGTATGTAAAATCCAAACAACAAAAAGTGCAATATACCGTATAAAGTGAATTGCTGTTTGTAGCAAGAGTTCAAGTTTCAAAAACACTACAAGAAGTGCACATTCAACAGTTCAACCCACACTTTTTCGTAATACCACAATATTAACCCAAAAAAACGATCTCAGACATTTTTAATGGGTTAGCAGACTAAGGTAGACACATCATACCATACAGTATGCAGCAAAGCCAGCCGAGTGATATTTCAGTCAGACCAAACGCATCAAAATCAGCCGTCATCCAGTGTGCGTGCAACACAAGAATAACAGCAGGAAACAGATGACTCCCACAAGAGGGAAAAAATGCCGTCCCTTAGTACACTCTCAACATCCCAGAAAGTATCTCTAATTAGTGACAAGGCAGTTCCCAGGGAGGTGATGAGAAATGGATGTGATTATTTGGGCTAAGAAAAAAAGGAGGAAATGTGGCTTGAAAATTAAGAAGGATGAAAATGCAGACGCAACAGTATGATACTCTCAGTCTGTCATGTTTTTATTGATTTGCAGCAAATCCCGTGTTCACAAATAAACTGTGCTACCAAATAAGGTTTTTATTCTTTTCATTAACTTAAAAATGTTATATGAGCAATAACAGTCTAAAAGGCATTTTGTTGTATCTGTATTTATTTCTTGTCAACAGCTAGTTCACACAAACTGCCACCAAACTCCCTTGGGACAGAGTACAATGCAATCATATGTGCTGATTAAGAGTTTACAGCTTTGAGAGCCTGAATCCTGCATCATTAATAAAGGACTGATATTATATCCTGTTTACAGGGGGGAAGGGAGGCAGCTCATATTAAGCATTAGCACTTGCCTTGCACTCCTTCCACCCACATACTACACGTACACACACACACACACCCACACAGAGGGCAGCGTGCCTGGGGCTCAACATTGCACTGAAGACCTCGGCTGTTGGATGGAGCAAGAATGACTAGAGAAGACTCAACCTATCTAGGAGTAAAGTAAAGTGCTCTCGTTTCAAATCTACAGCATGTTAGTGAATTTGTGTTCAAGTAGAAGGCGGTATATGGTAGCGTGGAACTGCCAATGTGGAGTTTTTGACTGGCAAATACATTTGAACAAATGTTCAAATATTTAAAGAAATATGTTCAAATATATTTGCAAGTACATTTGAACATGTTTGCAAGTAAATGCTAAAAATAAGCATTTCCCCCATAAATCCACACGGTATATTGACTTACACATGCACATACCCCTATATATATATATATATATATATATATATATATATATATATATATATATATATATATATATATATATATATATATATATATATATATATATATATATATATATATATATATATATATATATTACTTGCACAAGTTAATACCCCGTGGCATTATGGGACAAAATGCTAACATTTTTAGCATTTGGGCTACAAGTACATTCAAAACGTACACACGTACTTTTAAATACACTTAAACAAAGTACTCCACATCAGCAGGTCCATGCTTAGGTAGAGTAATTCTCATGTAATGGAAGGCTGAACTAGATGAACGCAATGTCGACATATACACACATTTGTATTCAAAGTTGAAAACAGTGTATTGGAAAATCTTCATCCTTTTGTTTTATTATGTATTTATTTTTTTTCTGACATAGCTCAGTATTGGTCATTCAGTAATCTTACCGATTCGACATGCCATCATAATTGCTCTCTCTCTTTTTTTTTTTTTGGTGCGAGTGCGTGTGTGTGTGTGCATATTAGCGTGCGTGTGTGCTCATTACTTCACCTAAAACCTATTAAAAATCCCATACCGGTCACCTAAACCGAATACTTCAGAATCCTGCTAGAGTCGTGAAGTTGTCAGGAGGAAGGATCCGAGGAAGGATCAAAGAAAATAAAGAAAAGTGAAATCCAGCACCGACCAGACATCATCAGAAAATCTTCATACTGATTTCCTGGAGTTTTGAAAAAAAATGCACTGTTGCCTGTTTGAAGATGAAAGCTAAAACATGCATGTTTATAAAATACCAAAGTTCATAGTCTTGGCTAAAGTCCTAGGTCAAACTCCATTTATTTATCCTTTGCTAGCCCTCGCTGTACGATTTTAACTGGAGTTCATTGGCGCAGGTCCAGCGGATGTCGAGCCAAGTGTTCTGTGAAGGGACACCCGCTCAGCGTGCTGTTTGGGACAAACACTGCTGCAACATTTCTTTTTGCTCTACCCATCTGTTGGTTTTGGCCCGCTCCTTTGGACCACAGCACAGATCAGGGAAGGCTCAAGCAAACGCGATTGGACAGCAGCAACACCACTTTACACAGGACTTTTCTGGAAGTAATCTCAGTGGCAATTAAATGTGGGAAAGAAGCTCACTTTTGAGGCTTTAAATAGTTGGACATGGTTTGTACATGGATGAAGGGTCATTCTCACAAGATGTACAAACTGCAAGTGATATTTATAAAGTGTCCCAGTAGAACAATATTTTGAAACTATGACATGACGCAATACATACCGAAAGTAGAGCTTGTTCACATGAGAATAGGAGGTGGATTGTGTTCAAACTTAAAATGTGACGTGGGCTGGGGCCATTGAAATGTTATGGTCTTAGATTATGTTGTCCCCATTGGTGATAAGGTATTTGTCCGTCTTATTTTGTCCAGTCTTTTTTTTTTTTTTTTTGCTATACAGTTGCTATGTTCCTTATGATCATAATGCTTAATGATGATGTGTTAGCCACGCTTAATTTGTCTAGTTTTATGCAAATGTATCTTATGATAAGGTATTTGCCAGTTTTATTTTGTCTAGTCATTTTTATTTTGTACTTGCTATACAGTTGCTATGTTCCTTATGATCTTAATGCTTGATGGTTATGTTAGCCACACTTAGTTTGTCTAGTCTTATGCAAACATGTCTTATAAGGTATTTGTCTTATTTTGTCCCTTCATTTTTATTTTGTAGTTGATAGGTCCATTATGCTGATAATGTTTGACGATGTTAGCCACTCTTCGTTTGTCTAGCCTTCTGCAAATGTCACATATGATGAGAATGGTGTCCGTTGCTATGTTATTAGTCACTCTTAATTTTTCTAGGGACTATTATTTTTGCCATAAAGCTATAAAGCTTTTATTCTGTCATATAGAATTGTGCCTTGCCCTATCTGGAGTTTCTGAGTGCCACTTTTGTTAGTATGTTGAGGTTCCTTAGCCTCGATTTCGCTCTGCACATCAAGGTTTCGCATCCCTCTTCTACTTTGTACTTTTACGTTCTGCATCCAGCCCGCTCAAGGTTCTTAGAGTTTCCCCGTTAAGTGTTTTCGAGGCCATCTAAATCCAGACATGTTTTTTTGTTGTATTTTTGCATAAAAAGTTTCCCAACACCCGTATCATGTCTGCGTGTGGGTTCTAATTCCACACCTCACATGACATAGTGTATATAAGAATAACAAACAAATTAAAAAAACGAATGAAAACACACATTGTTTTTTTTATGTGTTGGCAATATTGAATAATAACCTAATTAAATAATCTAAAACTATGGTAAATAAAATGTTTTAAGCACATTACAAGTGTTGAAGAGGGACTTATACACAATACAATGATGTACTTCTAGTAGTAGTTTAAGTACGTGATGAATTCTCCTCAATACAAAGTCTGACTGTTTCAATGAGATGTGAATGGATTCTTGACATTGGGCTGACATTAGAATGTCTCTGTTTTCACAAGCTTTGAAACAACAAAAACAAAAAGCAGGATGCTGCAATAACAGAAGGGATTGTACGGTTTTGGCAGAAACTACCAATCTAACGAAGCTTTCCTTTTTTTGGTTCCAAATTGCTTCATTTTGCACATATGCTACAAAACTTGGTACATAAACCAGATGCAATGGTGATGCACTCTTTGGGAAATTAAAGTAATTTGTTGTGGATCCCACTTGCAATCAATTTAAGAATATCAATTTCAATGCATCAACAATCATTAAATTATAATTACGAAGTGAAGTCTAATTGGATTATCTCTCGAGAACACAAAATGACCAATTACTTCTTTTTTTTTCCTTCTCAGGAGCAACCTTGAGTAAACCGCATATTTTTTACTTTGCTGCACTACTCAAGCCTCTATCACATCTTTATAGTCAAAGTCAAGTAAACAGAAAAAATGTCATCATGAAATACATCACGGGAAAAATGTAGAAAGCCTCGAGCAATCTGCCTTATGACAGTCTAATTACAACATTCCACCGGAGCAGAAGAGACGACAGGGCGCAATGAGTTTTGCAAGTTCTTAAAAGCTTTTCTCCTGCTGCAATTGCATTACCTTAAACAAATATATAATGTCTGGACTTGCATGGACTGCATCGTCTTTGCAGCACAGAACAGGTAATGCAGACTCACAATAAGAAGCAACAATGACGTGTTAACGTAAACCTAAAAAGGTTCGTGACTGTGAACCATGCCTCATAACCGTCTATTGTTGTATGAGACATAAAAAAAAAATGAGTCTAATCATTGACAGCAAATCATTGACAACATAAAATAAAATATACCAAACCTCTGTTACAGAAGACAAATAAAAACAATACTACACTGGAGAATTTGTTGCTGTTATTTCTCATTTTTCTCCTTTATAAAGTAATGACTGAAGGTTTATGATGGACTGAATAAAGTTGAGCAGACGGATATTTACACAATCTCAAGAGGAGAACACTTCGGTATGTGTTGGGCTCTACATTTTAGGACTAATAGGCGTAATGGAGGCTCATCCACGGTTTGGTGGAAAGTCCTCCGCAAATTGGCACCAGATGCTCGAGGGAGGAAAAACAAATCCTGAAATGAGCCTATCTGATTGAGTAGCATCTACTCAACGGAGTCTGGCCTGCTCAGACACTGTGATCAATGTCCACTGTGATAAGGCTTAAATTAAAAACAGATGGATAAATAATCAAGAAAATTCACCTTTTCAGTCCAGTGATTTCCTGTCATCTAAAACAGCATAGCTTTTAAAAAAGGGACTCACTTGTTTTCACACAAATTCTCCACTCAAATGCCCCATGAGTAAAGTTAAAAAAAGATAAAAAAATAAAATAGATGCATAGTGCTAAATGAAGGCCTATTGAGGCCTTTGTTTTTAACTACTCGATGTGAGCGTACATTTCCATGCTGGGTGTACTACACTAAGTGAAAGAGTGCGTTTAGTGGGACAGAGATTTTAGTAAAGTAGGCTTTGCTCGATATACAACGTCACAAACCATGTAGACGATACTTCTCAAATATAAATGATGAATGATGCAAATTCATTGATTGTTTGGTAGCATCACAGTTATCTTGTATAAGTAACTAGTTACTTTACAGATTACTTGATTTAAAAAATTAACTTATATACTTTACTGATTATGTCCTTTATAAAGTAACAAAGTTAGATACGAGTTACTTTAATAGTTACATTTAGGAGACGAACACACACAAAAAAGACACCGGGTTTTGCCACTTACTTAGAAGTGTTTTTAACAGTGATATAAGAGCAATGTTTGCTTTTATTAAAAATAAAAAATACTCTTTTTGACTTGTGATTTAAAAAAAAAAACGCTCTCTAAACACTTTTAATGGTTCTCTAAACAGTTGTAATGTTGTTTTTTGTCGTGACAAGAACATTTTGAACGTGTTCAAATAGTCATTTAACTCTTGTCAATTCTTTCTCATTGGTCCCTCTTGCTGGCAGTCAAGTGCCGTGTTAGTAAAAGGTGCCAATCTCTCAAATATAGATTTTACTTGCAAATAGAAGCAAATATAATTATCAAAATAACTTACAATGGTATCAGAAGACTAATTATAGTCAGATTAGATGACAATAATATAGAAATATTAACTCTGATTATTGGTTACTTGATTTGGTACACAATTTGGACTAGTAATTTGTTACTGGAATCACTGGTGAGGAATGAATAAAAATCGAATTTGAACCAACAAATGACAAACTATTTCTATGGAGACATATTCCGTGGCAACCGCTTACATCAGCCCTGTTCCACTCTTAAGTACTACTGCGTGGCAACACATATTCAAACTGGAAAAATATGTAAGAGATGGTGCAATAGTGCCTATTTAGGTTAGGAAACCACAGTGAGGTGAAGGTGCAGGTCTGTTAAGACATGAGCACACCCTTTGTGCACTTTGGTTATGGATATGTTTTGTCTTGAAGCGGCTGCACTTCGGAAGGGATTAGAACAACATGATCCACCACCACAGAATAACACAGAGACGTGTTGTTCTCGAGAGTAAGTTTTTTCAGCCAGAAAAATGCTAAACAGAAATGTGTTTTTGGAGTATTCCTTTTGATAAAGTAAGGTAGGTTCCCTCTGGCTATACTCGCAGCACATCAAACATTTTCTGGATGTAATTATTTTGGTTATTTTGGTATTAGGTAGCGGCACGGTGACTACCCAGTGCAGAGGACGTGAGATCGAGTCCGTGCTTCGGCTTTCCTGGGTGGAGTTTACATGTTCTCCCCGTGGTTGCGTGGGTTTTCTCTGGGTACTCCGGTTTCCTCCCACATTCCAAAGACATGCATGTCAGGTTAATTGATGTTCGTCTCTGTGTGCCCTGCGATTGGCTGGCAACCAGTTCAGGGTGTAAACCGCCTACTGCCCAAAGCCAGCTGGGATAGGCTCCAGCACCCCCGCGACCCTTGGGAGTCAAGCGGTTAAGAAAATGGATGGAATTAGGTACACTATTTCCACCTTTAGAAGAACTTCTGAAGTTGGAGATTGTAACTTTATACTAATTAATTTTAAGTCAGATGTTCTATCGTGTGGTAAAACAGATGAGCCTTAGAAACAGATGCAGATGCATCAAGCGACAATTAACAGACAATCTATTTTAAAGTAGTGCCTTTATAACAGTATGGTAACCATTAACAGCTGCTGTTCATTTGCATTCACTTGGTGGCAGTTTCTACTAAACTACTTGTGCTTGAATAATCTTTAAGGTTTGCACTGTTGCAACTTCACTCTGTTGCTTTCAGAGATAGTTCTGTGGAAACATGGAGGAAATGGTAATAATCGTCAATATTGTATTTCAAAAGATGACAAGTTTGCCTGGGCTGAATCTATTTTTCATGGCAGTGCAGGGAGCAGCTCTAGAGTTGCTAGCCCCTTCCTGGGAGAGATAGCGGATCGCCAGAGGTAATTAACAGAAGCGGAGGTGCTGGAGGGCCGCATGACATCCTGCACGAGATACTATGCAGCTCCTCTCTGCCTGTTTCTTAATTAGTGGCACAAAACGAATCTTTGTCTCTTCCTTTCTTTTCAACCATCCATCCTTCTGTCTGATGCAATGGTACAATCAAACAGGGAAGAATAAAATGAGTAGGAAACAGGTCGATATCAACATCAACATGCAGCACATATTTGTAAATAACTGAAATATTTAAATTTTCTAATGCTACTTGCAGAATTTGTCAGGGAAATCACAATGCCCCATCACTGGTGAGCTTTTTTTTCCCAAAGACACCATGACATCATGTTGGTCACCCCCTTGCTATTTTAAGATGATGTATTAGCCACTCTTAGTTTGTCTAGTCCAGCGGTGGGCAATATCGGTCCTCGAGGGCCAGAGTCCTGCAGTTTTGGGATGTTTCCTTTCTCCAACACGCTCTGCATAAAGCCTGGTTTATACTTCTGCGTTTGCTCTTCCGTTAATGACCGGCGTACATCACGTGATCAACGCCAGTCATTAAAGTCAAGTACTGCGTTGCTCGTGGCCGGGTGCGGCGCACACATCTCCAAATCTTGAACCCCCTAGACGGTGGGTCATTGCTCGTGATTGGTCCGTTTCGATTGGCGTACTTGGCTTCTTTTTTTTCTCTCTCCCCCCGGATAGTTTCCATGAAGGCAATTGTGTTTGTAAGCCCAGGTGGCGCAAATCCACTCCCCGCCCGGGAGACCACGATTTTACACGTGTGGATATATGTAGATGTGACTAGGGGAAAAAACAAAAAAAACTGTTCGCTAAGCACGGGGCTGTTGTGTTTTGGCGAGTTTGCGGCCGGCACCATTGCAAATTGGAACTAAATAATTGCCACTGTGATGAGCCAATTCTCCCAACTTTGTTTCTTGTTCCTGAAACGAAAAACTACTTCTTGAATTGGTCATAAAATAGAGGGGAAATCGCCACCCTGTGGCGTCCTAGCCAATAGCAGCCGTAACAACACCCTGACTTGGAGTGAAACTGCAGCAGAACCTGATGTGTATTGTGATGTGTATTGCGCACAAGTATGAAGGCAAACGCACGAGCGTGGCTCTGCCGTAACGTCTCCGCTGTAGCCTGACGCAGAAGTATAACGATCCTGTTGATTGGAATCAGCTTATGTTGGAAGAGGGAAACCTCCAAAACCTGAAGGACTCCGGCCCTCAAGGACCGAGTTTGCCCACCACTGGTCTAGTCCCTTGTGATGAAATTTGTGGTTGCAATGCAGATGCTATTTTATGATGATGGTTTAACCACTCTTAGTTTGTCTAGTCCCTTGTGATGAAATTTGTAGTGGCTATGCAGATGCTATGCCACTTATGATGATGCATTAATCCCCTAGTTAGTGTAGTCACTCTTATTTTATCATGTAGGCCTTTATTCTCTAATATATAATTGTGCATTGCCCTAGCATTATTGAATGACACTTATCAGCACATCAAGGTTTGCTATGCCTACTCTTCCATGTTGTTCACCCATGTGTTCTGCATCTAGCCCAGCTCGTTGTGGTTACTTTGTACTTTGGAGTACTGCATCCAACCCGTTCAAGGTCCTTAAGTCAAGGTTCCTCCCGTTGAGTATTTTCTTGAAGGCCATCTCAGTCCAAGCCCTGCTCTCTGTTGTTACTTTGTATTTTTTGTATGCTTCCTAACTCGGGTGTCTTGTCTGCATTTGGATCCTAACTCTGACAACCACTGTGCTTCACTGTAGTGATGGCATTCTTCTAGTGATGAGCAGTGTTGTGTTTGCACCAAATATACAGGAACATTTGTGTTTTGGTCAAATGTAATTGGGCTTGATTGTTTTTCTTAGCTTCTGTCTAGCTACCCTACGCCACAGCACAGACATTTGAAGAAGACTGGGAATTGTTGTCAAATGTACTAAACAACTAGTACTAGGCAAACATTTCTGCAGCTCCTTTAATGTTGCTGTCGGCCTCTGGGCAACCTCCCTAACCAGTTTTCCTCTCATATTTTTTTCCATCTATTTTGGAGTGACGTCCAGTTCTTGGTTATGTCACGTTTGTGTCATATTTTCAGCACTGGATTTTGTTTTCCTCAACTCGACCTTGCACTCAAACTTACTAAACCTCTATTAAATTGTTCTAGATTGAGTTCACTGGCTAACCTAAAGTTTTAAGAGAGCCGCTTACAAAACAAAGGACGTTAGTTGCACTATGAACTATTCAAATTGTTGTATTGTTAATTCATGGCAGGACATACATCATCTGTATTGTAAAGAGAGGCAGGGACTTACTGTAAATACTATTGGCATACATCAATAGTGTCATAATTACACTGTGGACTGACTATAACTACTGTAATGTTCCAGCCTGTATGGGGCATATCTTCAAACAGATTTCCTTGATCATATTCTGTTCTGATACAAACAGTAATGAATTATAATACAAACATCTTTTCTTAATTGCAATAGACCGATTTATTTTGTAATGAATATTTCATGCAGATTTTACATGCAGTAAAAAGGAAAATATTGGCGTCAATTAAAAAAAAAATACAACTCTTAACTTTGTTTATTAAACAACTGTGAATATTTGAATTTATATTTAAACAAGTAAATAGCTCCCTATAGTAAAGTTTTCAAAAATGTCAAAATAACTGAAATAATAAAATCGCACATATTTTTGTTGGAATTTCTAACAATAACAATAGGTGCAGAGAGTTCCCAGGGTCAGCAGCATCTAGTATTAATTTAACTGAAAATTTGAATAAATAGTTCCCTGAAGTTAACACAATTTTGAATTTTTGGTTTAAAAAAAAAAGACCAACGCTTGTCATTGAATATTGGTGCGATAATTGGCCCGGCCGATAATCGGTCTATCCTAATTCTTAATATAACGTGAATATGCAAACATTATCCTGATGATGTAAATGTAGCTGTAGTTCTAACTATTATATCAATCTAATTTAAAACAATATGTTAGAAAAAATGAACATTCAGCAAGTAACTCAGAGCCCAAACAACACCTCCAGTCTGTTCCAATATAAGCATGACCCTTTATTCCTGAACAAGCTAAATTATTTATAGGCACTCTGTGCTCACCTCCTACGTGAAACCTGTACTAGGTGGTCAAAATCCAATTTAGACAGTTTCTTTTAGAAGCAAAGTGTCATTCATCATCATTAGAGTAAATTTAAAGTAGCCGTTGTATTTAATTTAATTTTCATAATGTGGAGATCAAACATGCTATCATCCACTTGCATACAGCATGAGCGCAGTCATAAAAAGTGAACACAGAGAAAACGCTAATGCAAACTATGACTACTAGCAGTAGTTCTCCAGCATTCTTTTTTGTGGACTTCCTATATTCTTTTTGGTCCCAAAATCCAAACAATGTGTATAGTCAACCCATATACTGTGGGTGGAGAGCTTTTACTTTCATTTGTTGGTATACAGCAGAAATGTGCACACCTGCTAAAAGCAGACAAAATGCTAATCAGCCAGAGCATGTGGCTCTTTGTAAATACAGCTAAGCCCTGGAGGTTAGAAATGCATGACAACATTCCTGGGAAGTTGACAGTAGCAGCTAAAGTATATGAAGCAATATGAATACAGTACATTGTCAGAATGTTATTATATTACTGTCACGCATTGCGCACACAGTGTTGTTGACGTAATTAATTAGCTTTGTTTCCATCACAACGCCTTATCAAAGCCTATTTGACATATACAGAATTGATGACCTGTGAAAGAGCCAGATGCTACAATTGGCAAAATGAGTCTTGTTTCTTCAGTAAAAAAATACTTATATAAGTAAATAACAGTCTTCAATAATTAAATCTATTTTGAAATGTAAAGGTTTCAATTCACAAGCAGGGTAGGGTGTTGCTTATTAGCATCAAAGTGCAATGTTTTATTTTGTGGCTACATTGTCATCTTCACAGCAAGTACGGGGATGGCACAATTGTGAAAGTGCGTAGTGCAGCCTGCTAGCTTTATGAAAAACTCTAATCCTGTCAGTATGTTAATGAAGGTGCTGCAGCAGGCTGACAAGTTGGGAAGGCTGGGAAGCCGCCTCCTCTTGGGAACTCACATCCCTCTACCAGGACATGTGGAGGGGCCCCTTGCAAGCTCCAGTGGGTGATGAAAAGATCACAGTGACCTCCTCTGGGAGTTCCAGTCCTACTGACAAAACTCCTGAAGCCAAAATAGATTCTTCAATCAGCATCTGCAGCGGACTGAAGACGTGTCATTACGATCGCCAGTCTTGTATTTTTTTGCAGAAGAAAACCACATCAAAAGTGCATCTTGTATGTGCCTTGCAGGAAACGTCTGATGAAATATACCTCTAATAGGCAGATTCAGACTGCCGACTGATATTGACCTTCAGGAGGAGTAAAGGTTTCCCACATGTATTTTGATTAAAGTAAAAAGGGAATGCTGAACAAAAACATGTGTGGTGCCAGACCGGCAATGTGCTCTACAATATCGATAATTGCATAGGTCTTTCTCCCTTCCATTATAACATTAATTATTCAGCAAAGGACAGCAGTGGAACTTCCATCGTCGAATGCCCCTAAAGTCTTAGTATTTTGAGTTCAAACTACATTTTTTTTGGGGGGGGGGGGAGCAATCCATCTATCCATTCCCATTACCGATTATCCCATTCAGGGTCATGGCAAGCTGAATGAGCGAAAGATGGACTACACCCTGGACAGGTGGCCAGTCAGTCACAGGGCACACATGGGGACCATTCTTGTTCATATTCGCATTGTGGCTGAGTGGGAACTGAACCCACACTGTCTGCACTGAAGTAAGGCAAACGTACCGCCACCCTAGCGTCATTATGTATGATGTAACATGGGACATTGGCATAATTACATTAATTTTATTTAAAAAAAAAAAAGAAAGAAAAAAAAAGTGTCATAAAGAAGCAGTAGAAGTAGAAGTATAAATCAAAATGTTTACTCTTGATTTGGACTTAACGGTCTTTTTGAAAGTTGCCCATTCCCTGACTTATTCATTAGCAAGTGTGAAACTCTACTGAGATGCAAGATATTCGGTCAGAATTCTCTTTAGTAATTAACCTATCTCTACAGCTTCATAAAGATACAGAAGCCAATTGACACTTTGATGGTTTAGGTTCAAAAGTCATATGCAAACGAGACCAGGGGAAAGCAGATTTCCACAGAGCTATTGCCTAAATCAATAAAGGGTAATAGGTTCAAGTCCCCTGGATATATCTCACTAAACAAAGGCCGGGAAGGACTAAAAGCATTAAAAAAAGTAAAAAATATTGTATTCTGTCATAGTATGGTGCTGTCATACCATTTGACACAGCTTAAAGTGTTTTCACAGGTTTTCTAGTGGTCTAAGTTTGACAAAATCCGAATGCTGAGAGCTCATGTCAAAGCTGCTAAAATATCTAATAATTATGAAGCTTCTACTTTTATCATCTACAACTAAACACAACTGAACTGGACAATCACAAACAAGTCAGCGACTCACACCGGCACCCCTAGTGATTGACCCTTGCACACATACCAAATCACTACAACGGAAACATTGACACCTTGATGATCTTAACGGGACATTTTTGGGCGCCACATATACTGTACTGTACTGTATTATTTTTTATATAACCACAAAAAATTGGCATAAATGTCAAGGAAGAAGTTCATTTCCCTGGCCACATTCAAATTTCAAAGCATAGAAAAGCCTGTTGTTGACAGTTGACCACCCAGGAAAATGAGTTGCAGAACCCTGCACACTGCACAACCGTTCAGTTGCATTCGGCCATGTCGCTCGTTGGGCGTCGTGCCTTAAAAACACAGCTGGAACTTCTATCAAGTAGCCACCAACACTTAATAGAAGGTCGATTGTGAGAACAAAACAGTGTCCAGAAACATAATGAAGTCATTTATGCAAATGTATACAAAGTCTAACATTTGAGCCCTTTGCTTATTTGTGCAAAGGCAGAAAAACATCCTATGGGTTCATTATGATCTGCGGTGTTTCCGTTATGTGTTGAACATGGAGGTCAAAAGAGGCATGCAATCAGCCGAGTGCTTCATCTCACATATTCATCGACGTCTTGGCACTATGCTAATGTCTTCTCAGTGGGAAGAAACAAGGAGGAAGTGATGCCAGATAATTACCAAGGCACACCAGGGACAGGTGGTGCCCTAACTGAGGTGATTTAGCATTTTGAAATCCTCATTCTCATTAAGCCCTTGCTACTCCTCAAGTCAGGAGGCAAAGTTTGAGGTGCTCAACACTCAATCACTGCAAAAAGGTTCAGAGGAACGGGAGCCCTACAAACCTTTCTGAGCATGAACAATTATGGTCATTGCAAAGAATCACAAAAAGACCATCTGTTTACCAGCAGTTAAGGTCAGCAAGCAGATTATCAGCAGTTTCAGAAGGCAGGCTCATTTACAAGGACGCTAGGTGTACTGTTTTAAAAGATCATTCATTTACCATGCCATAAAAAGAGAACAAGTTAAATGTCACTAAATTCCTTTTGGGTAAAGAGCTATTCCAATGACAAGGCTCTTTACAAGCAGCACTGTTCACATTCACATGGGGTTAATTTTGTCCTGCTTAGGTTAAGACAAGTTGACATGATGCTACCATGATTCATGACCCTCAGGTAATGCTTAAATCAATCACTAATTGGCTGTTTATCGCCAGAGCAGTGTGGAGACAATGGATAGAGATGTGAATAAAAATGCAAAATAAAACAACAAAACAATTTGGGTTGAAATTCAAGATTCCCCAATGTCTTCCAATAAACTGAATGACCATACTTTGAGTTAAACCTGTTTAGCTCAAATAAAATAGTCTGAAGCAGAAGACAAAATTACCTGGCAAAGTCAGAAAGCACTTTAATACCTGCTTCGAAACAAATGAATTTCACACCCCACCTGTGGGGATATGAGGAGAGGTGTGAATGGGTACTGAAGAACAGCCACGGGACAGGGATCAGCAATTAGAACTGCAAGACAATTACAAGGAGATTCACAGGGAAGCTCTTCTGTGTCGGATAGGCACTATTGACCACATGCGGCATTCCATTTGGACTATTGTCAAAATGCTATTTCTGCCGATCACACACCAGCAGAGAAAGGGACAGTGCTAGTGCTAAAGTAAGCTGATATGAAAAGAAAGAGCTGAAGTATATATATATATATATATATATATATATATATATATATATATATATATATATATATATATATATATATATATATATATGCGTGTGTGTGTGTGTATGTTAAGAGTCCTTGTGCACACTACTACCAGGCAGACCAGTCCGCATATCTTTTGTGAGGGTTAGACTGCATTTTTCCTCAACATTCTTCAAATAAGTTTTAATTCCTTGAGACAGTTTTGAAATGAAAATTATAAAATGAGAGAGCAATCTCAGCATGGCATTAAACTTCCGGCGGAAAAAAAAAATCATCATCAAAAAAGAATAAATAAATTGTAACACATTGTGGAATACAAAGTGACATAACCATGAAATGGAAGAAAAGGGAAGTGATGTGTCAAGATAAGTGAAAACTGACGGGCTGCGTAAAAAAAATATTGTTGTCACATGGCAACAGAATGAATGAATTTAAGCTGTCAAGAAATGAAGGTATTGTCAGCTAAAATAGTTAAAAGCTAAGGAACACTCAAAATCTTGACACTAAGACGCTGTCGCGCTGCCACTAGGACTGCAAGTGACAGTGATGTGAAACAAAGCATTATCATTTGGTCTAGCTTGTTAACAGCTACAAAGTGAATGTCAAGGGGAAAATGGCATTAAACTAAATCAACTGCTTCAAAAAAAAAAAATAATATATCATTTGGGCCATTTGAGTTGAAGCTGAAATGTTACCAGAAATCAGGAGACACCTTTAAATGCATCTATACACTAATCCGACGTCGGGAGCTGGCAAGTGTCCAGGAGTTGGTATATGCTATCTGGTGAATGTATAAACTATCATTGTAACGTCAGCCATTGGCGGAGCGTCTGGGGGGCTTTTTCAGCAGATTCAACATGTTGAATTGACGTTGGACCGTGGTGACATTTGATTATTGTTGATGGGCTGTTAACTTGCAAATCAGCGCAAGAATAGGAAGTAACAAACACGGGTAAAGATTAAGTGATTGAAAGTCTTTACAATTTCACTCATTTTGCATATTATCACCCTTTGTATTTGGATGTGTAATGTCTGTCAGGACATAAGATCCAGAAGATGAATGTATCACTATGGTTCAAAAGAGACCGGCATTGTATGACTTTACCGTTAAAGTGTATGTCGATAGAGTAATGAAAACCAAACTATGGCAAGTCATTGAGATGCAACTGGTACCAGGTAGAATTTACTTGTATATTACATGATACTCTGAGCCTGAGGGTGTGCTTTGCATGGGAGTACATCATGAGTGATTAGGCATCGGTCACATTGGCTGACGCTGGGAAATTTTATCTTGAGGACCTTTTTGGGTTTACCACTAATTACATGAAATTTATATATATATATTTTAAACCCGCCATTCAAGAAATCATCTTACGCAGACACTGGAACTGGCCTGTTAACCTGCATAGAGCATCCATGCATCTGAGCAGGCAATCTAAGTGACACTCAAGGGTGTTACCCCTGGGGGAAGCCTTGTGTTACCAAAATGTATGATAAAGGACTTGCAGTGATACGCTTGGCCTTAAATCACCTTGTCTCATCATTAGTTATCTTGCCTCTGTGGGCCCTGATATCCAGACTGTACTCCTTTGTGACTGAATGAAGTTTCACAGATAGTCTGTGTTTCGCCTGAGAGCACAGAAAAGGGGCTGTTGGAATATACTGTACAAGTAACACTACAGTTGAGTACCGGGGACGGTCGAGAGAGCAGAAAAGGCAAAACTTGTCTGTGAATGATTAAGTTTTAATCTAAACTAAATGAGGCAGAACTCAGTCAGAATGTGCAAAATACGAAAGTGGAGAAATAAGATTTGGGGGGGCAACAGAGGGACAATCATTCACTCACAGGGAAGGCTTTGTGCCCATTTGATGAATTGACAGTGTAGTGAAATAAAAACAAAAACACTGTGCTCTTATGTGTTAAGGCCAAGTTGTGTGTTGTTTCTTTCTTCTAGTAATTGCACAGTTTGAGTCATCACCCCCTCCCCAGAATTATTGCTGACCATTGACTCAATTCTATTTTTTGCCCATGCATTTTGTTACAAATCGGTCAGCCCAATTGCAAATGGAATTACCACCTGTGCATATCATTTGTTCGCCCAAATTGTGCCCTTACACCCAATAAAGTGCTCAGCACTTAAGTGCATTTACCCGTAACTGTGCTCCAGTGAAGAGGGAGGAATGAATCGTTAACAATCAAACTTGTT
The DNA here is from genome assembly GCF_054856555.1 of Leptonotus elevatus. Lineage (NCBI taxonomy): Eukaryota > Metazoa > Chordata > Actinopteri > Syngnathiformes > Syngnathidae > Leptonotus > Leptonotus elevatus. The sequence continues at coordinate 13,959,884 of NC_141251.1, read as the reverse complement.
TGTTCAATGGGTGGTGGGTTCAGAGAAACAGTTACAGCCGCAGTGATAATTGATATTTGAAAACTGAAGTATCACTGTCATAGGCTTAATTATTACTACTACCCCCCACCCCCACAACCCATGAGGATATATTTGAAATCCTTGTTGAATTCGCTTTCCTATAATACCTGTTTTGTGGAGCGTTTTAGTGTTGTGCCATCAATATCAAGAAGCCTACCAAGTTTCATTAAAAATAAAATCTGTTTGGAAAACCCCCCAGTGTAATCATATCAAACAGTGCTGATTAAAAATAGTAACGTACATGCCGATACGTATCTCATGTGATTGTTCATGTGTTATCTAATGTTTTGACCAGTGCTTTGAACAAAATGTGTATGTGGTGAATGGGAAACCTTTTGCTGGAAATAACAAGGTAGTGGTCAAAAAAGGTAAAGCCTGTTTCACAGGGCAAGATTGAAAAATTGTCATCCGATTTCCAAACTATGAGAGACACCGCGGGTGAAGAGAAAAACAAATCACAGGAGTAACCGTTTTGAACGAACCGTGTGTGGTGTGCTGCCATACGGCACAATCAACACATCACACACAAAACAATTTCATTCATGAATGTTTCCTGGTTAGACGGAAAGTCTTGCAAACCCTCTCGAGATTAAACATGCCTTACGAGTAAAAAAAACATTGACGACCAGTCGCAAAACTTCTTGTTTTGGTTTTAGCTAAAAAAAAGTGGCGTAAAATTAGAAGGCGATGTTTAAAGGAGTGCAAGCATAGAGTTTCTGCTGTGCCATGACCGTTTTAATTTTGGATTCCCCACCATCTTCCTCGCCGCGTCGCTTTCTGACTGGCTGCATGTTACCGTCAACCGGCTGTGCGGTACTCGGTCTGAGCCATGTGTGTGCATGATTATCTGTTAAGATTATCATTTGGATGTCAGTGCATCCTTACGATTGTCGGGACGGGAAATTCGGGGCTAAAATTTAGTTAACTCTGTCGTGTCAACCAGGCTTTAGTTACCAGGAATCTTGATAGTGGTGCACATATTTATGTAATATATTATTTGTAAATCACATGTTCACATTCATTTCATTTGTGTCATTTTCCATTGAAGCTGGATCAGGGCATTGACAGATCACCCAATCATGCTGCATTTGTCCTTTGCACTTAAGGCTATTTTAGCTTCCCCCATGACTACAATGGGTTTCAGAGATGCACTCTGTGTCCACCTTGATGTTCCTTTGGCGCAAAAGCAGTTGCCCGCTATCAGTCACACATATGTTGTTTATAATGATGTCTTTGTAATGCTTCTTGGTGCTGAGTGCTGCGGTCAGCAATGTCCCACAGGGAAAGCCAAAGGGGGTCGATCATTTCCTCTTCCTGCTAAACTGAGCCAGAGGTAAGTGGGCTGTACAAATTAGTGCATGAATAGAAAACACGACCACAGCAGAGGCGAAGAGACAATAGGTTATCCTTCATCTGCATTGTTCAACAGGATACAAGCAAAGACAATATGCAGTGAAACTTTAACTTTCACCTGCTTGGTTACTTTTTGTGTGCCTTTCATTATAACACGGTATAGAATTACACTCGACATGCGGATGGATGGAGTTGTGCAAATGTCCTGCAAAGTGATGCAAGACCACACGCAGGATAATGTTGTACAGTTGGTGACTCGATGGGAGGCGTAGCAAAGGCTGTCTGAATGTCCCAACTGTGATGTGATTGATACGAGAGGAAGAAGTGATAAGCCTGTGAGAGATAGAAGGATGATCATCAATTCCCTGGTCCACTAATTGCTTCTCTGTTCCAGAAGCCACATTCAGACCCAAGTGACTGAGTTTTATTTCCACCAAAACACCTGCCTCACCTTCACAAAACCTTGTGATTCTTGTGCTTTTTCTGCATATTGTGTGCAGAGACAAAGCTCGTGTCTGCCACGGTCATTTCAGATTTAAAATGACTGCTCTAATAGAATTATGTGTAAGGTTGTCTGAATAATTCTACCATCACATTCAACAATACAATAACGCTGCATGCTGCTGTAATGTTGAGCGAGAGAGGGAGGGGAAATGAAAACAAGCCAGATTATAAAAGGATTTCTGAATCCGTTTCAAGCGTGACACAAAATATCTGAATGAAGTGCTTGAAATGTCTATAGGAAATATGAAAACATCACATATCGGACTGACAAGGCAGTACCAATGTTACTTACTGTAGATAAATTATTTCATTTTAAAGATACACCTTACATATACAGTACATAAAAACATTGCAAATGGATTGTTAAAGGCATCTAATGAGATCCAATAAATACATGAGTTGTATCAAAAATGCTATTTTTTTTAGGGCCGTTCAATACCAATATTTTTATTTTATTTTTGTCAGACTGACACCAGTATGAGTACTCAACTCTTGAATACTCGAATACCAAAACCACTAGTACTTTCCAAAATGAAAATCACAGATGCAGATGGCAAATACTGATACCATAGTACAGGGGTATCCAAGTGTGGTCCTCGAAAGCCCCCTATCCAGCCTGTTTTCCATGTCTCCCTCCTCCAATACACCAGAATCAAATAATCAGGATCATTAACAGGCTTCAGGAGAGCTTTTTGTTGAGCTGATCATTTGATTGTGTTGGAGGAGGGAAACATGGAAAACACTTACACACATACTGGTATTGGCCATCGTCACGAGTACTGATACGGCTTGAATAAGGCCGAGTATCTCTGCGATACTAATACCTTGTATCGGTACTCGCCCATGCCAATTTTTTTTGAAAATGGCTCACTCTCTTTGATGATGCAATATTAATAATACGCCGTTTTTGGGGTATCCTGAAAAAATATTATTTTGGACCTACAATGTTTTGGTTCGATGCCAGCAATATGTATTGAAATAGTTTGTATAACTTCGGTGCATAATGCTGAGCGATGATTGTTGTCTGTACACAAGAAATATGGTTACAACAAAGAAATTCAAAGTTTTGAACCTTTAGAACAAAATGAGCAACTTAAAAATCCAGGCCGGTTTATATCACCACATGCATGCAAGCTGAAAAAGTCATACACACAGAAGGCTGAGACATATTAATCAAAATGTTTTAAGTATGAAAAGCACATCTTGAAGGTGATGTGATGAGGCAATAAATTGAAGGGTTTATGAAATATGCATCCCCAGTAACCTTGAATGTGAGTCTGTAAGAGTTGACCGTATTGATTGGTTCACCTTGGGCAACATTTAACATTTCTGAAAGAAGTTGAATATGAGTATTTTGGCTCAATCCCTAAGGCGTCTGTTTTATGATTTTGTGGCAGCTGTGGATCAGGGTGTAGAGACGGTCGTTCAGTAACCAGAAGGTCGCCTGTTCGATCCCCGTCCTCCCCGAGTCATGTGTCGTCGTGTCCTTGGGCAAGGCACTTCACACACATTGCCTCCAGTGCTACTCACACTGGTGTATGGAAGGTGTGAATGTTTGGTGGTGGTCGGAGGGGCCGTAGGCGCACACTGGCAGCCACGCTTCCGTCAGCCTGCCCCAGGCCAGCTGTGACTACTTAAGTAGCTTACTGCCACCACAATGTGAATGTCTAGGTACATGAATCATGTTTCCATTCCATTGTAAAGCGTCTTTGAGTGTCTAGAAAACTGCTATATAAATCCGATGCATTATTATTATTATTATTATTATGTTGCTAAAACTCAATTGAGTATCAACACCCAAATTCTGAGTGTATTTGATAGTCAGGCATACTTGGATATAGTTTTTTTTCTTTTCTTTTTTTTTTTTTAAGATGAGGCTTAATGATGCACTGTATACAATCTACTATTATCTTGTTTATAATGTAATTTATATTATCTACTATTATCACATACTCTGAAATTTAAAATAACTCTTAAGACTTTTAAATGAGATGCACCAATCTCAAGCAGTGTGTGCTCGGACCGATATAGTCATTTATATTTCATGGGAAACAAATTAACTCCCGGCTATATCTTCCAGCATGTTGTCCCTTAAGAGAGCTCCGCACACATCAGGGTGTGATTGATTGAATCAGCATGGCCCGCAATTGATTAATTGAAAAACAACTTAATAGACATTCACCCAGGCATCACACAATGTGTCAGGCAGATACTCTTGTCCATTGACAAAGGGAAAAATAGGAGGCAGGTGGACACCAAAATCCAGTCAGGGCCGAGATCCATTGATTTATTGATTTGACTTCAAGATAAGGGCAGGAGAATGATGAAGCTCTGAATGCTTTCACTGGGAGGGCCTGAATGCTTTTGGATTGGACAGCAAGTAAGCGATTTTAAAGTGGGAGCAGTAAGAATAAGTTGGGGGCTTAAAATTCAATTTGCGGAACTCCTCTCCTGGAGCCACAATACTATTAGTACATGACTGACCAGAGATATTCATGAAGTCACACTTTGGTGTTCAGTGCAAGTATTCATTATGTGAAAGGCAAACTTGAATTAATGACCTGACTTTTTTTCCTTCCTTTTTGTTAAAGGATCATCATCTTGTTTTTCACCAGTTCCATCCTCTCAGACCAGGCGAGTTTTACTCTGCTCTCTCCACGGTAAACTTTGTCCCAGTTTCCTCACCAGATGGGCAAACTTTTATTTATTTATTTATTACAAAATAATATTTGTAGTCAATAAAGCGGGCAAAGAAAAAAACGTGTATAGAAAGTTTTGCACCCGCTCCGTTCATTTGTGGATTTGAAAAGCAACAACAAAAAGGAGGACACACTGACTTTGGAATTGAAACACTTGGAAATCCACTATTTCCTTGTTTAAATTGTGACAGCTTAAAAATTACCATTTAACATCCTGAATTGTAATATCAATTGTAAACCTTGTTGGAGGTAATGAACCCCACCAGTTTCCTATGCACATCCACTTAATACAATTACAATTACAATAATAAGCACAAGTCACACGGCGTATCATCACAACAGCCACACGTCAACAACTGAGCGTACCAAATTCCCTGCAGCGCATAACGAGCCAAGCAATTTAGCGTGGTCACCTGCAGCCAATAATGGGCCAACTGGGGTCTATCATCACAAATCATTTGAGTCAGGTATGTGTCTTGACCTACACCAAACCTCTGAGACTGACTCACCAAAGCCCCGAGTTTGGATCAAACTCAGGTTATGAATCACTGTAATAGTATTTTATTATGTTTTTAATTACTGTATGCGTTTAGCATTGCAGTTATCACTGATTGTCTGGCAGGGGATTGTGCGCACTACTAGAGAGGCCTGCTGGGCTAATTTTGAATGCCCTCTTACATAGCTCCTTGCTAGCAAAAGGGTTTTAAGGTCAAGGTGAAAGAGGATGGCGCTACAGCACATTAAATATTATTTACTTGTTGGGAAGTGCAACAGCCCTTGACACGACCATAATGAGAGCTTTTCAGATCCAACACATCCTGCTGTCATCACAATGCTACATTAATCATTATGACCCAACCAAGTCATCGTCAAATTTTTGGAATTGATTTCCCTCCTTCAGTAATCCTTGGGAGGGTCACATTCACTTGCACCAAGTCATTTCCCCACATGAATGGACATAGGACCTTTATCAACCTGATTCACATTGTTGCCATATTCTGTTTTGTTCCGTAGATAGAGATTCTATATGTAATTTGCTATGACATGCCCTTTCACTTTGTGTGTGCCTGAGTTATCCAAAGGTCACATGGTCTACAGCAAAGGTTGCACAAGGAAGTTGTCAATAGGAATCAATGGAGTATACCTCTCTATGACTAAACGGTAAATTTATAAAATCAGGGATGGGCAAGTACCGATACGAGGTATTGGTATCGGGCCGACAACACACCACATTTCATGGTATTGGTACTCGCGACAGATATCGATACTGGTATCGGCCCCCGCTCTTGTAGCCATTTTGAGGTCCGGAACTGTCAGAAAAATGTCAGGGGGGGAACAAAAGTTTTGTTCCATCTTGTTTGTTTCCTGTGTGTCTTCTTATAAGGCAACACTTAATTTCATTACTTCCGGCAGCGCCATTTCAGTTTGCGTTACTGAGAAGAAGTGAGTACTCATGTTGTAAGTAATAACACCTATATCTGTGGTTCAATGTGTGTTATATATGTTTGTAGGCTCACGTAACTTTGTCATGTTTACAGTAATTTTTGGACTATAAGGCGCACTTGACCATAAGCTACGCTAGCTAAATTGGGGGAATACTAGAGTTTGTTACAAATATAAGCCGCAGGTGTTTTAATGTTACCACACCTTTGTATTAGCCGCAGGGTTGAATGCAAGTGAAAAAATAGCGGCTTATTGTCCAGAAATTACTGTAATCGCCTCATTTACGTTTGTCGCACCGCTGAATTGCCTCGTTAACGTCATCGAGCTGCGGTGCTAAAAATAGAACAGTGCCGTTTACGGCCCTCGCAGACGCTAATTATAGCTCTTATACATAACTACATTATATTTGCAATAAACGGAGAATGTGAAACAGGAAACGGAAATACAGAGCAGCCTTACAAATTAAAAGCATGGATTTCAAAACAAGATATAATTAAACATCACACACTAAACAGTTTTGAACTAAACTGTCTGGTAAACGACTGGCTGACATTTGTGACCTTGAACAAACACTGACACAAAATTAATATTCGCTACATTCGCAATACTCAAACCTTCACTGCTCAGTGTGATATGGGCTTAATAGCATTACAAATATAAAAAATATAAAAATGCATATGATAGTAAATTGATCAGTTATGAAAAGCTAAACATTCCTGCACCATTGAAGAAGGAAATTAACTCCAAAACAAGAGTTTTATTTAAAAAAAAAAGAAAAGTTCATTACTGATATAAAATATTCAGGTTTTCATGTATGCTCTACGAGTGAAAATGGGGAACAAAATATGAACTAAACATAGGTCCAGATCATTATTTGCAAGTTACATTGTTACATCTGAAGACTGCTCCGTCTTGGCACACAATCCTCAAGTGGGTTGTGCGGCCCTAAGCATGCTATTGTTATTCTAAATGACTGTCAGTCATAGCACACGGTTAAGAGTAATGCTACAATTTTGCAGATTCATTTATAACGTTCCAGACAACAAATCAATAAACAAGAGCCTGAACAGTAGGATAGATATTGTGTCATTAAGTATGGCTGTCATTCTGTCTCTCCTTGGAATGAGCCTGGCTAACAACCCTTTTCACTAGCAGTGACCAGACTTTTATAATATTTAGTCTTGGACTGCTCTACAGGCTATGAATGACAATGAGGTATTGATGTCCAGGGAATGATGTGCTTTACTTTGAAACATGCTATGTTTCTATATTTAGAACTGATTTTAAGGCATCCATTTTATTCTTCTTAATCACCAAGCCACAGTGGTTCAGTTGCATTTCCATTGTAAAGGGTGCCAAAATATCCAACACCCCCACCCCCCCTGCGGTGGGGTTTCTTCATTAGGGTTGATTGAACCGTATTGTGGTGGATGATTGGTGATAACATGGCTTGTGTGGTGAGTTCAGCAAAAACAAATGCAGATGTACACTTTTAATGGCTCTTATTGGTCATTTCAAAGTCCTGTTTAGTTGATGCAATGGACATTATAAGGTGACATTGATTGGATTTGATTAAACAATTTATCATTTCAACAAATATATATTATAACCTCCCACGAATGTGCAGGCATGATGGTGTTAACTTGTAAATATCAAGAAAAGTCGTGGTCAGTTCCCTTACTATAGCTCATATATGTGTGGTGTCCATGCACACAGGTTTCTGCTGTCACTACTGTTATCTTCAGCTCTTTGGGTCATTGACCTCACATCTCCACAATGACACTAGTGTCATCTATCTTTGCCAGGCAGTGACAAGGATATTATCCACCCTCACTCGCAGAAAGACTTACAACATACTGTCATCCCTTGGTGTTCTTATACATGTATTTTTATGAAAATTGTAAATCCTCAGAAAGAAGAATATGCAAATGCGAATATACAGAATAAATACAGTAAATTATGTCACAATACTACCAAATAAAGTAACTGATTAAATTCACTGGAATTTTTGTCCATAGAAATGTTCACTTCTCATGTATTGTGACATGTTCTTGCCCTAAATTAAACCCGAACGCAAAATCTTTATTGAATTGTTAGCTTTTCAGAAATGGCATGTCATCTGGAATGTAATTGTCTTTCTGAAATTTTGCATGGTGACCATCTGGGCCACTCCAACCAACGCTGGGGTATTTTCTTTGACAGAGATTAATCCACTGTGTTATGGAGCAAACCCTGACCTAGTATTAAAAGAACATTGGTCCTGTATGGGATTTTTTGTTCCACTTCAGATGAGTTTAGAATTGTGACATTTGATGAGATGATTTTGGTTTTACAGGCAATGCAAGGCAGCTTTATAGCACATTTCATGCACAAGGTAACTTGGTTTGCTTTAAGTGATTACAATAATTTTAAAAACAAATATCAATATTATTCAACAATAACATACATAACTAAAATTACTAAAAGCATATATAGGGTAAGAAGAAGATTAAACATATATGCTTTAAAACCACTCAATCATCATCATAAGAGGAGAAAAAAAGCATTATTTTTTAACCTGGACCTAAAAACATTCACACTTGGGACTGACTTTCCATTTGTGAGCAGCATAACAGTTAAATGTTGCTTCACCACGTTTACTTTGAACTCTGGGCTCCACTAATTGACCCCAGTTTGCAGACCAACTGGATTTATATTCCATTATATTTACTTTAATTTGGGATTAGGATTTAAACCAAAGTCTATTATTTACATAAGCGTGAAAGGATATAATAGCACCTGTAAGGCATATTCCGCTGGTGATAAAGACAAATCTGTTTGACTTTACAGTGTCATCAATATGAATGCCGATACACACCAGTCAGAGATGTAGCCCACTGCGCCGTTTTACTAAGAAATGTGATGGACAAGATCCACACAGATGATCAAATAAATACCTTCAGGCGGTTTCCTCTAATGGCAAGCTGTTAACAATATTAACTTTGGTTGCTTCCGTTGCATACAGCGCCGCCGAGTGCAAAGCAGCACCAGCGGCATCGAGAACATGTCCACAGGCACCCTGTGTCAGTTGGCTGACCTACTTTATTCTCTGTGAGGTCTTGCAGCTCCCTCAAGAACCCCTCCACAACAAAGACAACCATTTTGTCTTCATTAGATCCAGAAAATGTCATTGCGAGCTGTTTGGCTACAAATGATGTTAGTTTTGTTTTCTGTGTTCACAAAGGTAAATTCCAAATCAGATGAACAAATAAACAAATAAGGACTGATGAAACTGGTTTGGACTAATGAGCATAGCAGTCTGAGACAAAGGTGGCTCTGCACACGGCATAAGAATCGGTGGCAATTAATGGGCGGCTGTGACACTTTGCATCCGTCTGGGGGCCCACATCCCTTTTTCACATTCACACCATGCAGCTGTGGATTTTAATCATTAATACATTTCAATTTAAATACAATTACAAACCATGATCAGTGATGGACTTTTAATTACGACTAATAACTGACCATCTGCCTGATGGCCAAGGGGTACCACGGAGGCACCCCAAATGTTAAGCAGTGCAATGAAATGTCTGTGTTAATTAAAAAGTCACACTAAAGTGACTCACCTATACCAAGGGGCTGGAGGTGTGTTGGAATGATAATTGCGACCCATAGCTTCTTAGCGGGTCCCAGGTGATGGGGACAGGATCAGTTGCATCTGTTTTTAACTCCTGTTGTGTTGCTCCAGCCCGCAGCAGCAGCAAATTATTTGTTATAAAATGTAATGGGATGTCACTGATGTTATGTAAACAACTAAAAGTATGGCCGGAGCAGATTAATTATTTTCAATGGTTTATGATGCTATACAGGTGTGTGATATGGACACATTTCTTAAATGCCAATATAAGAAATGTTATATATATCTCAATAATGATATAGATCCCAATACAGTATTTTGCCTTATGACAATTTTCTGGGCTCTTTTGTCTGATTTATTTATAAAATACATATTTTGTATTGGCCACACAATAACATTGAAATAAAATTGTGACAAATAACTTTTGTCGACGGGGTGGTGGTGGTATGATTTTAGTTAATGCTAAATATTATCTTGGCAATCACCAGCGCTAAACAAGACAATGCAATCACTAGTATCTAGCATTTTTTGCTCATTCAATTTTCCAGGCTCTTTTGCCTGATTTTTGAAACAATAAAATTGGGGGAAAAAAGTGACATATCCGTTTTGTTGACAAGATGGTGGTGGTATTACTTTAGCTAATGCTAAACGCTATCTTGGTTGACAATTCACCAGTTCTAAAGAAGACAACGCAATCACTAGTATCCAGCATTTGTTGCTCAGTCAATTTTATGGGCTCTTTTGTCTGATTAATTTATAAAATACACATTTGGTATTGACCACACAATAAAATTCTGACAACTCATTTTTGTCTAATGCTAAACATTATCTTGGTTGTCAGATCACCTGCACTAAACAAGACAATGCAATCACTAGTATCCAACATTTTTTTGCTCAATCAATTTTCCAGGCTGTTTTGCCCGATTTATTTATAAAATAAATATTTTGTATCAACCACACGATACAATTTGAAAAAACAAAAAGTGTCATATCTGTTTTGTTGACGGGATGGTATTACTTTAGCTAATGTTAAAAGCTATCTTGGTTGACAATTCACTAGTGCTAAAGAAGACAATGCAATCACTATTATCGAGCATTTGTTGCTTGGTCAATTTTATGGGCTCTTTTGTCTAATTTATTTATAAAATAAATATTTAGTATGGACCACACAATGAAATTGAAAAAATAATAAGTCCTTTTTGTCGATGGGGTGGTGGTAGTGGTATTTAGCTAATGCTAACTTGGTTGACAGTTCACCAGCGCTAAACAAGACAATGCACTTACTATTATCCAACGTTTTTTGCTCAGTCTTTTGGAAGCTAGCTGTGTTGGTTTACAGTATCTTGCACCAGTCCCGCATTGGAAACATGCCACCAGAAAATCTTGGTCCTGAACACCCGTGACCGCAGCAGTAGTATGACATTTCCCATGATTTTTAGACATTGAAGCAGGTAATAGAGTGCTAGTTTTGGGATAGCAAATGCACACCTTCTACCAATTAGATGCGAATGTGAATGAGAATGCAAACATTAATTTGGAAGTAAATAGGAAGAAATTTAACAAATAAACTTAACTCTTGTAATGGGTTTATCCTATGAAACTGTCACAACTGTGTGTATGACATAAACATGACACAAAAAAAATTGATGCTGGGACGGGACCTGCCTAATACTGGGTTAAAACAATGGGGTTGAACCCAATTTCAGTGTGATATCACTATATTACACACACAACTCTATTATGTTATATATGTACAGTATAGGGACCACAATGCAAATAAGCCTATGACTTGATTGTGTTGTTATCCCTTTGGCAGCAGCTGTGTCGTAAACATGCTGTTTGTTGTCAATAACTATTTAAATCAATCAATCAATCAATATACTGTATGCACCATGACATTTGATGTAATTGAACGATGATGTTTAAACGCCGTTTAAAGATTCTGCTTTTACAAAGATAACAATGCTAAGTTTTGATGATCCTGTCAAAAAACAACTGTACTGCGTTGTAATGGGAACACTGTCTAATATTTGGACCTCTCCTTTATACAACTTGGTCAACATTGAGTATTGTTGATGAGTTTGAGGAAGCTGGTTCATGAGATCACCATTAGAGATGGATTGAGTAACTCCACTATCCATGAGGAATTCTGAATGAAGGGTGTGCATTTTCACATTGAGATAAGGCAGTTGGGATGGACAAGACATTTACATATGGCATTTTGGATGCCCCCAGGATGCCTCCCTGGTGTTCTGGGAATGTCCAACCGGGAGGAGAAGCCTCGTACATGCTGGAGGGGCGATGTCTCACAGCTGGCCTGGGAACACGTCTGTATCCCTGCAAACTGCCACCACCTGATGGAATCTAATTATTATCTATTTCATATTTCCTACAAATGCATTTGTGATGAGAGTGTTAGAAATACTTTGACAGTTTGAGAAAGACAACAAAGTCTCCTTTACTCTAAGGGCATTTGCTCTTTGCAGGCTCCCCCCCTCAAACTCTTTGAGATTGGTGTCATTTGTGTTTTCCTTCTGTTGTTTTTTTTAGCCTCACTTCTGTTTCTGTTGGAAAAACAAGTCTCTCTGTGGCTGAACCCTTTGTAGACAAACCCCTAGCTATTTGTTTGAGTCTTTGTATATGTAGGGCCAGAGTTGTGTTTCAGATAAATGGCAAACAGAAAAAAAAATCTGAATTGAAGCAGCCAGGGAAGTTAGGGTGGAAATCGTGTTTTTGCTATGACAGAGCGCAGCAACATTTTAATTTTAATTGTAACTGTCATGCTGTTCGAGTAATTAGCGTGATTGAAAACTACAGCATCCATGAATGTAGACATCTCGTTACTTGTGCCTTCATCAAGCACGCACACTAGGTGGGAGAATGCTCGACTAAATCAGCGAGCACCATAATTACCTTCTCTGCACATACAACAGCAACCGTCTGCACAAACGCTTTGGACCTGCTACAAGGTCAAAGCTGAGGGAGTCATAATGATGTTGTTTACTTCACTTCATTCTCTGTTTGACTGCAGCTCATTTCCTTTACATCCTCTACCTCCCGTTCCAAACGCTCAAGTAAGATTCAGCAGCTTGGGCTCCATGGACATACAGTCCAAGGAGACTGAAACAGCAGGAGACATACCAGGGGGTACGCTGTGGAAACATGTCTTGACGGCCACAGCCAGATGGGCCCTAAGGGGGGAAAGGAAACGCTTGCTCTTTCAAAGCATCCACAGTGTCCATAGCATCCACATAAATGTGGAGCTTGTTATTTCCAGTGAAGAACGAAGATGAAAAAAAGTGACGGGGCTACCTAAACCGAACTCAAAATGAAGTAGAACCAGAGAATACATACTGCGTACACTTGAGTAAACATTTGAATACTCATATAAAGCCATGAGAATGAATGATGGTGAATATCATATGACAAAGCAGACCTGGCAAAAACTATTCAATCTTTCAGCATCAGTAATTTTGACAATTCCTTCATGAATAATTATCTTTTGGTCCATCACACGTATCGACTGCACCAGAGTCGCAAATCTAGGACACCTCCTGAGGAAAGCAACAGCGCAAATCTTGTCGCATGCAAGCTATTTATCCTGTTGCCACCATCACTTTGACAAATGGCTTCAGAGACAAATGTACATACCTGCAGGTCCCGTTGTAATGACACAGAAAACGACATGTCGCTGAGTGATATTTTTAGACCTCCTGCTCCTTTGCTGCACCAAACAGTGAGATTTGTGAGTGATTGGCCATCTTAATAATGCATTGTGTGTTCTTCGGTGCTCCAAAAGTGTGTGACGCAAAACCACTGGAATGATGGTGAACAGCTGATGGGATGCTTTACCACAAAAAGTATTTTCATGTTTGTGTCGCCATAGTGTGTCTAAGTGGTTTCTGAGTGAGATGTTAAGGACTAAGCTTTGAAAAGACAGGGAGGGGAAAAGGCTAACTAATATGACAAAAGATAAATATTTAAGCTCCCTCTCCCATATAACCGGATTTGTATTTGTATTTTCATAGAAAATATCTGAATATGTTGAATCGAATAGTTAACTTTGAAATATATCAATCGTCTTTTACTGGAGAAATTCATCTTAGAAGGAAATTACACATTTACAGTGCTGACAAATTCATTAAAATGTCTGTAAATAGACAACAAAAGAGTCACTGCATCATACTCTCTCGAACTGTGCTGTACCATATTGAATCAAATCGGAATCCCATTGAGTCGAACCTTCAAATGGAACCATCAAATCATTTTGCACCTCACATATCGATAACCGCATCGAACTGTATAAATTATAAAATACATGTAAGTAACCAACAGTACCAGTCAAAAGCACACACCTCTCTTTTATACCCTGAGCACGGCTGGTATTGTAAGTCGGTTAAAGAATAAAGCCATTATGGTACCGGTTTTAAAATAAGGATAAGGGCAAGCCTGCCATTTGAGAGTAGTTAATACGTCTTTAATGTTTCTGCTTGAGTTGTCAGGAGAAATAAAAAAAGGTTTCATACTTTCTCCTCATGCTTCGGCACAAATACAGAGAACCCTTCTCTTATAGCTCCGAGGCAGGCGTTGTCAAAAATGTTACTCATAGATCTGGAGCACAAATCTGGTCTGTATGTGAAATCCATATCAATCACGACACAGTTGAAGGGCGTATGAAACATTTTATTGATTGGGATCCAATTCAAATGTCATGTCAAGCTAAATTAAGCTAATATCATTCACGGGCAAATCTCCATTAGAATGTATAGACTTTCAAAAGTCAGACTTTGTGAGTGTGTACGGGCTGTAAATATTCCGTTTTTACAATAATTGTGGGTGATCTGTGGGGATTTTTTTCTCTCTCAATGATAGACAGCGTGTGCTTGCAGGAGAAACATTTCATTTGGCCTCGTGAGGGGATAAAGTTTAAAAGAGTTCACTCCGAACAGCCAGCTTATGTCCTCTGACATGGCAGAGCTGATACTATGCAAGTCTTGCGAGTGTCCATTACATCTACCCTACAGAGCTGTCAAGATATGAAGTCCCTAAAAACAAACACAATCAGATCATGGCTGACACGAACGATTATCACATTTCTAAACTATACATAGTTTTCAATGGCTTATTGGAGACTTACCCATGAGCATGCAACAAGATCTTAAAGACAGTATTTGTTTGAACCCGATCAAAAAGAGCTCTGAAAACACAAAAGCGTTCCTCAGTGAAAAGTATATCAACTTTCACTTACATGAACCAAATTGTTTTTTACAGCGGGATGTTTTGTTGGAGATGCAGATCTGCTGCTTGATTCAATTATGCATGTCTGTCATTCATTAGCTAAGATCTCATTGCAACACAGGAAACCAAACAAATCCCTAAATGGTGTGCTATGATTATATTACGCTGCAATTAAAGAAAGCAATGATCAAAATGCAAAGCCCAAAGAATGAATGTTATGGTAAAAATAAGTTTTAAAGATAGCTTTGTGTACAGTATGTGTTGTACCATATATCACGATAACTATTTACAATGTAATCTTTGAGAACAAAATATAACTTTTAATTTAGAAAATGTGAAACAACGGAAATGATCTGTCAAAGTGCTACATTTATGTAATAAAAAGAGATGGATGGAATTGGTGTAAATTATTGTAAAATTAATTCAACCGTTATTATTAAACTAGGGATCCAAATTAAGTAATATGTCAGAAGAAGTGTGTAATTAAAATAATGTGTATATACCCTTAACTCATGTGGCATCAAACATGATGACATTCCACTTCAGGATTCCAGTGGACAGTTTTATTATTGGCTAAATATTGTATTGTATTGTTTAACAGCTTATAAAACTATTTGTATTACTTACAGTGGATGTCTGCTCAATCCTGTTCAAATATTTTCTTGTCAAAGTATAAAAATGGCATATCCTGTAAACCCCCGACCTCTACCGAATGTGTCAATACACAGTACAATGCAAATAATAATAATGATTATTATTACTATGAATAAATTAAACTAATCTTTTAGAAGGAACGTAAACAAACAACTGAGATCATGTGTGCACAAACGGGGATGTGGCCATTTCCTTTCAAACTCATGGTAAATGAGAATCAGCACACGCCTGCAGCTCATATAAGTGCCTCTGATTAATCCTATAGAATTTCAGCTGTTACAGTAGATTTTCCTGAACATTTTTTACCCATGTTATTTATTTTTTCACATTTTTATTTATCTATGTATTTATTTATCTATGTATGCATGTATTTCTTAATTATTTATCGCTGGCATCTGGCTAAAACTTTTGGTCAGTCAGCATGAGTGGGTGTCATTTTCACAAAATATTGACCAATCAAAAGTGTTGAAAATGGCTTACTCTCTTAGTGTGTTGGTTGGAACTCATTGTACAGCGGGACTTAGTATTCTTGAAATAAACAGCAACAGAAGTATTATTTAACTATGTTCTTTGAACCACTGTTGAACTATTACTCCTACTGTCCCTTGGGCTGTTCATTGCAAATAACTTTGCTTCACACATATCTGCTCATTTGTTTTAAATTTGTGATGTTTTATTATTTGTCAAAGATTATATTTTGAAAAATAAACGTTCAATTGAAATGTTCTCTTTAAGAATGAAAAAAATTGGTACCGTTGAGTACCAGTATTGATTCCCAGGTAACAAGAATCAGAACCAAATGTGCAAGGTACCTATCCCTGTTAAACAATGTGGTTTCATGAATAGAGAAAATTATTTACCAGTAAACAAGTATTACTGTGCATTCCCTTCACCTGCAACAATAGCAGTGGCGTCATGCATCTCGGCAAGGGCGACGCAAACACAGAAGGAGAGTGTGTCAAAGAGCATGTCGTCTGGGTTATGTCTGTGCTACACCATGCATCATCCTGTTAGCCAGACGAATACAACATGCTAATACCCTGAGGAAAACACTTAAAGAGAGACACGTGTGGAAGAACGAAAAATTCAATAAACGGGAGTCACATTGTGAGACTACACAACTGCACGTGGCCACAGTCATGCTAACAATGGACAAACATGACAGATGAAGCACAGGATAATTAAAATTCTGTGGAAATATTAATAACAAAAGCGGACCTGTCAGAACAGGATCTGATGTCTGCCCGCTGAGGAAGAAAGAAAAAAAAAACTGGGCCATGTTGGCAGCTGTTGACAACTTGGTAGAGCCTAACACATTGGTGTGTGTGTGTGTGTGTGTGTGCACATGCAACGGGAAGCCTTCTGCTGTCAAAGCTATGGAAGCTTGGAAGAGGAAAAAGAAATGCACTGCCAGATAATGTCACTCAGTCTTTGTATATAGGAGAGGCTGCTTCAGGACTGGCTGGAATATATGAATATGTTACATTAAAGCACCAAAGTGAGCCAAGGCAAAATAATTTAGCACATATCCTCTCCTGTAATGGACAGTAATACGAGGCACTGCACATTGGAGTACAGCGCTGGACCAAGCTTTTATCAACCGAAAATTGTTTGATCAAAATCCAGGACAGAACATGATTTTTTGAGACAACTGAGCTTTAATATCAAATTATAAAATATTATGACCATTGACCGCTTCCATCGTCATGGCAAGAAATCAAGTAACGTCCTCATGTCCTTCATGCAACTAATGGTATTCATCACTTCCAGCCATTTTAAAGCCGTTTCTCCCAGTTTAATCTCAATGATGTCATCCACTGTTGTAAAAACTTAATTGACAAGTATGCTTGTCAATGGCAATTAATTAATTTTAAATGAGGTAAGTTTCCAAAATTGTCTTCTTCCTGATTCTGCAGATTGCTTGATGTTTTTGAAGACATTGCGGCTAACGCAAGTTCTTGATTGTTGGTAAAAGCTAATTTTATAAGTTGCTGACATGACTGAAAGAAAATGACTGCGTGCTTTGGCCCTGGTGGTCAGATTAACCAAGCAGATGGCATGCTGCCCAGTATCCATGGTTACAGGATGTGCAATGTCAATGGCGGTTTATTTTGAAAAACGTTTCTCTCGAAGGAGGATGTTCATTTTCAGAAATAAAAACTATTTTAAACTCAGTTGAGTTGATAGTAATAATAAAAAAAATGTTAGTCCAATGGCCGAGTCAAGTCCGAGTCAAATACCAAGGAGTGCGAGTCAGACAACAACAAAAATATGTGTCTTGAGTACTACAGCCTCTTTTGCTGTGACGGAATAATAATAATGCTGCGGAGAAATCAACGTATAGTAGGTTCACTTAGCGAGTGGCAACATAAGATGGCCGCCACACATACAGTACAAGTAATTCCTGTACCCAAGATTTGCAAGGGTCTTATTTGGGTTTTTAAAAACAGTACATTTATTTTTTTCAAGGTTTCACATTATTGTGCTCTCGCCGAAAAGTGGGTATCGTCATTGACGGGAACTGAAGATTGTTGGAAGTGCCCACCTCTGATATAAACATATACACAGTTTATATGTTAAAAAAAAAAGCAGCAAGAATAAAATTGGGATGCCATGTACGCTTATCGTCACTGTCAAAGCAGGACCAGGAGCCTCAAGCGGCAAAGTGATGGCCATTTCTTGGCTTCTTCATGAAAATTAATCGTTTCACACCCACAGTAAGTGATATGCCACATTTGTTTATGGGCTTGAAGTGAATTGATAGTGAGGAAAACAGGTAACAGGAGCAAGGAGTGCAGCTACTGACCCATGCTCGACTCCAAGTGCATTTGCATTCATTAGTTCAATCAGGGAGCTTTCCGAGCTCGCTCCGTCATAAATGATAGATGTAGGAGGAGGCTGAATAGCCACTGAGACTCACAGAATAGATATATTTTACGGAATACATTATTCATGTGACTTTCATACTGAAAAACAACATCTGATGAGTTCTTGAGGAGAAGCTGGGATAAAGATTATGCAAATGTTGATCACCCATAATTGAGGATAATTGCAGTGCATATGTTTGTGAAGCTCTTAGCAGCCATTACTCCCTCCCTCAGTTTGTGTTGTGGCACACGAGAGGGGTGGCTCACTCAAAGGCACCTGTTCAAGGGGCATGATTGAGGAGCAATACAAATGCAATGGACAGAAGAAGGTGCGTGACAGGAAAGAGCAGTCATTTTTCTTCCTCTATTCAATATTGGTCATTTGGGATGCAATGTTTCAGAGGAGCCAAATTGGCGCACTTTTGATGCCTTTCCGTTTATCCTGAGTTTTTTTCCCTTTCATCTGTCACACCCCAGTCAAAGGCTGTCCGACAGTTATGAGGTGCAACACTTGCACACCAGTGTGACAGCAATTCAATTAAAATGTTTCCGGCTTTGACCAGCGAGGCTGCAAGAAATATTGGCATCTGTTAGACACAGGCGGACACGGTATGGTTGTCAATGTGTTCCACGAAGAATCAAGCAACTGTAGCAGATGCTTCTGATGTTCGGCTCATTTGGTGCGGGTGTCTTCTGCCAATAAATTAGTGATGATTTGGTTTATAAAAAAATAAAAAAGGGGAGGGGGTGTCAATTAGTAGTAATCTCAATTTTAGGCTGAATGCCAATCACAAATCGGTGGCCAATCAATGGGAGCACCACTAATTATATGCTTATATTTGTCATTTTATATATATATCCATCCATTTTCTTAACCGCTTGTCCTCACAAGGGTCGCTGGAGCCTATCCCAGCTGGCTTCGGGCAGTAGGTGGGGTACACCCTGAAATGGTTGCCAGCCAATCGCAGGGCATATATATATATATATATATATATATATATATATATATATATATATATATATATATTATATATTATGACAGTATGCACATTTCCAGTGACAAGTTTCCACTACAGTCCTATAGATGGTGACAGTGCACAATGTCACACAGTGCTCATCACAGCGCCATCTGCTGGATCTGGTGGGTCACTAGAAACTAACTAATTGTGGCATGAGCTCCCGCCCGGCGTATGCATTTTGCCCAAGGCAGAAAAAAAAAGTCATCACCCTCACTGCTTCAGTTTCAGTGTAATCAATAGTCTTAATATAGAACCAAATAATGATTCTAATCCTAACTACTGAACCCGATAGCAAAAGGAGAGCAGAGTGGCCAGAGGCACCAAAACACTGAATAATACACAGCAAAAATCAATAGGTGTTTCCAAACCAGACATGCCCGATTATCCCCTCTGCACTGCTAAGAGCTGAAGAGTGACATAAGAGTTAACAAGGTCATATTAGACATTGTATGGCTACCATTTAAAGTCACAAACTGTCTCGCTAAATCCACCAGGAGCAATTAAACAACAAAAAACGGAGAACTGAATTTGACACAATGGTTAATTCTCCCAGTGAAAATGGCAACATGCAATTCTTTGAGGTGGTCTTATTAACATCTCACATGGTCTCCACAGAGTGAATGAAAGTGTGGAGGCAGATAGGAATACAAGCCTCTGTTCTACACATCAAATAGGAGTTGGAGTAACTGTGCACTAGTTGTAATCCAAGAAGAAGAAAAAAAAATGCAGGTTATTTTTTTTGGGGGGGGGGGGGGATCAAACGTCAACATTTCCATTCAATGTCATGTTCAGGTTTCGGTTGTGTAGATGAAACGACAGGTCTTCTGAAGTGACTGCCTTCATTCATGCTTGCACAAAACGATAAGCGTAATCCCCAAAGCACAACCAAACATGTTGGAAATGTCCTTGTTCTGGTGGCTTTGTTGAGCTGGTGGTATCTTCAGAAGATCTGTGAGAACTACACACTCCACACGAGTTCACGGAATAATCACTGTTTCACAATATGTTCGGCACAACGTGAACAAAGATGTCTTCTCAATAATAGAGATATAGCAAGGTAGATATAAGAGAGACAGGTCCCATGTCTACTGTAACTAGGCTATGTGCTAACCCGTAGAGATTTAACATTTTATTACGAGGGTAGACTGGAAAAGTGATATATATTCATAGATTGATTTTCATAAAGTGCTGCTTCAGCTAAAATATACCTATCAAGCAAAAACGAAACAGTCAATGTAAAGGAATAATAACTGCCAATAATAGCAATGTACACTTACTGTAAATATTTGTAAACCAAATTTCCCAACCAAATTAACCCTATAGAAAACAATCAATTACATATACAGATTGTCTTTACAAATATATGTTATATGTTGGAGGTACTGAGCCCAACCAGTTTCCTATGCACATTCACCGAACACTTCTTTGTTGAAAACAAAACAGCAGAAGCCCCAGAACTGAACCGTGTGGAACACCATAAATTCTGTTATATATGTGAATTCATATTGCACATATTCGTCCAAGCACTTTCTTTTCTTGCTTGACAAAGTATGAAGGAATCACAATCATAAAGAAATCACACAACTTACCATCACAACAGTCAAAAGCAGACTATGGAGTGCACCAAATTCCCTGCAGCACAAATAGGCCAAGCAATGTAGCATGATCACCTGCAGCCAATGATGGCCAAGCAGGGCATATCATCACAAATGACATGTCTTAATCTCCGTTGAACCCCCGAGCCTGACTCACAGAGCCCCTGGGGTTCAATCGAACCAAGGTTAAGAACCACTGTGAAAAGGTGACTATACATGTATATGATTGTCACAGTTGATACTAACTTTCTGCTTGGCAATAGGATGTGGCCTGTGACAAAAATGAGTTTGACACCCCTGACAAGTAATTTGTGAAAATGGAAGGCATGCAGACCCAGAAGTGTAGAACAACTTGACATGGAGAGCACACACCTTTCTTTAAAATGGCTGGGGCTATGAGTGATGTTCAGTAACATAATGTGATATTTTATAAAAAACATGTAATAATGTGTTGCAAGAGCAGCATGTTAATGATACTATATTTCATCTGTAACAAAATGTTCCTGCCAAGATTAATAAGAGGCTTGAACACAGGCCTGGATTTCCATCGCTTTTATTGTCGGTGCCTTTATCCTATTGAAATTTTAACAAATGGTAAATTTGTTAGAGAAAGAAAAAGAGTGGATTAAATGAATGGATGGTTATTTTTTTAGCTTTATGACCCCTCAATCCAAAGCGGATGCCCCTAAGGCAGACTATTATTGAACATTTTCGTCGACTGGTGGGAGGTGGGTCTGCCCTATTGGTCCCCGCCATCTGCATATCCCATCTCGTGGTTATTTGGGATATTACAACTTAAAGCTACAGACGACCCTGACATATTTGCAGTTCGGTACCAGCGGATTTGCATATTCACTTTCTTCTTTTTTTCCTTCTTTTTTTGGATTCACATTTGTTTCCGTTTACCCCTCTCATTTCTCCTACTTTTATTTTTTGTTTTATTTTATCTTTTTTTGGGGGCGGGGACAGATTTTATTTTACTTTTTTAATAAATAAATACTGATTAACACACAGTTGTCAAACTCTCGGCCCGGGGTCTAGATCTGGTCCAACGTTCCTTTTACGTGACCCATAAAAGCAAATCATGTGTCAACTTCAATGAACATCGCTAGTAAGATCTGTACGGACATTTTTAATTGGACGTTGTAATAAATGGTGTTGACATGTTGCAAGCATTTTTCTGTTATCCTTTTTATAGTAACTTGAACAATAGTTGAACAAGCTACATTACTACCCTTGTCTTTCATAACTAGATATTCATCACTTTGTTGTGTATATGTAATAAATAATATGATGAGGCGATTAAACATTTGGTTTCTCAGGCATAATGGCCCTCTGCAGGAAGATAACTACAATATGGGCCATGGAAATAATGAGTTTGACACCATGGGTAATGCATTTAATGAAAATATGCCTTTCTTTATGCATTTCATAATAACGCAAAAGCATGAAAGCCATCTTGATTTGCTGGAAAAGAGTGCAGTTCTGAAAGTCATGCAAATGTTTTTCACTGATTTGCTACTAAATTTTTATGAGAATATGCTGGACGCTGACACAGAAGTGCCCTGAAAGCTCACAGAAGTAAAGTCCCATAATTTGAGACCAAAACAGCTGCACGCATTTTTGATGTTGAACATTTTTAGGTTCTCTCAGATGTGCTGGTGTTGAGGACATCCTCATGCATTGACAATCTAGTGGCCCCCTCAATGATTTAGTGTGCAATGTGCGGTGAGAGTCAGAGTGAGATCTTCAGGCTTTTTAAAAAGTTTCATTTACTGCAGCAAGATTTGGAACAGATGTGCCTTTGCAGTCGGAACAGCTCAATCCTGAACAAAGCCACTACTATATATACACAATTATTTAAATCAAATGCTACTATATTTTTTTAATTTAAGGGGAATATATTCTACTAACTCGCGAGTCAGCACCAGAAATTTTATGTTTGATTAACCAAACTCGTTTTGCGTACTGGTAAGTGAAATGCCAAACAGTATACAGTAAAAGATAATCCACCCATCCATTTTCTGTAATGTGCTCTCGTTAGTGTAGTGTCAAGCCAATCCCAGCTGACTTTGGGCAAGAGGAGAGGTGCACACTGAAAAACAAAGATAAACATTTTGCAGAGTCGATCAATGATGTCACTGATCAATCAGGCAAATTAAGACATTACAGCTGATCACCAATTTTGCATAAAATGCAAAATATCGGCTGATCCAGCCAATCAGATTGGTGTAAAGAGAACACCAAATTTGATTTCAGCGTGGATAGGCTTGGTTTAAGCTTACATTTGAATTAAAAAGACAATGTATACTTAAGCCCTTCTTGTATTCATGAAAATGAAATTTGAATAAAAAATGTTATTGTGTTTTGTCATTATTATATTGCGTGTGGCTCATGCAGTCAGCCGTCAACTTGAATTAAAAAGGACTATTTCACCTAACAATGTAAAATATTAATTTGTATAATAATAGCCCACCCATCCATTTATTTTACATGGTCTATGTGATTTTTGCTACTGAACCACAATTGACGGCCGACATATCAGGGCTGTAGATGTCACCCTCATTTTCACAAATTAATATAAGATGCCATCTGTTTGTTTTGATTATAGAATAGTTCACGACACATAGAAATGTTCTATTTCCTTCAGGAACTTCTCCTCTTCTGTATTTATCCTATGTTTACCTACCAGCAGGTCAATAAATCAGAAAGCATATTTTTGGAATGTTTGACCCCAGACACAAACCACTCAAGCACGGGGAGAACAAACTCCACACAGGAAGGTCGGAGCTCAGATTTGAATACTGCCTAATCAGAAACATTCTATTGTGAAACGTTTTGTATTCCACTGCTAAAATAATGGAAGCATGTGGCCAATTAATCAAGCACTTGTTTACCATCATGAAGGCCCTCTGCATTCATTAGTCTGCCCAAACAGTACTCTACGGAGCCGGAGACAACCGCAAGAGAGAAGATCTATCTGCACGCCATGGGTGACATCCAGAGATTTAGGACTCACTGTGTGCCATGCGCCACATTTCCCATCTCCATAAAACAATAAATGCTTCATTATCATTTTAAATTGCTTCTTTTGTTTCGACTAATGAATGACAGCAGCATCTGCAGCATAATAAAGAGTAAACTGTGGTAATGCCCTCAACACCAGAGTCCAATCACCTGGTTGCACATGCTAATGATGGAGATGATTTGTATTCATGCACGATGTTCCATAGCAAGCCGGAGAAAAGAATCCAGTCTAGCAACAGAATGCATGTTTATACTGCGGAGTAATCCATGCTTTTGTGTTTCTGCCCATGATTAATGGACCTATTAATGCAGTGAATATTTATTGGAATGTCTGCAAAATGAATAAAGCATGGCTAGATGTATGGAGCGAGTGAAATTGGGGAGTCAAATCTTTACAAATCCAAACAATTACGGGGATGTAATGAGTAAAGGGAGCAATGCACGAGGAATGAAAGGATGTTGCTTTTCTTTAGAGCAAGACATGAAATGTGCCATTCTTGTCACTGGGCCAGTTGCAATGATGATCATTTTCCACAGACCATTTCCCCACTTAGCCATCGAAGCAGCACAAAGGCAGGAATTGAAAAGGTGCAAATTATCAAGTACATGTAGTGCAGTGAGAAAGTGCAGCTATCGCACGCTTTAATAAGTTCCTATTTGCAGAACTAGGCATCCTCTTTTGGCTAAACAATGTAGGCTAAGTCTTTGTGTGAATAATGAATAATTCAGGTTGGAGGTAAGTGGGATCAGTTCTTTGCATGCAGCGGGAGATTAGCCACTGGTGTCCCCCCTGACAGATGGAGGCCTTTGAGCCTGATGCAACACAGGCCTAACAGAATATCAGGTGACACCTCATTATACACTTCATAGACTTTTTACAACTTTTATTATCCGATCGGAGAACTGCCTGCTCGTATTGAATTACTAAAACGGCATATTAGGGTCACATAGCAAGAAGGAAAAAAAGATGGCAAGATTTAAAGTCATCAGGACGCGATTTTATGTTGTCATGACAAGATTTTAAGTCATTGTGATGACATTTCAAGTCTTCATGACGAGATTTAAAGTCATCAGGAAGATGAGATTTTAAAGTTGTCATTGTAATGACAGTTGAAAGAATCCTCAAGTATGACACCCATGAAAGCATTTAAGTCAATTTACCGAAACAAGTGTATCCTGGCTGAGTGTGACCGGTTGAGCTTAATGCTGCCTTGGACGTCGCACGTCAGGATTCACTCGTCAAATGTAATCGCAATGACACCTTTAAATCTGGTCGCGTCTGCTTCAAATTTTGTCACAACTTTAGTTAAAATCTCATCACGACAACTAAATCAACTTTAAAACTTCATATCGCATCTTTTTTCTTTTTTTTTTTGGCTTGCCAGACCCTATTATGCTGTCATAAATTACAAAGTTACATATTAGTAATCATTGTTTACAAAATGTTCGCCTCGGCCGTCTTCTTTTGTTTTTATTAATCTTCACTTTGAAAAAACAAACAGAAGTTCTCATTAATAAATAATAATGTAATCACTTTGATAAGACTTTGATGAGCTCCAACCCTGCTACCACAAATCGAAGACAGGGAGTTGCCTTCATGACATGATAGTGAATGGTTAACCTATTCCCCTAAAAGCAGTGTTGTGGAATTGTGCGGAAAAGTCAGTAATTTACTCAGCATGATGTGGAAAGGGGACTTTCTTCAAACAAAAGTAACAGTGATTCTGCTTTTATGAGGCAGCCTGATGGATCATGTACAACTGGAACCAATTACCAAGTAATATTTTCTTCTTTGCTACAAAGAAATGTCTTTTAAGGATTGGCCTAGATATATGGTTATGGTGTACAGTGGATGTATGGTATATAACGACTTCACTCTGTTAAATAATGAGTTTTCAAACTATCACAAGCATGTGATGTGTCCAATTAAAACATAAAAAGTCCCTGCAACACTTCGATGGGATAAATGGTTATAAATGCATTTAACAAGTACAACAGAAAGACACTTCAGTGTTTCATGGGTTAGAGAAGTTGTAGTAGTTGGAGAAAACATCAATATTTAAGTATTTAGTCCAAAAAAAAAAAACATCCCTTTGAAACATAATTAAGTGCATGACATGGCAAGACAACCCTGACGGACTATGAAATTCATCATTTATCTGATCTTGGCATTAATCAGACCACAGCATAAAAGCAACAGAAACCC
The DNA here is from genome assembly GCF_054856555.1 of Leptonotus elevatus. Lineage (NCBI taxonomy): Eukaryota > Metazoa > Chordata > Actinopteri > Syngnathiformes > Syngnathidae > Leptonotus > Leptonotus elevatus. Next base: position 13,933,603 of record NC_141251.1, on the reverse strand, counting down.
TTTCAAGAGCCTTATCTTTTTTGTTAATGAAAGATATGCATGGGAAAAGACAAGTACCACCTAATCCATCATCAAGAAATCCGCAGTCCTTGGCCTGAACCTGTCGGTAAACTGCAAACGACCCCGAAGGATGACAGCGGGTAAGTTGAGAACAATATTGCCGCTGTGTTTACCTGCTTGTCTTTCACAGCAGAGTCAAGCTGTGAGTTGCCACCAGCAGCCTGCTTGACAAAGGCCCTGCGGGGTGACTAGGTGGGGGCGGTGCTTTGGGGCTGAGCGACGGATGCCCTATCCATCACGGTGGGCCTTACTGTTGGGCTTAGGGGCCGACATGAGGTGGTGAGGGAGAGCTGGTCAGTGAGGAGTCAGCAGCTCTTTGACTACTCCAGATCCATCATCCAGATGAGAGCAGCACTGAATCTTTCTACGTGTTGACAGCCAGCAGAATGGCTTCCTCCACTATGGGCTAAGAACAATGTGCTGACCAGGAGGAAAAAAAAATTCTAAGTAAGATGGCCAGGGGTTTATAATTTAAAGGATTTTCTCCATTAGAGTTCTGAAGAAAAAGGCATCGCATTGCCAGATAGGAGAAACTAGCAAAAGAAATGCAAAGAGCACGAAACGAGATATGAAGTTTTGAACTTAATTAGAAGATAAAGAGGGTCCTGATACTTGTGTTAATTCCCTTAAACAGCTGTGCATATTAACTCACACATAGGAAATAGACGTCTCTGAATGGAAGATAACCAAAAGTACTATTTATGGCGGAGAGCTGGAGGACATGAACATTTGCTGGGAACAGCCCTCTAATGAATCAGCAAGAGTACAATGCACGTCTGGGTCGTTATATCACAAATCAAAACAAAAATCTGAATTGTAATCAATTTTAATCAAGAAGAATTTAATGAAACTTGGTGGACCTTCTCAAATTTGAGGACAATCTGAGCAGAGGTTTGGGAGCTATTGTCTGCCGAATTTGGACACGTTCATCATAAAGAGCATCCTGAGATATAAGGAAGGTGGCCACACCCCTTTTTGCAAAAAAAATCCAAATTTGGCAGGCTCATGGCACCCAAACCAAGGTTTCGATTGACCTGAAATTTGGGATTTAGTGTTGTGCCATCACTATCAACAAGTACACCAAATTTTATTAAATTGAAAATCTGCTTGGTTCGACCTTGTGGGCAGTGATAAATGACTACTTTCAGAAATGAATAATCACCAATTCATTTGTACTATAATACAACAGTTATGATATGTGTCTTAGTATCAGCATCTTACTACAATAACAGTCATAGGGGCACAGAATATTTATAACAATCACAGGGAAAATAAATACATACATACATAAAATGACACTAGGCTTCAGTCTCCCCTTATTACATTAAAAATATCTTGTGTATATAATTATTATGAGGGTCCACTTAATGATACTGAATGTTAAACACAAGCGCATGTAAGTTAATTTGCATGTCAGCATATCAAAGGAGTTTCCTGTCCACTGAAAGTTATTCTGGGAGCTGGATATCTCTGAGGGGGATTAGCATGGTTTTGGGAATTACAAATGGCTGCAGGGCCAACAACAGGCCAACATACAGCACTTATCAACTCAGCTTTGTCGTTTAATGCTTCAGTGATATTGAAAACTAAGCTGATACCAAAGTATTCAAATTGTATTTAAGTGACTGTCCTTTGTCAGGTGCCTTCCTGGATTAAAACCGCCAGCATGCATGTGTTTTTTTTTCTCCTTTTTGACAATTAAGGCTGTCCTTCAAAAAATATTTAAAGGACTTTGCTCCACATAACTCACAACACAACTAAACTTTGAGACCAGTGATGGCAACAAAATGGGTGCTTTGAGTAGGTATTAACTTACAGCCTACAAAAAAATGCCAAAATGGATAATTCAAATTCCCCAACCAAGTACCTTTGAATTGAATAGCCTCTCTTGTTTTATATTGGTGGCATTAAAAACTATGGCCAAGGACAGTCGGCGAATAGTGCCACATTACAGACAGAGCATGTACAATTTAAAAAAATGGCTAATGTGATTACCACATTACATGTTAACTCTTTGACCGCCATAAACGTTATAAAACGTTTAGCATAAACCTAGGGAAGGGCGCCGAGGACGTTAAAAGACGTCCCCTATGTTTTTTTTGTTTTTTTTTGAAAACGGGTGCAGGAAAGCCTTGGGCAGCTGTGCTGAAAGTATCAGGCAGATCTGATTAGTAAAAGACTCATTTTGGCCCCTAGAGGGCAGCGATGACTCTTTGCACAAGGTTGGATGGGCCGCCCACCGTGGGCGTCAGTAGAAGACGTGAGGCGGAGCTAGAGTGTTGAGGAGACAATGGCTGATGAAAGCCACAATGGCTGACCAAGCAACCGGTTGCAAGCAGCTCACGCTTGAGCATTTTTTTCAAAGACGGAAAGCATCAATCAATACTAAAAAGCGCATTGATGTCGATGATGATGATGACTCCGAGCTTGACGCCAAAGTTGGAAGCCTTGACGCGACTGTTATGATCACGTAGTAAGCCTCACCGGCTAAGCGCGGCTAGCATGGCTAGCGCTGCTAAGGCCGGAAAACGGGCACAATAGCCGACCGGGTCCTTCTACACAATCGGACATTCGATCGGGCGATGGAGAGTTGGCATCGACCAATGCAGATTGATGATGATGGTGAATCCTGAGGTTGACGCCACAGTTGGAAGCCTTGACGCGACTGTTATGATCACGTAGTAAGCCTCACCGGCTAGCGCGGCTACCGCTGCTAACGCCGGAGCTTTCACATGCGGACATTTTGTCGGACAATGAAGAGTACCCCGAGTCCAATGCATATTCATCGGAGGAGCGGGTACAGTCTGATCACGGAGAAGACACTGTTTCTGGACTACGATGCCACCATGAATGGAGTGGATAAAATGGATCAAAACATCTCTTACAACCCGGTGTAGCAACTGAAGGACACGAGGAAGCGAGACGTAACGAAACCGTAGCATGATCCTGATATTAGACTTGATGGCAACACACACTGCAGTATATACTTGCTATTCCCCGGAAAAAACGGCCTGCAAGAAAGTGGAGCACGCGAAGAGGCAATCTGTTGTGCAAATGCTGTTGCGTCTTCTTGCACGCAGGAGAGTGTTACAAAAAGAAAAACTGTCGTTGAAACATCCACATATTTGTAAATAGCACCACAGTTGCACACATTTGTAAATAGTTTGCCAAATTGTTGTCAAATTGTTACACTGTTGAATGTAAATAAACGTATTTTGCTATCAAAAAACACTTTTTCATTCTTGGTGGTAGTGTTTTATAGAAGTAAAGCACTATTTAGGTGTTTGTGGCATCATTCATGGACAAAAAGAAGTGTAAAATTCACTAGAATGCATGAAATAATATCGTTTCACTAAAAGCTTGATTTCTCCGTATTTTGGTCCAAAACAGGCGAAATTGGGTCAAACTAACCATTTTCTATTGTTGATTACTAAAGAACGGAATAAGGTAGAAACAAACTTTTTTTTTCTGATGAAAGATGAAAGTCCAATCTTTCATTTGGTAGTATGTGTGTTTCCACGGCATCCCTTTTCTGAAAACGTCTGGCAGTCAAAGAGTTAAACAACTATTGTGTGAGCTGATCACAAGGTGCTGCTGTTACATGTACTGTACTACATTAAAGATCCTCTGCTGAAATAGAAGAGACACCGCAGAGAATACCATTTCAAAAGTATCACTCCACCATGACAAGCAGCAGATATGGAAGCCTGCAGCCATACAACTCATCTGAGGAGTAAAAGAGAGAAAGGGAGGGACAATGAAGAATGAATCATTGTTATGCACACGGCACAAGGTGATCTAGAATTCATGAACAGGGATTACCTTTTGCTCTGTCATTGTGGAGTGATGGCAGCAGAAGTGTATTTTCATTTGTAAGTGCAGAGAATAAGCGGGGAAATGTGGGAGGGGGGGGGGGTACCGATGTGGGGCAACCACGGGGGTGCGCAGCTTCTGTGTTATTGCAAGTGCAGATGAAGCTTGTACACGGCACACTACGACAAAAATAAATCTTCCAAACAGCCGAAAACATGTCACAATTCTACCCCCGAAATCCATTGTAAATAATTCATGTAGTTACACATGCACAAAAAAAAAGAGAATGAGAGCAGATGGGAATATCAAAGTAATCCTGTACTGTTCAATTTTCCATTTTTTCCCCACGAGACTAGACGGCACTCGAGCACGGTGTTGAAGTGTATGAAATCTGAATCAGAGATAGACTGAGATACAAATTCAATTTGTTCCGTGACCACACTCATAACCCAAGATAAGAAAGATTTAAAGCACATTTCATACACAAGGTAGCTCAATGTGCATTAAAAAAAACTTTAAAAATGGTTTAAAAAAATAAACAATACAAAATATGCAGATATGCACATTATGCATAATAAATCATCTTTCCCAATTGAAAGGAATATAAATTCAATTAATCAGTTTTAGCCAACCCCAAAAACCCAACAAGTGTTCAATTAGTGATTAAGTCATTTGCACTCACTTAGCCACTAACAGTGAAATAAAGATAAAGGAGAATGAAAACAAAATGTCCCCCCCAAAAACATTGTTGATATTTTCAGCTATGTTCACAATACAGCTCAATTACGTATTTTTTTATTTATTTTTTTGTCAATATGCGCCATATCTGTTTTTTTCATTCAGTGTGAACAGTATAATTCCGATTTTTTCAAATCCGACCTGGGTCTCTTTTGATGTGTCTTCAGTATAAACACTCATCCATACACATTCAACCTATACGTCATCATAAGCCAAAAATGTGCCCCATTCCAAGTGGGCGGGGGGAGCGTGCTTGGCGAATACCAACAATCATCTAGGAATCTGCCGAATTGTACTAACAACGCTTATTTTATATAGGATTTGAATTTAATTCCACTTTTTTAATCCCAAAGTGGAATTTTGCAGTGATAGTTGTGATTCAGTCATGCAAATGGCATGGCATATGATTTTAGACGTCTCCGTGATATAATGAGATTGAGAAGTGTCACTTTATAATTCCAAAACAGTTCTACCTCCTCCTGCCCTGCTCCTCTGTTGATATGAGATTATGAAATGATCCCCTACACATCGGACCATGTTCACTGCCGTAAACACTTTGACATGTTTTGTGTGTGTGTGTGTGTGTGTGTGTGTGTGTGTGTGTGTGTGTGTGTGTGTGTGTGTGTGTGTGTGTGTGTGTGTGTGTGTGTGTGTGTGTCATTCGAGCTTGTGCTTTATGAGCATGCTTGTCACATAACAGACACATTCCGTTCACATTCCTCTGTTTGCGTCCATAGCTCCAGAAAACAGGTAAGCTGTGATTGGCTGTTACCTGAGCAACTGTGGTGGTCATTTTCAGTCGACAGCAAATGGCAAAATGGCTGCCCTCTGAGATGGATAGAAACGGGCAGATTTTTCTGCTTAACTCATATTCTATCATTATTATCATGTGGATGCTGAAAGGGGAAGTTGACTTCCACTGCTGTTGAATCAACATGCAGCGCCTCCACCGCAATATGCGAGAATTCATTCTCCACTCTGAGAAACATGTTTTCATACCACTAGCGCACAACTCTCCATAAAATAAAAGGCTCCATTGGCAACCCGAAAATGCACAGGCAAAGACACCATTGCCTGGAGAAATATGCCTGCACGCCACCTCAACTCTTCTAAAGCTAAGCCATGCGTTAAATTTACTCACTGTCGGTCGTGGCTAACCCGTTTTATAAGGCATGGTGTTCTGTTCTGAATTCTGATATACATGCATTTCCTTTAGAGCATAAAAATGAAATATTTTTGCCTTTCCATTGTTGTCATAGGACTGACATAGTTAAATGCTGCTCGCGTATTGTAATATTAAAACATTTGCCTCAAGACAGGTCATTTTAGTCTCTTTTATTTACAATTAAAAAAATGCATTTCACTGGGTAACGAGTCCAGCAGCAAACTTATTGCATCGTTATTCAGGTGAGAACAGCAGGCAGCACAATACAAACCCAATCATGAGACGTAATTATTGGATGCAGTATTGAACTATAGGTAAACCTTGTCACCAACACACACAGTCATACAAATATAATCGATATTTGTTGTCCTCTGAAGTTAACTGAGGTGTTATCATTTTTTTTTTTCTTCCCAAAAATCAAAATAGAACCTCAGGGCAAGCTTGGAAATAAATGAGCTGGCCAGCTCGATTGAGCCACAACCATAATATGTCGATTGTTCCTGTCGGAGAAACATTATTTGCTGGTAAACACTTTCTTTTTTTTTTCCTAATCACAGCTGCTGCAGGCGATGCTTTCCCTTTTTGTACCAAGGTGACCCAACTCCAACCACTTAATAATGGGACATGAAAGAGGATGCTGCCAGGAGTAAAATGGCCTGTCACACTTGCTCAGTGCAAGGAAATAATGAGTGCAATTTTGCAAATAAATCTGGCATTACTGCTATTAATAACATGGGAAATAATCAATAAACCTTCCCACAATGCACATGTGCTATTGCTGACTTGCAACTAGGCTCTAAACAAATGAGCCAGCAGACACAAACAGTTTTTCAATGTGGTGATTAGGAGTTGAGTGTGTGTCATAAAACTTGATTTAACAACATCATTGATCAGAGCAAGAGGCATAATGAACAACTTTGAGCAAAGATATGAAGGCGTTTTTTTGTAGCTGCACTCAATTTGTATCTGATCAATTTCAACCTTATTTCATTGCGTCTCTTTGCTTGCACATTTGTCAGCATTCTACTTTTTGTTTGTTTGATTTGTTCAGTCTACTCGGGTGACAACTTCACTTCATTTTTTTTGTCCTCTTAAACTTTATAGCAACCAACTGAGTTTACTGCAAGGCAAAAGTAGTGTCCTCCTCCAACTGGTGGGGTTGAGTATATCCAACAAGGATAAGAACCATAGCTTCGTTTAAACCCATCCACCTGCTGTATGCAAATTTGAGGCTGAAAACCAGCTTTATGATATGGGAAGAAGAGAACAGGGTTTTTGTTGGTAAGCAGCAAAACAAGTTAGTCATGGTCTCTTCATCTGCATCTCATTTAAGATCCCAAGGCTGAGTATTTGTGCTCAACACCAAATGAGAAACGTCATTAAGTGTGTCTCCTCGCCAAGAGTTGTTATTGGTTTTATTACATTTACACAAGCACATACTGACACACGCACACACAAATTGTGTGACATTCCGCAAACTTTACCACCCCTTAAAGGATGCTCGTCGACAGGCAGTAATGAAAGTGTCTTGTTCAAAAGTCCAATCAAAAGCACATCAATCAGCTTTAAAAATGTATCACAAAGGCTGTGGTTCGAGGTGAGCTGGGTGGAATGAAGATAGCGTGGAACTAAATGCAGTATACTACATGTGTAATCAAAAATTAACTGGCTGCCGATACATAATAACTCCACTGTTTGGAGAGGCCAGATGATGCAGTGTTGGGGATGAGATTTTGAGTTTGTGGGGAAAAAAAAGGGTGTTGTTATTTTGTGTTCCATCACCAGCTGAGGTCCCCAGACTTTCATTTATTATTAAATTTTTATTTTTTTTATTTTATTTTTTAAAGATCACAACTATCCAGAATCAGTGACAGTCACGTCAGATTGAGTTACAATTTTAAACAATGATTTATGCCACCCTTCCTCAGCCATGATTAAAATATTCTGATTTGTGAGACTGCAGTTAACCTGCAATGAAGCATAAATTAGCAAATCATGTTTGATCTTACCTAAACTAAATCACCTTCCAATAACCTTTCGAAAAATAACAACTTTGTTTTTAGACTTAATGATACACTAATCTATATATTATTAAAATGTATCAATACACATTGTTAAATTAATTATCTGTAATAACAAATATATACTTAATCTATGGTGGAATACAGAAATTTGTAAAACATATAAGAAATGTTAGACATACGGTAAATGTGTGCAAATTAAAGGGTTACTTAGGAGATTATGTTATAAGGGGAGATAATAACTAATAATTGTAGTTCATTGGTGGGCAGTTCAAGGTATTCAGGTCACTCCAAACCATCAATCAACATGGATTTGCACCTATCTATGCAAACTGTATTGGCTTTATAGGTAATTGTGGCACGGAAATAGTTCAAGTTGCATTCAGTTTGACCGTAGCATAATGCTAAGGTATTAGTCAACAGAAGACTTACAAATAAAATAAAAAATCATGCAGCACCTGGTCATTTGTGTAAGATAACCAAAAATGTATTTCTACTTTCTATGTTTTTCCCATTTAACATGTCATAGATATTATTTACCTCGGAGTCCACCAGACGTCCACCTTTGACAATCCTAGCATTGCAGCTGCAGTGTTTTGTTACTGCTTGCGTGGGAATGCTGCTCAGTGTGTGCAACTATCAGCAACTTCTGATTAAAAGACGATGATTCCATTCAATTCAAAGAAATTTGATTTTGATAGCACTTCACAAATGTGTCAAAAGGTTTCACAGCATTAATAAAATTCAGCATCACAAGCCCACAGTTCACGGAGAAAAAAAACAAACTTCGCATTCGATGCCATCCAAGCGTCTAAAGACATCACATAGTACCCAAATTAAAGAAGTGGGGGGAAAAAACTGTACATTGATGCTTAATTCTTCCTTTTGTTGAAATACATTACCTTATTTTAACAACATAAAACGAATAAGGGGTAGGACTAGATACGTTTTTAACTTCTTCCTACGCGTTTTGAACATATAAACTCTTTTTTCTTCCTTTTCCTTTTTTCACTTCAATTTATATTTCAGACTTTTAATGTGTTTTCTTTATGTTTATATGTTCAATAAAAAAACAAACCAAACAGGTGTGCAGGGAATGCTGTTTACAACTTACAACATTTCTATGATACTAATGTAGCCCAAATTAGTCAAATCGGTACACACAGTTCATTACTAATAAATAAAATAATAAAATGAAAAAAAAAACATGTTTAGATATGTAGTCCAGAGCATGAGTAAACTGAGGACCCGCTTGTCATCGGATGTGTAGGTTAAAATAATCCTGTCTTATTGACAATAGATGATATATCTTAATATGAGTCAAGGACGATTCGGTTCATTTTCGTAAGATTACAATTCAAGTCGATATTGTGTGGCTCAGTACAAGAGGATAAGATTAAATGAGTTTCTTGTATAGAGTGACCAGTTGTCCTATTTTGGTAGGGACAGAGTTTATTTTATAATATATATATATATTTTATTATATAATGTATTATTACAATTATTGTACATTTCATTCTCAGCAAAATTGTAGCATTTAGTTTTTAATTTAGAAAATCTGGTCAATACATTTTAAACTTGAGCAATTTGATTTGGCTCAATGAGCTTACACCATTTAAATCAAAGCCAAAATTCAAATTACTTGTGCATAGCAGGCAGGGGTGTTTAATTGTAAGAAAATATGAAACACAATAAACTGCATTTCCAGCACTAGATAAAAAAAAGATACTGCATTTGAGTTGATGCAAAATTGGAGGATGGGGTGGCAGGTGGTAACTGCCTGGTGAGAGATAAGGTCAGTGGCATGAAAATACACACTTGGCCTCTGGAGACAGCAACAGAAGTGTTCACAACATCCTACAATCTCAAATAAACACCTCTCAAGGGAAGGGAACCCTCACCCCCCTCCCCCCAACTTACTACATTCAGTGTGCCTCCACCCACAGTTATTATTCACTGCTCATTATCACTGCTCTGATTAATATGAGCAAATGCAGAGTCCCCTGGCATTAAATGGAGAAAGGGAGTGGTGTGTTTTTAGTTATAAACACTGAAAGAACTGTTTAGAATACAAAAGAGGAGGGAACATAGCAGGTAATATTTGCAGGAGTGTCTTATTCAAGTGACTCGAAAGGGGGCGATGATTCCTGACATTTACAAATTATTGTTAGAAAAAACAAAATAACTCTGTGGTCAAGAACTGGTCAAGATAAGTCTTTGTACCAGCACCTGCCTATTTACACTGACCACTTTTTGTTTTTGCTCCCATTTTTCCATGAGCTCAATTCAGATCTTTTCGAGTTAGACACATGCCTGGATGTGGAGGTCTTGTTCTGGTGCTGTCTGCTATTTTGAGGCCATTTGGATGTACTGCCAACTTCTCTGATACATCTTTGGAGACAGATTATGGTTGAGAAATGAACATTCAATTCACGGGCTACAAATCTGACGGGCATTCCTGCAGACTGCGTGCCAACTGCACCTGCACTCAAAACTTGTGACATCTGTGGCTTTGTACTGTGCGATAACACGGCACATTCGAAAGTAGCCTTTTATTGTGGCCAGCCTGAAGCACGCCTGTAAAATCATCACGCCGTCTAACCAGTATCTTAATATAGCACAACTGTATTACGTCGGGGAAATTAGAAGTGCTTGTTATGATTGTGTTTTGGGTTGGCTCGTGGGGTCGTTGTTTTATGATGTTAGTGTATTATGCTTATGCAGGGCAAGGGGTCATGGTGTATTATGCTTATGCAGTTACCATGTCCCTTATGAAGAGAATGTGCTGATAAGGTTTTAATCATATTAACTCTGTCTCGTCTTAGGCGGTTACTATGTTCCATTTGATGATAATGTGGTCAGTTGTTATGTTGTTCGTAATTCCCTCTTTTATTTTATTCTGTCACATGGAATTGTGCATTGACTTAGCAAGAATTCCTGAGTGACACTTTTGTCAGTACGTCAAGGTTCCTCTCTATGAGGACCATACATGCCAAAATTAAAAATAAATATTAATTTCGACATTTGTTTAAAAAATTATTTAAACTTTTTGAATCTCGTTTATTTCTTCACACCAAAGGCGTTCTGGGTCGTTAGGTTGAAGTCGGTGACGTCATGTTAATACTATGTATTGAAGTTTCTTCCAAGCAAGCTATCTGCCATGTTTTCTGCACCCAATCTTGCTTGCTGTGGTTACTTTGTACTTTTGAGCTCTGCTTCCAGCCAGCTCAAGATTATTTGTCAAGGTAAATGTAAGCAAAAGTGTTGTATTTAGATTTCTGTTCAGCGTATCTATCAAAAGAAACAAATAGTATAGCACCTTTGTGTCACACATTTTGTTTAGATGTAAACTGGCATGCATTAATAAAAAGAGCATGCAGAATAGAGTTAACTAAAAGGTCGAGAGGAATGGCATCTAAAGCATAAATAAAATGCACCATTTTTCTTCCAATTTCTGAAGGTCTCATCTTTTCCTCAGCATCGTTCTCATGACTTGACATCAAAAGAAACATGAACACGTTTGGATTATTCTTAAAGGCATTTCTACAGCGTTGGAGGGGGGGGGGGGTTGGGCTTGCGAAGTCACCTTCAAAGAAATGCCCAAGTGACAAGGAATTAGAAAGCTAAAATAGTTTCTCGGGGAGGAGGCAGCGATTCTATTATTCTTTAAAATGCAACGCAATGGCTTTCATGAGAGTGTGGAAAAGCCATTTGAGCAGCAGGTCAGAGGAGTGAGAGGCTTGGCCCTGAGCACATTGTGTCTTATCCCTCTCCATTTCCACCTTGTCCCTGAATAATGGGCAGACCTCGCTATTGCCGCTGGAGGCTGATGGCTTCGTACGCCACAGACATCAACATAGTAATACCTTCATGGGTAATCTGCCTCTTAAACCAGCACTGCATTCATTTCCAACGGCGTTCAAAAAAGCAAGACAAGCTGTCTTCCTGGGAATGCTGATCAAAAACTGAGAAATGTCAGTCTAGCCTACCTAATACAGTGTATTTCTAGCAATTGCCTTTTTGTATATTAATTAGGGATGCACCGGAATTTTGGGCCAAAACCGAAAACGAGAAATGTTGGGCCGAAGACCAAACCGGCGGGAAAAAAAATATGCAATTTCTTTATTATCATTGCATTTTTATTACAATTAATTACAATTATATTATTATAAAATATTTAGGTCTATTTAGCGTGGGAATTTTAACAAAGCCCAATATAAGTTGGAATGCGTCCACACCACAGACATCAGAGACATGTTGGCAAATGGTACATTAAACACCACACGCGGGTTGAGCAACTGAGCATTTGCTGGCGGTGCAATTGCACTTTATAGTCAATGTACAGTAGTTTGCACCGACGGGCACGGATGCATGCGGAGCGGTGCGGATGACACATTTGTAGGCCTTTTGGAGCGCGACATGGTGCTTCACACTTAAAGTCGGCACATTCACAAATTCACCAATGTTTAAAAATAAATAAATGTCTTCGCACCAGCCAATCGCCATTAGGAACGGACTGCAAAGTCACACACAGTGTCCTGTACAGATCTGTAGTCACCCGAAGATAGTGGTAAGTGTTAACTTGTTTAAAACTGTTGATAGTAATAATGCTAACATTAGCTAAAGTATTTAGCACGGCCACCCAAATGCAAGGGAAAAAGTGGATGCGCTCGAGGAGCTCTCATCAAAGAAAAAAAGGAGGGTGCTGCAGGAGAAAGAGTGGCTCAACTGTAGTGCAGTATTCGGCAGCGCTCTCTTTTTCGAAATAGTTTACCAAGAGATGACCCTCTCCTTCTCCGGTGTGCACAATAAAGCTGCCGGTACTCACAAACTCCAGCGAGCAGAGAGGCGGACACTCAACCCCCGTGTTTGGTGTTTAATTCAAAAAGACACTTGCTTGCAGTGTTTTTTTTTTTTGTTTGTTTGTTTTTTGCTTGCGCCACCACAAAATCCTCTTTCGGCCACATTCTTTCGGCTTGAATTTTATTTAGGCCGAATGCCGAAAATGCATACTTTTTGCCGAATAATCGGTGTATCACTAATATCGATGATACTATCTAGTCTGACAAGTAGAATTCCACTTGTATCTGATGCAAATGAAAATATTTAACTTTAATAATCACAGCAACATGTAAACAGTGTATAAATAATAGATGGGGGGAATGAAGCTCATGCAGTGCAGCTTGGTTCAGTGTGTGAGGTTTTAGATTTATTTATCTCTTGTACATTTTTAACTCACTTTACACTTCCATTAAAAATTGAAATATTCAAAGAACTGTGAAGTCTACAAGACAGAGATGGAAAAACAATTTTAAAGTTATACAAAACGTACCAACAATGCATTGTGTTTTTGAATGCCTCCTACTTTTTTCGAAGCAGACTGCATTTTGTCTCTCTAAGGTTCAGTACTGAAACATTCAAAGGAAATACGTTTTTAATAAATTAATTTAGTCTCTTTGTCAAGGCTCAGTTTGTTGACCAACATTAACTAATGATGAACAAACTATGATCAATAATCAAACTAAGTTAGCATGCTTAATAAAACTGGCAAAGTAAAAAAAATATAGATCCATTATAAATATATTCTACACAATGATTGGATTGTAATATGAACACTTGCACATTGTAGAAACAAAAGTTTAATAATTAAACTAATTAATAATAGCTTCTTACATTTAATGTCTAATATCATGCAGCATTTGGCTTCAAATATACTTCCTCACTGTTACTTTCTTCCAAAACCACAGGATGAAATGCCCATGAATATGATGATTGATTGATTTGAATGGGTAACAGAGAAGCTAGAACTGAAAAGGAATATCAAATGACAGGCATTTGACACTTCATACTGCAGCTGTTCAACAATACAATATCAGCTAAGTACAACAACAGCCCTCTAGTCGCAATATTCCCATGACAACCTTTGAAATCCACTTTTGACAGTTTTCTCTTTTTAGCATAATGATTTTCTCCTGCATACAAGTTAAACATGCATTATGTAGCAAAACAATAGAAGTGTGTTCTATAAGGCAATTTATAACAGTGAAAGGCAGTTACTTTGACAGCCAGAATTGTTTGAAACAAACTGAATTTTTGTTTTCGTCAACCACATGTCAACTTTAATGAACATACTATTTTGAGCAGATGATAGGCAATGAAAATCATCCTTAGATTTTTTTTTTAATTCAATTGAATTTAATTGATGCCTGTGGGCCAAAATTCCAGTGCCAAATTAAATTAGACCGAGTTATGATAGCTTTAATGAATATTGTCACTATAATGTTGATGACATATTTTATGTTTATGTATATGTTTGTCATAGGGAGCAATTATGTTGTGTTGTTAGTTTGAAGGTTTTATAACCGTCACAGGGGAATGGGTTAGGGTTAAATTAGATTTAGGGTTGGGTTAGGTTAAGGCTGTTAGGGTTGTGTAATAGAAATTGGTCTCCTTAAAAAAAATGTTTTTCCTTAAAAGGATCCCCAGGGGGAGGGGGCATTGTCATTAAGGGGATATCATTCATCATTTAAAGTGCATAATTAATGCTCAAAATTGAAGTCAAAGGCTCTGAGGGTGACTTTTGACAGGCTGAGCCATATAAAGAATAAGTGAAGTTTAAATGATACAATGGTGATACTCATCGATAACAAGAAAACATTTTTATTTTGTTTTCCTTAGCTTGGGGAACCATTAGCCATTTCTTGCTCACCATTCAATGACCCGTTGGGCTCACCAGGATGAAAGTGGTGACAGAATATTAAAAAAATAAGTGTAAGGCCAGGTTTGATAATGACCACTTGAATTTTCAACGTAAAAAAAAAAAGTACAGAAAACTGCTCATTATCGTTTTTCCCGTGGTAGATGTTACTGCCGCCTCACAGGTCACCACTTGCCAGAGCTTCTACCTTTATTCAGCATGGAGTAAGGGCAAGGCTTTTTGGCTGATACATTGGACACAAACAGAACACTAATGAGCCGGTGGGAAAAAAATGACAAGACAAAAAAAATATTGGAGTCACAGGTGTCAAATAATTGCATTCCTTTGGACAAACTCCCATTTGGCTTCTCAAGCGAATGTCGTGTTCTTCAGTTAACTTTGCTCTACTTTCTATATCTCTGTCTGAGTCATCAGGTTGCAGCACGAGTATGTGGCTGAAGACGGGATAAAGAACACCAAGCTCCCATTCTCTCAGACTTTGAATCCCTCCAAAGCCACAGTAACATCTAAGAGCTGGGAACTCGGCTTCAGGAGCTGTAGTAAGTATTGCGAGGCGGAATAAGTGTCACCTTGCACCATGAGATTCTTTTCATCAAGTCTCCCCATCTTACCATGACCCTGCCATCTGGGAAACAGATGATACTAATGAGGGACAGCTCCTTGTTCCCACTACCAATCATGCACACTGTTTCCATTGTATTACATTGTCCCTGCTGGCTTAAGAGTCAGACACCGCTCATTACGCAAACAAAAACAAACACTGACAGACATGGACACAGTGGCACAGGCTGACACGGGGGCCAGAATAAAGTCATTACATGTTTATTCATGAAGAACAAAGTGTAAAAAAGTTGAAGCTTTTAACGAGTCGTAATTTAGTGCACAATAAGTGGTTGACCTTTCAGCTTCGACGCTGTACGAGGAAAAAAAAAAATGACAGTGATGGTAAAAGTTGGTGGAAGTGGGTGGTGAGAGAGGGTGGGGAGGCGTTGCTTTGCATTGCAAGATTTGAAAGGGAGCAACCTCCATAAGACACAGGGTCAGACAGGGTTAATTAGTCTGCAGAAGCCCCTCAAATTTTTGCCCAAGGATATTAATGAAGTGATCTAAAGGAAAGCAGCTGCTCACCTATCATCGCATCCCCCCTACCGCTGACTTTTCCCTAACCCAACAACTAACCACACACTCACCCATACCACCCCGCTGTGTATGTCCACTGGGCAAGGCAGCACTGTGCCAGGGAAGAAGCCAATAAGACTCCCCCCTGAGAGCATGACAGCACGCGAATTGACGGCCGCAGATTGGGAGGCGGAGGTTGCATAAAACGGTGGGGTGAGCAGCTGTCTCTGTGTTGCCGTGCCAAGAGCCGCTTTTGTTATTGCCCTGCATCAAACAAAAATGAATTCGCAGGTATGAGCGTAAGGGTTTGAAAAAAATAATTTGTTGTCAATGTTTTTTCTCAAGATAGTAAACGGACTTTATCTACCACATATGGTGTCCAAAGCGGTTTACAAAGCCTCACATTCACCCATTCAACATACATATTCATTCACCAGTGGTCGGCTGCTGCCATGCAGGGCGTGGCCAGGTCTACTGGGAGCAAATCAGGGTTGAGTGTCTTGCTCAAGGACACCTTGCCAAGGTCACCAGTGGTGAGGATCGAACCCACAACCTCACGGATGGGAGATGACCACTCTACCACTGAGCCATGCCGCCCCTTGAGATATTTTACTACATAAGAGCCTGCTTTCAAAATAATTTGACAACAGTCAATAGTGATACTCATTTTGCAAGAAAATAATCAAGTTTTCAAGTTACAATAAAGTGCCCAGTATTTTGTTTTTATTTCATTTCCTATATAAGTGACATAAAAAAACATGTACAATGTCACACAACACAGATGGTGTATGAACATTTTAGTCTAGTGGCATCTTACATATTACACAGACTTCCTTACGTGGGTAAATATATATATATATATATATATATATATATATATATATATATATTTTTTTTTTTTTTAAGCCTCTAAATTGTATACAATATATAAAAAAAAATGCAAACCTTTCAGAACACATAAGTGTTTGATGCTCCCTGACAGGTTTTAACAAAAACACGTCACTGCTCTCGAGCCCACACAAAAATCAAATGTCAAAGGGTACTTGAACTGAATGAGACTAAACTTGAAGTGTTTTTCCCCTCATGAACTTTTTTTCTGCGCAGTTAGCATTACTGCCAGGTGTAAGGAGTTAATTGAAGGGGATATATTTATAATAATATCAATAATATACCATTATCAAGAATATGGTCTTATTTCCCCCCGCAAATTAATACTGATTCCTGATTAAGATATATACTGCGTGCCAATTGATTTGCAGTCGTCAATGGATTCAACTGTGATTGGTGGATACAAAGAATAAGAAGAACAGAACTGCACTGTACGCTGTTAAAGGATTACCAATGAATCTTGTACTCCCAAAATGACAATGAACTTGAAGTCCCTGGCACATTTGTTCATGTGACAAAAGGGTTATGAGGTTGCTGTACAGTGAATGACTTCAGGTACACATTATACAAGCACTTGACAAAAGCAGGTATTTTCCTCCATTTTCGCAAATCCAGCAAAATTATGAGTTTCAAGGATTTTGGATCAGAAATACTGAACACCTTTAGAAGCTAACAGTAAATTTAGCGTCTTCTATTTTTTCTTCTAGTACTCTTTCTTCTGATAAGGGCAATATTTTTTCTCTGGCCACAACAATTACCAGGAACTAACCCAGAAGAGATTCCATTTTGTGTTAACAGAAAGTAGTTCCTCCATATTGCTTCCCCACTCTAATTACCAATGGTATGGACGTCTGCCATTGAAACAAATGTCCTTGAATGAGGTGCAAGAGGTTAAATAGTCCCTGTGTGGAAACTTCCCCTAAAGGCAAAGGCATCATTTAGCTGGCACAGGTTGAGGTCTTCAGAGACACGTTTCGCCGAGTGAAATCCCTTCCCTGTCTTGTTACACGCTGACAGCTCATTTGGCACAATTCTAGTGCTGAAGACCAGTATGCCAGTGTGAGAGCACATACAAGCAACGGTGGGTGACTTGTAATGAGGGGTCACCATAAATAATGCTGCATGAGTTACAGGCTCAATCAATGACTCGCTCACAACCACGATGATAAAAGTTAAAGGGTAGCAGTGGAAATGAGAGATTTTTCTGTGCTGCACTGTTGATACTCTTGGACATCATTTCTTATGAAACGTAAAGTAAAATTAGCCGATGAATACTCATTTAAAATAATTTCCTGAGCTGATGTTATATAGTTACGAGTGGCATTGTGCAAAGACATTTTAAAGGTATCGTGTACCATGTCCTCATTAGTCTCCTTTGTGTCAGAAATGTGACCTGTTCTTTGTTTCATCTTCACACATCTTAGTGAACAGTCACACTCCTTGAATCTTTCCCTCTTGACTGACCTTCAACACTTCCTCTGCTTGTGTACAGTTATGATTGAAGAAATTGGTTTGGGCAGTGTAATGGGAAGTCAGACTGTGGTTGCCTGCAATTGAGCCTCATCGTTTGCATTACAACAACGTGGAGACGAGAAGGTTTTTCCTTTGAAGTCAATGTAATCAAAATTTACAAGGAACTAACTCATTCCTAGCATTTTCTTTTTTTTCCCCATCTAAGAAACTCGGGGCACTAATTAGCGAACCGCCATGCTTCCATTATGTCTCCCTCTGTTGGTGTTATTGTTTGTGTTTCTCGGACGGGTTGTGACTGTGAAGATAAATTCATTGTATGTTTTTACATATTTGGCCAATAAATCTCACAGCAAAAAATGACTGGACCATGCATGTCAGGCCACTAGTTAGCAATGTCTCAACACAAAATGATTTCTGTTGGTTATTTTGCTAGCTACAGGGTTTCTGCAGGTACCAAATATCAAGCCAAATGAATTGCTTTTTTAATGTTTTTTTCCTTTATTTTTGCAACTTAAAACAAATTGAATGCCCACATTATACTGTATACACACACACTTGCACATGTGCATATACATATATTGTATATTAGGGCTGTCAGCTGAATACAAATGTTCAATCATAATTAATCACAAGATTTCCATAGTTGACACACGATTAATCACAAATTATTTGCACATTATATCTGTTCTAAAATAAATAAATAAATAAACAAATATCACGTTTTTCATACTCTTGTTAATTAACCAAAGTACATTAATTTTAAAGTAAGTAATTCATAAAGACATTTGAAGTATATATATATATATATATATATATATATATATATATTTAAAAAATAAAAAATAAAAAAAAGAGCAATGATGATGACATTACCGAATGAACAATACTGAGCTCTTTTAACAAAGAAAAAATAAAAAATACATTTGAAGTGCAAATTATATACTAAACAGTTAAAAGGAGTGTAAAACGTTGAGGTAGTGTTTCATGTTGGACGTTGGTGATAGGAACAGTATGTTTTTCTTTTCAAATTCAGAGCAATTGGTATTTAGATAATGAAGCAATTTGTGGACTCCAGGACCTATTGTTCATTGTAAAGTCACTAAACCACATATTTTAATCACATTTAATATTGCTAAATTGCGTTATAGTGACCCATTCACACAATGTTGTATGTAAAGTGTTTTTACATCAATTGTATTTCAATGTTTAATGCCTCTGGATATATTAATGCTTTTTAATGTAATTTAAGGCCTTCGTTTTTTTTTTTTTATCAAGGTCGATTTCATGACTTTTAATGCTTTTTAATGATTTGCAGAAACCCTGTAGCATAAATGTTTATATCTAAATAAAGTGTTTGTTTTCCAAAAAATCTTCCGCAAGATGTATTTAATGTATTTATTAATTGTTTACATATTTCTTGACTAAAAAAAACACTTTTGTTTCTCAATTTAAACCAGTGTCATATTTGTTATCCTCAATTTAAAAAAAACTTTTATAAATCAGCTATCAGACAACGACAAATATGAGGTGTGAAATCCGCTTAGCTGTTGATGACACATGCTCACACAGAAGGACATTGTGTTCACCTTTCCACTTGGTGATAGCATCACAATCCACTGTCTTCGCCAGCACTTGCTTTGGCCCTCCTTATCTACCTTGCTGTCGATACAGACAACCCTGGGCTCCACTGGGGGCATGAGGTGGTATTGACATTCAGCTCAAACCCACAGCTCTGAGTGGAGTCCAGGGTGTTTCACATGAATTATGCATGCCTTGACGCCATGGTGCAGTGCAACACTAGTGCCATCATAATTGAAACAATTGAAAAGACAATACCAGATGGGTCAATAATTAGACAGCAGGAGGAGGAAACTTGATCCGGACGCTCCCCCGCTTGCCCTGCCAACGCGTCCGCCCCGCACACGGAGGGGACCTTTACTGACACGTCTCAATTCCCTGCAGTGCACAGCTAAGTGCTGCATGACATGTCGAATTGTGTGGTAATATTGAAGAGTGTGTGTGGTTTTATTTGGAGGGATCTGCCACTCATTACAAGAAGATAATTTCTCACTAAAATGCTGCACTACAGTTATCTGCAAATTCAGCTATTTTAAGTACTTCACATTGTGATTGTACGTGTGTCGCATATCGTTGCCGTTACATATTACATATCTGAGAAGTGGTATCTACAGGGCTACGAAAAATAGCGCCAGGTGACTGATCTCTCCCCTTTCAGCATTGCACTTTCATAAATCCAAAGTGACGGCTCCCAGCAGATCAATTACATTCCCTGGCCAGTGCAATGACTCAAGAAGATCGCCATAAAACTGTAAGCCACAAAAGCAGTTCTCCACTGCCATTACATTTAAAGCAACCTGGAGAAACAGAAGAAACATGACAGTATCAAACCCCTCAGGCTAGCATGTGTCATAAAAATGAGGAGGACACGTCTCTATTCACTGCTGCCAACAGTTGTAGATGCAGGAAAACCAAGAGTGGGTGCACTATAATTGACCACATCAAGAACTGGTTCTAATAGATATAGTTTAAAATTTGAGATAGACATGTTTTGTTTTTTTCCCAGGGCCCATACTGATACAGATCATTCATAATCAAGGAGGCTGATAACTGATTTTTTGAGCTTTTCAAAAACAAAAATTGTGACTCCTAACTTTAATGACATTTCTTAAAGTATGTTTATTGTAGAACTTTTCAGATTTTCAAAATTATAGATTTTTTTCACTTTTTTGGGGGGAAATCTTAGAAGGTTTAAAAATCATGACAAAAAGTCAGTATGTCTAAAAAAGTTTAATGAAAACTCAAGTAATTACCATAGCTCAATATAGTTTTCTACACTAAGTACATATTTGCAAATTTCCAAAATAACTTAAACTTATGAAATAAACTTTCATGTTTTTGTTGTTGTTGTTTTTCAAAAGGAGCAATTACTTTCATGGACAAAAGTTTCTCTTATAATGTTAACTGAAAAATGAAATTAGGCTTTTCACCATCAGGACTTTTTGGCGAACAGCACGTTTTTGTGGGGGGGAAATAAAGCACTGATCACGATTCGATCAGAGGATGGAACAATATATCTATTTATAGAAATTTGTATATTACTCTACAGTCGACCGCTGCCCATTTGTGGGTGATATGGACTGGCCCGACCCAAGAATAGCGAAAACCCACGTATAACTGACGTGAATTGAAATGCATGAGATTTTTTTTTTATCATTATAGACATTGAATATAATATGTAATGTCCTAATTCATGCAGCCGATCAATGCCGTCATTTATCGATCTGGCAAATGAAGACCTTACAGCCGATCACCGATTTTGCATAACATGGTAAACATTGTCCGATCCTGATCTAGCCGATCAGATCGGTGTAAATTCTAATAAAAATAAATAGTTCCCTGAAGTTAACACAGTTTTAAATTGATCATTTATCAATCCTTCACTGCCCGATTTTTTAAAAAGGACGCTACCGATATCCGTGAAAATACCGAATATTGGCGCCGATAATCGGTGTGTGTGGATATATTTAAGTGGCACAAGCAACAACAAATTTACAACAGTTAATGAAAATCATACCATATGCCCCTAAGAATTTGGAATTATGGTGTTTTTGCAACTAAGTTAGAACTTGAGCCGATGCCAGTAAATGTAGCCTAAAAGTACACAAACAAACTCCCACAGAACTAATAAATCCAGGCTATCTATCTATTTATATCAAGTGGTATAGCTTCTAAATGAAGAAGGGCACCGCTGAGAACATTGCCAAGCCCATAATGGAATCCAAAACAACCGAGTTTGCCTTTAAATGGTCTCAATTTTGTATTTAGGTGGCATCCCTGAGAACACACACATATGCTCTTGTGCATCGCTCTGCTTCTCCATTAGGGTTTATGGCAAACCATATGCCGTTTAATGGGAAGGTTAATGTTTTTTTTACGGACCACAGCATGAGCCTAAATCCACAGCGTTAAAACCAGCAATTGCAACCTGCGATACAAACATAAGTCGCATGGCTCTGTTAAAAACTGGAGTAGTGTATCCTACAATTTTTACAAACCAGTTTTATTTTCCTTTCGAGCTCAAAGGGAACTTTTTCTTGGATGAAATGTAAAAAATAAAAAGTATATAAAACCTGACAACATTTACAATCCTAAAAGCCTAATGAGTAGAAGAAGCATAACTATTTAGTCGAAAAAACATCAAAGGCAAGGCAACAACGATTTAGGCGGGCGGTAGTCTTGCATAATTAGCTGTGAAAATGGCACTACAAGAGTCGGTTATTCAGTGGTGTTAATTAGTTTTTTATCCCAAGTCTCGGATGAGGAGTAAACAAAGCCACAAGATGAAAATGTTTCTTTTCCTGTGACAACAACACTGTCAACTCAGCCATAAACTCTGCACTGTCGTCCCTGAGAAGTAAGCGACTCCCTTAAAGAGTCAGCGACATTATCAAGAAGCCTGAGGCCTTGTGCGTTTTCATTGTTAAGTGCCTCGAGTAAATCATATAGTCTGTCGTTACAGGAGAGGAACTTCTAGAGGACATGATAGGACAGTCGAAAACATGGCGACAGATTCCAAACAAAATATATTAAAGTCAACTTTGATTTAGTTGTGTTTGATTTTAGGTGGGAGGTTGTTTTTTTTTTTTTTATGTAACATCTTGTTCATTCAAGTCTCATTCTTTAAACAGCTTGGTGCGTGGTCATGTTCACAGTGATGCCTTGACACGAGTGTGATTTATTTGAAGTCTGGACTGCAGGAGGCAGAGAGTCTCAGAGTCGCCAAGACTTTGGTCACTGGAATACTTTGCTAAAGTCCCCCCCCCCCCCTTTTTTTTCTTTCTTCTTCCTTCCCCCAAGAGAGTCACTAGAGAGGTCTGAATTACACTAACATCACCAAATACAGCATTCAGGTTGGGTTTAAAAAAATAAAAATGTAAAAAAATAAGATATTTCAATTGACTTTCCTTTTCAAAGGTCTATATAAATTAATTAAACCATAAATTACTATAGTCATTTAAATGTATTTTTTCCCCAATTCATGGGAAAATTGAATTTTAAAGGCCTAATTTATTTAGTATCTTGGCATTTTCTTGAAATTTACTGTTCACAGGAATTTAAAAGTATTTTCTGACATTTATGAAAGACGTGACTTAATTTATATTTACAATTATTGAATTACAATTACGAAAATAGTATTTTCATCTCATCATTGCTGATGCCAATGTTTATGTTAAATGATTATAACACATTTGTTTTCAATAACAAAAACAACTAAATTAATTTGGAATTACATTTTTGTGGAGTTTTTAACATGTGCCAGCCTGAACAATTCATCAGTCAGCCCATTTTACCGGCCAATATTAAGCCTTTTTCCACATAATCATTATCAGATGGAGTATTGTTGATTTTATACTTTTTCATGAAACAGTAAATGTTGTTAAGTGTTTGAGTTGTGCAGAATGACTGACCTAAATCTAAAGACAAATCCGGATAAAAAAAATTAATTAATTGAAAAATGTCGTTCGGCCCAAAACACACGCTGTAGACAGTAGATAAAGGTATACAGTGAATACTTAATTCTCTATGATAAATACTAAAAACAAAAACAAAAAAAGCCCGACTAGACAGATGAAATTGTTTGATGTGAAAGACAGGACTGCATTAGAGCTACTGCCACTTTCCACTTCAAACCTGACCTTTTAGCAGACACTTTTCATCCGCCACCCACACACTCCCATTCTAATGCATCCCTGACATTGTGGGGCGCAGACACCTTTTCCTGACGCCCACCGACCCACCTCCCCCCACACCAGCACCTTTCCGCCCAATTTCAGCCTAATAACCAGGCTGCCACACAGACTGTTGTTGCCCCTACACCCCATTACTCCAAAGACCACTCTACTACTATTTCCATCATTTTTTCAGTGGAAGGCCGCCTCACTACTTTCTTTCTGTTAATGTTTACCCGATCAGTCACAATGACCCCCCACCCGTCTCGTTTCCTGGTGATGAATGACCGTTGGCCGTCTCACTGACAGCTCGGCAGCTGACGCTACACAATTACAGTATCACCGTTTAGGCAAAATTACCAAATTACTCCAGTCCTCAAGAGGCTTGACGAACTGACAGGCCAAGCAACAAAAGAAACAAATATCTGAAAAGGAGAGAGAGACAACACTGGCTCGACACACGCAGAGTGAAATGAGGTTTGCTGTGTTCCTTGAGAGAGCACCCATTTCACCCGATGAGGAGCCAGAGGGAGAGTGGATTAGTCTGGCGGAGAAAAGCCTTTTTTCCACCCTCATAAATAATGCTTAAAAAACATCTGGCCTCTCCTTGATATCCAATCTTTCTATCCATGCTTAATTTTGTCAGTAGTTAATGTTTCATTTCAAGAATAATGATGAGCAAATCATACAATAACATGTTTGGCAGGATCTCACTATGACATTTGGGCGAAAAGGGGATTTCACCCCCCCCCCCTCCCCTCCATTCTTGATTGATGATGAAGATGAAAAAAAATGGATACATGTAAGCGGACGTTGTCATGTGATACTGCAGTCACAGTCCAACTTTCCAACTACTGATATCCATCTCTTAATACTTGATGTGTGACAGCGGAATTAGACAAGCACAAGACCATCCGAAGAAAGATCTGGGGGTTAGATGGCATGCACATGAAGTGATTAAGTGACATTTATGATGTGAGTGCTCACACTGAGCAGGAACTTGGCTTTGCTCTGTGTGAGTTTTTTTTTTTTTTTCTGTCATGGCCACCGTGGTAGATTTCAAAGGTTTTCGCTCGACACCGACAAGAAGCTAAAATGAGCTGCATTATAGACACGATGTGTTGTGTGTTACAATGTGCTATGCAACAGTTAGTACTAATGTAGCAATCATTTTGTGTTTTAAGTCGTGTAATAATATAAATGTTTCAAGGTCAATAAAGATTATTTTGCTTTCTGAACTACTAGGGCTGTGGTTTTTAACCTGGGTTCGATCAAACCCCGGGGCTTTGGTTAGTCAGTCTCAGGGGTTTGGCAGAGGTCAAGTTATTTTGGTTAATGAAAACTAAAATGAACGAAAAAACTAAAACTAAAATTCAAAAAACATTTTCATTAACGAAATAAAATACAAGCGAAAATGCTTTTTTTTTTTTTTAATGAAAACCAACTGAAACTACATTTTATGTTTACAAAACTAACTAAAACTAACTATAATTAAAGCGAAAATGTCCTTTGTTTTTTCTTTGGTAATTAATTTAATGCATGAGTCTTTGGGGATGATTTTATATTTATTTAACCAGAATAAGGACGTTTGAAAGTGTGTTACACAGAAGTGATGTCATCTAGCAGGAGCCAATAGAAAAGCATCTTCAGATCACGTCACTCCTACGTGACAATTTTGCCTGCTTGACTTTTGGCTCCAATGACTCAGCTTGCAGCTGAAATGCAACATCAGGTAAAAAATGTGTTACTTTTTTCATTTTACCATAGTGCTTGTTAAATATTGCGCACAAATAATAGATATAAAAATCAATACTGAAACAAATTAAAAAATAAACTAAGACCAAGCATTTTTTTCAAGAATTAAAACTAATTTAAACAAACTATCAGAACCACCCTGAAAACTAATTAAACCTAACTAAATTAAAAAACTCAAAACAAAATAAAAAACAACTAAAATCAAAATTCCAAAATTATAATAACCCTGGTCAAGACACACACTCGATTCATGATGATACGCTACACTTGGCAATCATTGGCTGCAGGTGATCACACTGCATTGCCTATCTGTGAAATTTGGTGTGCTCAGTAGTTAACTTGTGACCGTTGTGATGGTACGTTGCATGATTTCTTATGTATTGTATTCCCTTCATTCTGACTATGTTGAGAGAAGAAAAAAAAAGTGGTTGGATGGAAATGTGCAACATGAATTCACTTGTATAACAGAACGTATGGTGTTCCACAGGGTTCAATTCTGGGGCCTCTGAGGTTTTCACTGAAAACACAGATGGTTGTTTTAAAGTGCTCTATAAATATATAGTTTAGTAGAGTGATTTGAGTCAGCCTCTTAACTGCATGATTTGCAATGCCACGTTAAGCAATTGTAGTTTAGCATAACTAACTAGCCAAAGTAAAAGGAACACTTCCTTAAACTGCATGGAAATGGGCAATACAAGAACACAATGCTTTCCCTCTACTTAATGAGCAAGCAACAGACCAATGTACCGCATGTGTTTGAAAATTGTACTCACATGTAAGACTCACTGTTGCCATTTCATGAAGATTCCTATTTGACGCGGGTGTTCAAAAGAGACCATACACAACCTCACGTTGAAGCAGTAACAGTAAATGACATTCACCAGGCAATCAATGAAGGAAAAAAAGCAATGACAAAAAACGACAACTGGAAATGTATAGCTTGAGATAATAAATCTCGGGCATCCTCCAATTGTTATTGATACTATATATGCAGTATATTCGGCACAATAATCAAATTCCAGTATTAAGGTCAGCTCGAACAATACTTGAATTGTCTTTTTTTGGCACCGGCTCAATGGGAGAAATGTTTAAGTTTGTCAAAATTGAAGAAAAAGTCCAATATTCTGACAACATAGCTGTGGATAGAAGAGTAGCGACAGCGGATATTTTATTGACATGCTTTTGAATATTAAGGTCAAAGTTGAAGCAGAAACGATACAGGCTAGAGGCTTGCACAAGTGAACAAAGTCTACGATGGAGCCTTTCATTAACAGGTAGAAAAGTTTGCTTGCTTGTCTGTGTTTGCCGAGTGGAAGGATGAAACAGACAGCCTGGTTTTCCGGAGTAAATAAGGCCCGGGAAACATTGCTCACACTATCAGGGAGCACAAGTTATCACTGGCGAATGATTATTAGCACAGGTGCACTTACAGTAAACACCAGAGAGTTCCAGTTTGTACTGAAGGGGAGTGTGAGATAAAGAAGCTGTGAACTGAGCCAGGGTGCATCTCCCAAAGGGGTTTTGTCTGCATTCCTAAATGTTGCAATGGATCACACAAGTAAAGACTATTCAGAGTAAGAAGAAAAGTTTACTGCATTAAGAACTCTGTGTGTTTTTTGTTGTTGCTCATTGAGGAACATCTTACAGTATATTAATATGTTTATATTTTATACACATCTCATGTCTCCATCAGTAGTTCTCAACCTGAGTTCAAACAAAGGGGTAATAATGTGCAATATGAACAACAAACATATGGTGTTCCACAGGGTTCAATTCTGGGGCCTCTGCTGTTTTCAACATTTCGGTTATCAGCCCAATACCGATACCCGAACATTGAACTGCCCCCCCCCACCCCCCATTAGAGAAGGACAACATTACTCAATCATGCACATGCATAAAAAAAAAAAAAAAACTAAATTTCTTAACATTATGCTAAATGTGAGGAGATAAAAACAAACTTAACTTGCAGTGATTTACAACTGCTGTTTTAAGTCTACACCAGTGACATTAAGGTACTAATTACAAAAGGTCATGTGCCTACTGTGGGTAAATAATATTGATTTGCCTTATTGGGATGAAATCAAAGCACAGACCGCATATGACATCAATGAAAGCATGAGACAAGCAGGCTTGTGCGGCAGCATATAAAATATGGATAAATTGCAGAGCGGAATGTTGTTTGTTGTTGTGCAGAAGCCTGAAAAGAATGCTGGTGGAGTGTAAAGACGGGCCGGGTCACAGTGGGGACAGAGCTGGACGAGTGTGCGTGCATCGCATAGCACCCAGTGACTAATCAAAGGTTTCGCTACTGTGTGGGTATAAGGTTATATATCCATGCTAAAACTAGTGAGTGCCAGAATAAAAAATAAACAAAGGCTGAAAATCATAACGTTACAACCGAGGAGTCGAAGGAGAAAAAGCCAACATTTATCTCGATGACATGCTGGCAACTCTCAGGACGAGTGCATTCACACAGAGAATATTTTAGAATGCTTAACATGCTTCAAAATAAGTGAAGGAGTATTATAATAATATTAATTGGCAAAGAGTAGAAAAAAAAGAGGACCACAACAAAATAGAATCCACCCGCCTTGCATCCAAATATAATCCATTATTTAAAGCATGCACACAGAGCTCAATGGGAAGAGAGAAAAAGAGAAGCAAAACAATAAACAGCACAAGCATTTTGAAGTGTCAGTCTAAAACTCCTCTGGGGGTTCAACAGAGCTGGGTAAAATATTTTACATGGGACTGGAGTGTAAGAACAACAAATACAGGCTCTTCTTTAAAGTTCCTTTGGGGTATTCAATTTCTAGACATAAGATTAAAACGGAAACGGTAGAGTAGTATCTGGGAAGGAAAAGAGCAAGTGAAACTGAGCCCCCAAGGTTTCAGATAAACATCTTTGGAGTGGATAAACACAATTAACAAAACAGTTGTGACTGAAAGACGAAGAGTAATCAAACCTACAAGCACACTGAAGCAGATTATTACGTAACCAACATTTATAAAGGCTCTTCCTAAAGGACATGGCAGCTATTAGTATGTAGAATAAAAATAAAAATAAAATATTAATAATTCATGTTAAATACATTAAACTGGGAACAATGTGAGGTGGGCTGTATGGCACAAAAGGGCTGTATAGGGTGGTTCTATTAATTTGGGTCATCAGACCATAATCTTTTATTCATACTGCTTGCATATCGTGTCATGTTTTTTTGTTCTGTTCATAAAACAGGCGTGTGTGTATTCTGTTGTTAAAGCCTATAAAATCAAACTTAACCCCTAAATATGTTTGATGCGCCCACTTGCTTAAACACAACATTTGTATTAATATTTTGTTTGTGAAATATGAATAAAGCAGCAAAATCCACCCACTTTTGATCCATCTCAGGGCGGCCATTTTGCCACTTGCTGTCAACTGAAAATAACATCACAGTTGCACGAGCAATCAACGGCTCAACTGTTTCCTATGTTTGGTCATGCGACGTTTGCAAGTTGAGCTGTGATTGGTCGTTGCTTGAGCAACTGATGACATTTTCAGTCGACAGGAAGTGACAAAATGGCCGCCCCCTGAGACGGATAAAAATGGGTGGATTTTGCTGCTTTACTCGTTGACTTCCTCTTTAAATAATATTACAAAAGGCGAAAGTATGTTGCAGTTTTAGAATGAATTGCAGAATTATGAATACACGCCATGGTATGCAAAACTTGACATTATATTTTCATTTAATCCTAATCTATGAACAGATGACTAACATGTCTCAAATCAGGGTAAATGGACAATTTCCTTGTCAATTTGATGTAGGAGATAGTTTTTTGGTGTCTTTCCGCTACGGTAGGTGCGTAATTACTGTCATTGATTAATAATCCCTGGCCAGCCCCATAATAATCAGTCCCACATGTGCGGGGCCCTCCTAAAGGGAAGGCTCATTTGCCAGTGGGATTTGCAGCCTCAACCGCTTAGTGGGATGTGAGGGGACCAATTTTCTTGTCTTGGGAGGAAGTTAGAGATGGGGTGGATGACTATGGCAGTTTTTCATTTCCTCAGACCATCACATCTCTGAACAAGGACAACTGTGATTTCAGTGCTCTTCTCCCTGTGAGCACCGTCTAGTTACACTCGACACATACAATAGAATATGCTATATAGTATCAGTTATATGCACACTCAATTTTTCATAAAAAACAAACAAACTTTTATACATAATACAGCATTAAGTGAAGTGGCTAAGCTCTTGATGGAGGGTGGATTTCCATTTGATGATGCTTTCACTCGAGTGGAAGCACAATATAAAGCCGAGCCATGTGGTTGAACAGCATAAATTAGATCATTTACTCTGCAATAAATGGCATGAAGGACTGACATTGGAGTAACTGCTACAGAGGGGTTCCCCAAAAAAGGGTGTACTCTTTTAGAAATGTACACTATAGTGTCGTAGAGAAATGTCAAAACACTGGAACGAGAGCTCCAGATTGAAATGACTGGTATTGGGTGGAGAATAAAGGGTTTGGATTTACTTCTCTTTAAAAACCATCAAAAATTTGACTATTTTTTCCCAATTTTCTGTGTTTTGTGTAAACGACCTCATTTTTTCTTGTGTTGCTATTAAAGTGTTGAATATAAAATCAGTCATGTTTGATACCACTTTTTCAGACCAGTACGAGTACTAAACTCTTTAAGTAGTCGCCGATAACAAGTACCAATGCCACTAGTACTTTTGATACATAAAATCTCCCCGCCCCAAAAATAAAAACAATTGTAACAACATGTAAAAATCCCAATATATCTCAATATTAAGGATGAAAGGGTATCGTTATCGGTATACGTGAGGGGCTCTTCTGACTGTTTGATGATCAGGAACTAGAAATTAGAATATAAAATTGCCATTAATTTCATGCAATTTTAAGCAAAATTGCTGTTTTGGAATATAGAGGTCTTTAAAATGATGTCATTGTTTTTTGAGCGAATTTTATGTTCTAGTGGTATTGGTATCGTCTGTCTGATAAAAAGTGATATCTAGCATCCCTACTCAATAAAGCCTTTTTCCTTAAAATTGCATGGAATTAATGGCCAATTTCTATCCTTGTAATTTCATATTTTGAGTTTCTGATTGTGAAACAGCCACCAGAAGGTGGCCGATATTGGTATTGGTCACTATCGCAACTTGCAAGTATTGATACCTTGAAAAAAGGTTGGGTACTGGCCCAATACAGATACCTGGTATCGGTACTTGCCCACCCCCAAGTAAAATTGTTGTTGAATAATGGCAGGTGGCTGTTAAAGTGATTATTTTGGTTGTACAAATATTTGACAAATACTTTCTTTTTCTTTTTTTTTCATTCACCTGTGTTAACCACATGGTCAGTACCAACAATAAACACTGATATTCACACAAGCCATTGTCCTCTTCTACAAACCCTGATACATGCTATTGCACAATGAAGGGAGATACAAGATGTCTCCCTTGGTTGCTTTGTAGTTTATTAAGTAGTGAGAGGGTGGACATATTATGCTTTTGCATTTCAGAAACAAAGAGGCCTCATTATGTGTGTGTAGGTGGGATAAATATGACAGCAATGCAAATGAATGAAAACAACGTGATTTGTGAGCACGCAAACGGCTGGTCTCAAAATGAGAAGCTGATTTCTAAAAGGGAGAAATGGATGATGACGCCGATTAGTGGCGATACAAACAATTCAACAACTCTGGGAAAGATAGAAGCTTGAAAATGAACTCCACTTGGTTTCAAAATTGGACTGAGTGTTCCCAGTGAAGAACAGCTCAATCCATAACAATTTATCAGCACAGAGGAGGTGTTTTACCCGAAGATAATTACAATAACAGTACCCAGTGGCAGTGGGATTGCTCCCAGGTGGCATTGCAGCGTGTTAAACTGTCATGGGTGCACCCTGTTTTGGTGTCTATTGATCTGAATGCCCCAAAATGACAAACTCACAGTTTTAATGCTCTATTTGTTTGACTTTCTTTACAACATAACTTCATCTCATCTGGGCTTCCATGTCTTCTCTCGGCTGTCTCATGGAAATCCTTCAGGGTTAGGTTAGGACCAGTGGGACTCCTGACTGTCTCGCTCTTTAAAAGTCACACGTCCTCTACAACTACTAAACGGAATAAGCTCATAAGGGAAAACAAAATAATGCGTCACAGGTAGAAATAAAAAAAAATGAATGTTCCCCACTAAATCCCTCTTCTCGGTGTGTTAGCATGAAAGTAAAAGTTGTGTGGTTTGGTAAAAGAATAAATGAGGGATGAAAAAAGAGAATCAATCAAATGAAGCAACAACAGTATATAGATGACACACTCATTCAGCCATACCAGTACCTATCATAATCATTTTCTAGCAAAACACTCATGATGTGTACAGATGACTTTTTAAAACTAATACATTCTAATTAAAAGTTGGTTCTCATTATTTTGTTTCTCCACTGTGTTATTACATTGAACACTCCATCATGTGCTAATGTGAGTGCGGCAAGTGCATATGATTGGTTTTACATAAATTGTTTTCATCTACTAAATCCTTTTCCCAAATTCCCCTTCATTCAACACACACACACACTACTGACATGCATATTGTACACGAATAGCAAAATGATCCGTTCGAGTCAACGTCAACATGACCAACCTCTATTGAAGGGGCCTCTAGATAATATACTGCATCACAATACTATCGTTAAGAAACAATATCCACACACCATCGAAGTAATCAATAAATCCTGTGCAAAATGTTCAGACAACAACAACGTATAATGATTTTAAATCAGTTAGAACATAAACTTAACATTCACGTGTGTGCAAAAATAAATTAATATGCATAGCTTGTGTATAACTTGATTAAAGGTCACAATTAAGTATAGTTAGCAACTAATGTAAACACATCTTTTAAACCACCTATTCAGCATTTTGCCACTTGTGCAAATTAACAACCCATTTGGAAATAAGAGAATTTAAGAACAACTTTTAAAAATCCAGACAAAGACTGTACAGTGTTTACATGTGCCTCGATTTCACGATTTAGATTTATTTTAATTATTGATTTTTAAAATGACAAATTAATCAAATTCAATTGATTAGTTGCCCAGCCCTAAGCCATGTGTCGTTTTCAAGAACTGTGTGATTAGTAAAGTGTTACATGATAAACCGCCAAGGACTCCATTTCTTCACTCCACAATAACAGAATTTTCGCTGCTCACCAAGAATCATGGCGGCCTCGCGAGTGGATTTGTCCCGAAACAAAGTTGTTTTTAGGATAATATATAAAATAGAACGTATTTATACGTTTTTGGGAGCAAATAAGTTAAGTGTGATTATTATGACTTTTCCTCATTAGATTGTTCAACTTTACTTATGTTGTGACCTGAGAGTGTACTGTTATGCTAGATTGTGCATATAGAGTATGGAGGCGTGCAACAGCAGCAAGTTTCATAAGCGGCAGTGCACACAAGCGCACACACTGAGTGAAAGGAAGCCATTAATTACTGGTACTCACATCTGTGATCTTGGCTTTGCCGGTTTCACAGCCATTTAGTGTTTGACACTCATCATAGAGACAGGAACCTGCAGCTTTGTGTATGCAGCCGTCGACTGAAAAACACAGACATACAGTATTAGAAGAGAGGCATAAAAACATGCCTATGACCTATCCAGGAAAGATCTTCTATGTTGAGACACGGACACAAGGGGAATATTTTGATCTTTTCATCTCCACGTCAAATAATTTCCTTAGCTCGGCATTCTCAGACTTAGAGTCCACCAGAGTGCAGTGCCCTTGTTGCTGGTAAATATTGACGGGCCTAGGAATTAAATTAGCTGGGCTAGGATCTAATAACGTCTCCACACACAGTGAAAATGAGACTGTTCTTCCTGTAATCCCTCTCCCCTGTCAACAGCCATCTCCAATCAGATAATTTACTGTATTTTCTGCCCCATGCTGGGAATCTTATATCTGTCCTCTCCTCTGTAGCAGTACGCCTGGTGTGATGTGGATCAGTGTTCCGATTCTGTCGCGCTCCCTTCTGATGTGTGTCCTGATTCCGCGGAAAACTCGTGCCCCTCCCTCCGCAAGGTTTTTAATTTTACCGGGTTAAGGCCGCGATTGCTGCTGATTGATGGCGCGTCTTACAGAAGAAGGCAGAGCGATAGAAATCCACATTATCCTACTCTGAAAGCCTGACACCCCTCCAAGAGTATGTTATCAATCACACTGAAACATCATAAAATTTGTCTCAAGCTGTCCTGCAGAAATCCTCACAAGACATTAGAGGATAACAAAGACAAGAGGAAGAACAATGACAGATGGACAAACAAAAGTGTATTTTCTCTTTGTTTGTTTCCATTTGACCCAAGCAGAAGACTGCCCTCATCCATCAAAGGTTAGTGTGAAAAAACCCCAAAATGAAACACCTCATACATTGTAATCACCATTGAAGACTCCAAACCACCTTAGAACTCTCACACGACTCTCAGAAGTGTACTAGTGTAAAGTGTGAAGACAAAAGATATTTACAATAATGGGGGGTCCTTTATCTGAGTTCTTTTCAGTTTCTCAAGGATGAGTCAACAGCTGGGCGAAAGGTTTTCAGGCTCTATCAATCATCTTTAATGGAGTGAGGGACAGCCGGTTGACAGAGACAGAGCCTGATAGCTTTTCGAAAAAGTAACACGCTTCTGACAGTGACGTGGATATGGAGAAGGATTGCTCTGTGACAGTGGGAGCTACTTAACACAGTGCAGAGCTGATGTAGTGCCGGCTACGTGCACTGAATTTAGACAGTGTCCGCACACAATTGTCCACAATAACAAGGTACAGTTATTTGCATAATAATAACAACGTTTCAAACAAAAGGACTAAAGCAGAGGCCGTCACGATGCATCAACAGCTCACGTACAAAATACCATCTAGCCGTCTATAGTACAAATAAAATAAATGGAATGCAAATAAATTTGACATTTGGAAATATATACTCTTGCTAAGGTCAGAAAAAATAAGGTGACTTTGATAACAGCTATTTTCAAGTGGGAATAATTACCTTTTAGGTGTGTCATAATTAGCACATTAATATTGAGTTGACCTAAAGTTCCATTAACACAACAATTTTCTTAAACATATAATTAACTCTTTGGGACTGAAACTATTTATAATTTACAATTAATAAAAGGGCAGGAATCTATTAGTTGCTTCATTAATTAAAGTAAATTAAATTGCACTTCATTTTGAAAAGACAAATGTACTGTTCCTTTTCTTCCCTGTTTTATCCCTTCCTTTCAGCAACATCCAACATGAAACACTAATGCCAACTAGTGGCAGAAAAATTACAAAAACAATTCTACACTCATTTGAACGTAGATATCATGTATTTTTAACTTCAAATAACTTCATGAATTATTATAAAAACTGCTGTTTCAGTAAAAAAAATTATATATATATATTGTACTGTACATATTTGTACTGTATTAGGTAAACATTTGTCTGTGTTTCTGCTATTTAACAAGATGAAAAGATTAAATTGAAAAAATATTTTGTTGTACATTTAGAACAGAATAAAATTTGCATATTAATTTGCAATTAATCAAGTTAACTATTTAAAAATGTTAATAGACTGACAGCCATAATAAATAAATAAATGAATAAATAAATAATAATAATACACACACACACACACACACACTTCTCTAAAAGCTACACTCTTGCAACGCAGCAGGTTCAACACACGGTTCGTGTAGTAGTGTAAGGGCAACGGATTTTGTTGTTTTCCAATTTAAGAAAAGTGAGCCAGGTTAGGGAAAGGTAATAATGCACTGTTCCAGTTTTGTAGTGTTCCCACAGGAGTCTATGCTCCCGAGACATTTCTCATCAGTACCAAGTGTTCCTGATCTCTAGCCTACGAGCACCTAGGGAGCCCAGCAAGCAACAACACGAGGAGGTGCGCTTCATCTCAGTAGCTGGAGAAAATGATTCAAAGTGATAGCTTCAATTTCCATCTCAGAGCTCCTCCCTCCTGATGCACAGTGTACTTCTAATGAGTCTGGGAATGTGTCCTCAGTGTCCATAAATACAACAAAAGATGGTGCAGTGATTGACATAGCTGGAGAACAGATTTAATTTACCTGTTTACAGAAATGATTGGAGTACAACAGATGCATTGTGTACCATATGGGTACAAGTCTGAGTGATGCAAATAAGATATGGGATGGGATGGGATCCCACAGAGAAAGACAACTTTTAATTGAAAGCAAAAGGGGGGGGAAAAAAATGTCATTACCGGTATATGTGGTGGTTGGGCATTCAGTTGATTCTGAGTAAGGCTTACTACAGCCACGGTTTAATTAAGAAAAAGAAGATGTCACAGTTTGGATGTCAATTTAATTCCTAATTTAAGATGAATTTCATCGCTATCTCAGCAGATTCATAAATTGTGTAAGCATGACACATTAAAAGTGCAGCATCAGAATCTCATTATGAAAGAACCATATTTCATTTCATTTTGGAAAAGAGGATGGTACCAACTTATTTCATCTCATCACTTTAATGTGTGGCCTCTAAAATATAATCTCAAATTTGTGTGGAGTAACATTACGGTATCTCTTTAATTTGTATGATTTGCACTTTGAAATCTGCAGAGTGTTTTTATGGACTCATTGGCCGGTGCTTCACTCTTCAACCAAGCGTCATAGAATGTGGTAACCTCCTGAAGAGGGGTAGTTTGATTCTACAGTTGCACGACAATCCAGATTAGTTTCACCTGACGCACATTACTCCATCCAAATTCGGTTATTAGCCATACACAGATTGAACATAGTAGTCACCTGTAACCTCTTGAAATGCAACAACTACAATTAACAGGGGGAAATGGGAGTATGTGTTTACCTTCATCCGCATTGAAGACCGCAAGAAGATAGCTTTTTTTTGTAAATACAGTTTTCAATCGCTGCAATGCAGTTCACCTTTCGTAGGTTCGCCGTTTCACAGATTATTTTTGGGCACCTTTTTCATTATGATTATTTTTAATTAATTCATTTATTTTTAACATATTTTAAAGTCCATGAAAGTTTGTTCATTGAGGCCATTTAAACAAGAGAAATGTGAGATGTTAATGCCTGTCTGACAAAAGTATGTACTTTAACTGCAGTCTTCTTTTTTGTGGTACTGTGAATAACTGAGCGCCACATTTGAACGTTACAAACACACCCAGGGTGAGGGATCGGTGATTTGGGGGGGGGTCAACAACCACTAATGTTCATGGTCTTGGTTTTTATAAAACAAGAAGACTTAGAATAACAAGAAACCCACAAAATAGCGAAAATAAACTGCAATACATAAAGTTATGGTCAATATATGCATATTAGCACTTCTGCCCTCAAGTCTAATTCAACAGTAATTCACTTTTCAGAAACCAAACCCTAAAGCATAGAACTGCCAATGTTGAGTATTTTTTTTTGACTGGCAAGTACGTTTGAACGTATTTGCAAGTGTGTTCAAACATATTCGTAAATAAGTTTAAACATACTCTCAAATGCATTTGACCATACTTGTGAGAGTCAGTTCAAACAATATTGTAGGCTAAATGCTCCAAAATATGCCAAACCTAAATCATGCATGGCAGACATAATACATCATAAAAGTTAGCAATAAACAATGTTTTTATTAAATTTTCAAACATTTGTATAATGTGGGCCAAAAAATAAAAAAGTTGTTTTGTTTTTTTCCCCACTGGCGCATGCGCAAGTAATAAACCCGTGGTATAATGGGAAAATATGCTACTTGTGTAGCTTTTAGCCTACAAGTACCTTCAAACGTATTTAAATACATTTGAACTGACTCGCAAATACGTTCGAAAATGTTTACTCCACATTGGCAGTTCCGTACTAAAGTCTCCAAAATTCCTGCACCAGAATAGAAACATACAAAAGGTGAGACACTATGTAATTAAACATGCTCATCCTCTGTCTTTATAAGAGAAAGCTTTCCTAGGCAGTTACTCATACATACTTTAATTAAATTCAATTTTGATCATTCCTCACATTTAATGAGTAGAACAACTGGGAGTGAGAAAGTGAGGGAACAAGAGAGCGGCCCAGAGAGCGAGACAGAGACATCCATATTGGCATAGACAAAAGCGGCGAGGGCTGCGTCACTTTAGAGCACTTTGAATGGGTTACACAGCTATAACCTTGGCTCCTGCCATTGTTGGAGACACCTCTTGCTCAACCTCCCAAGGCTCGGCTCCCATGTGCATTAAGGGACCGGCGAAGCTCCGCTAGGCTTCTCCCAGGCAGCCTGAAAACCGAGTGGCTTTCAATCGCTCCATCAGACACAATGAATACCTGCTCTGCTCTCATTACAATACCCTGCTTTCAGAAATAGTGCAGTTTTCTCTCCTAATTATTTCCCGCGCCTCTGAGGGTTAGGATCAGGACTGGAGCCAGAGGAAGCAGCATGGGTCGGGTGGGGGATGAGATCGGGTATGCTTGAGCTAGATTCAACTTAGCAGGATATACAGGAGTCTGAATATCAGCCAGGAATAGGGGAATAAAGTGGCATTCGTAAAAAGGCAACCAACTCGGATGCACTGTCTTTGTTAGCATTACCTGCTAGTCTACTCTGCTAGCTAACTACTAGCTAATGATGTGTAAGAGTTGTTACAAAATTGGGGCTATGTTAACACAATTTAGGGGAAGAGGTGGTACTTCAAATTTCTGTTCACCCATTTTTTGTAGTAACCATAGCAACAGCGTACGTTCCATCTCTTCACAGCACTTTTCAGTGCCCAACACTGATCAAAGCCTTGGCACAATTCCGCCTCTGTGATTTACAACACCATTTTCTACCCAACTAATTTTACTGAAGGAGATAATGACATGGATTAGTTGCTAATCAAGTGCCAATCAGAGTTCCGCCTGAACTAAATGTCAGGTGGAATATGTTCAAGCCATTGTGGTTACTCCCTTGTGATATTGGAGTCCTAATCACAGCAATTTAAAGGTACAACCGAAGCTAGAGCTCACCCCCTTACTGTAACCACATACTGTGCAATGGGATAATAATCTCCGCTCAAGCCATAATACACAGATTTTAAAAAAAAAAATGGTAGGCCAGATAGATAGTCACAGATGTTACTCTGTAAATAGCCATTGAATAGCTGAGGCTTACATGACACATTATTCCCCTGACACTGCTACAACAGTAGGGATGAAAATACAGCACAACTATCCCAGCTTCAGCAGAAATAAATCATCCTCTTATTATTACAACGAGTGCAAATATAACCTATGCAATACCAATTGAATCAATTGATAGTGTGCAACATTAACATAACACCTTGATATTTTTGTTTATAGGAAGCCTTAGGCAATTCCTATATTTTTATTCTGTAAGTATATTAATATTTAATCACACAACTGTCTTGAAAAACTTCTGGAACAATGGTAACATACTGATGACTGCAACAGACCCTGACAGTTGACAAGAACTAGACTGTTCATGCTGTTCCCAGAATCGTAAAACAAAGCTCGGTTTGGGTACTTTAGCTCATGTGACACTGTTGTTGGAAGCGTGGCGTCTGACAGCTGTGGACAACGCGGTGCCGAACCCCAATGGTGCTGCACTTTTTGTGACAATCGTCCAAGTCTTTACTTTTTAAATGTTTTTTTTTTTTTTTTTTAACTAGTCTGTCTTGTTATTTGCAACATTCCCTGTCAGAGGCAACGGAGCCACCTCGTCCCAGACAATCACACTGTCAGCACAACTTCTTCTGAACAGCATTTTAGGATGTTTTACTGCACTATGTTTAGATTGTTTGGACTTGACTCAACTGTGCAAAGGCTATTTTGCAATCAACTGAAACTAATTCAACTAATAAAATATAAAGTATATAAATATGCACAATATGTTATTTGAAATTATGGTTGATTGCAGTATTTTGCAAATCCTATACAAAACTCAAATCTTTAAGAGTAATAGAGAGAACTGTCTGTCAGTAATCTGCTCCAAGCCTCCCAATATTTTTAATTAAATTTTTTTAAGAAAATGTCACTCTATATTATAGTGGAACATCAAGTTACAAACGTAATTGGTTTCATCAGCCCATTTGGAACGAGACATATTTATAAATCAAAGTAATGTTTCCCATTGAAATGAATGGAAACACAATTAATCTGTTCCAGCCCCCAAACTAAGTTAAACTTACCTTTGTTTTTTGTTTTTTTGTACCAGTATGTGGTTAAAATACATTAACTACTCATTGACTTTAAAAGGAGAAGTTAAAGGGGAGGAGTACTACAGCTACTCCACTGAAAAAGTCTTCTTTCATTATTATATGGGGGAATTCCGATTTAAGTGTTGTTTTTTTGTTTCTTTTTTTGTTTTAAATGCATGTTTATTTTCTAATTTTTCGGTTGATTTTGGCATACTGATCAGGGAAACTTGTTTTATTGTTAAGCTTGAATCTCACTGTGCGGAGAAGGCTTTTGTGAGTTTGTACATGCAGTGAATATTAGTATTTCGTCAGGGTTCGTTCAAGGTTGCAAAGGGTGGCAAAGACACTCTCAAAGTTTGTATGGTGGCAAATAATTTTTGTTGTCACCATAACATTTTTAACATGTTCAACAGTGGGGACTACTAGTCACCCCATGAACCTTAACACGATAAGCAATAGAAAACGCATATAACTGATATGCATGCATTTATGATGTTTTATTCATTTAATTAGGCAGCACTTCATTGAGATTGAAATAATCAATATGTATGGAGATGCAGTTGTTGATGAAAACCAATGTCCACAGCATAAAAACTGAAAATGTGACCGACTCTCAGAATACAATTCATTTTCACCTTATGTCAGACTGTTATCACAGCTGCCTGATGGAAATCCATTTGTGTCTTCTATTACTCTACATTTTTTTGTCCATTTCAGGATGCAAGGTGCTCTAATAATCACAAATAAACACACACCTCCTCTGTTACGCTCTTCTCACCTTCCTTCAATATCACACTCATTTTTTCCCTTAACTTCTCATCCAGTCTCTTATTACCAACAA
Organism: Leptonotus elevatus; assembly: GCF_054856555.1. Lineage (NCBI taxonomy): Eukaryota > Metazoa > Chordata > Actinopteri > Syngnathiformes > Syngnathidae > Leptonotus > Leptonotus elevatus. The sequence goes on along the minus strand of NC_141251.1, from coordinate 13,893,042 downwards.
GCAGTTTGCCGATGTAGCTATTATCGCCTAGTCTTCCAGGTTAGATTACATTCGGCACCCCTGCTTTACTATTATTGCAACTGAAAAACAGTATCTTGATGTGTGTGTGTTTGTTTCCATCTTTGTTAGAAAATAATACAAAGTATATTGTTTGTGTGCGTGTGTTTCTTTTTTTGTTTTTACAAATTATAGAGCAATTTACAGGGTTGAAAATGGCTTGGTCTCCTTGACGATGGAATGGGGTCTCCCGAAAAATGATGATTTTTTTTTTCTACCCGGCACCAGCAAAATGTAATATGTGAAGATCCGAATGGCTCCTCCATCTTAAGAGAGTTTAGTTGAAAATCAGCCACATATAATTTAAGTAATCACGTAATCAAGCATCATTTTAAATCTGGAGTATTTTAGCAACATGATGCATGACATTTTGCCACCCAAAATATTTTCTTTTTCTTTTTTATGACTTTTTAAAAAGGACACAAATATGTAAATCACTGGTGAATTTGCGATCTAAATGTGTCTAAATCCTGGTGAGATATGGCTTCAATAAAACCGCAGTAAACTGTATTAGTCAGTCTCGTATATTAGCCCATTACAAACACAAGCTGTATTGACCAGTGAGTATTAGCCCATTACATAACACAAATGACTAGAACACTAATTACAAAAGTAACCACAATTAATGCACCATTCAATACCTCGTGAAGAAACTGCACTGTCTGGCAATCTGGGCTAGTAAGGGACACACACAAATGCTGGGAAAACATGGCTGGAAAACATAACCCCCAGTGTGAATCCAGGCTAAATTAATCATAAATTACTTCACTGCACAAAGTTCATTTTGAGTCACCCTAGAGCGCTCGCTGCCTGATTTTAAAGGATGGTTTCAACCTGGATATAGGTGAAAGTTGGACAAAAACAGTTTGTTCCGAGCATAGTCAAACTGCGCACTATGAAGCTGCAGCAGACAGGAAGAGACAAATGCATGCAATTATTGAGCAAACTTAACGGCAAACTTTAAGGCAGTTGAGGAGAGAAAGCAAGCATGGCTGCTTCCTCACATGCTTGGAACTTGGGGCCAAAAGCTTGGTGGGCAGTTTGTAATTGCAGAAATTAAGAGAAATGAAGAAGTTCTATGAAAGACCACCGCATTTGATTAAAATGCATGAACAGCTGTTGCTATTATGCATGGTTCCTTGGGCGAGCATTTGCAAGGCAATTTTTCATTAAAGGGGCCACAGCCTTGTATAAAATATACCAGAGATGGGGAATCAAGTCATTTTGACAAGGACTTGAATCAATTCGAGTCACACTTTTTATGAATTGTGACGTGACAAAAAATAATAGACGGGAGACTTTACTTGGGTGTTGACTTATGACTTCAAAGACTTGACTGTTGTTGGTATTTGATATGGTTAATTAGTTATGTTGTGAATAGGACTTATGATTTGTCTGCCAATGTAGGAATATCACGGTCACAGTCGTGATGGAGAATCAGCATGTCAAACACTGGACAACAACTTCCCCTACCTGCTAATTTAGTAGAAGCACATGTGGCAGGGTTTTTAATTTCTGGACCAGGATTTGCCACATCTGACCAAACATTAGAAACATGTGTTTGCTAGATGTAGTAACAGTGAGCTATTAGTGCTTAATTGCAATAGAAATGCAGCCATTCACGATGTTGAGAAATTGTTTCCAGAAATGCTGCATTTTTGACAGCCTATCTGAAAGAAAAACAGGTTGCTTTAATCTTTAATCTACTTGTTGTTACTGCTGGGTCATTCCATGCAAAATCACCTGGTGGGTTTAACCAAGCAGATTTTGATTCGAATGAATCTTGGTGTACGTGTTGATAGTGATGACATAACACTGAATCTCAATTTTTAGGTCAATCGGAGCAGGGGTTTGGGCGCTATGGCCCACCAAATTTTTATAATTTCATCAAAGAGGCGTGGCCGCCTTCCTTTGAACCCTTGTATCTCAGGAACTACTGGGTCAATCTTCACAAAAGAGGTATTGTTGGAAAGGGAAATCAACAAGGATTCTAAATCTGCAATCATTTAGAAGATTGGCACATATTTTAGTAACCTTTTCACCTTCTGTTGTAGTTTACCTTGAAATTGACCTTGTGTATTCATGCAACTTTAACACAATTATTCATGAAATGTAATATCTCACATTTTCTCTTTTTTGACAGTCTAATTAATTAATGTTCTTACTTTGTGCTTGTTCCTAACCAACAGGAAACATGATTGGCAGTATATTTCCTGTTAAGGTATTAGTGACTCACTATTAGCTACATCTAAATATTTTCTATATATATATATATATATATATATATATATATATATATATATATATATATATATATATATATATATATATATATATATATATATATATGTATATATATATATATATATATATATATGTATATATATATATATATATATATATATGTATATATATATATATATATATATATATATATATATATATGAGATATTTTATTGTTCTACATATCAATGCTAATTAATGCTCAATATTCTTGAGAAAAAGTTATTTGCTCTGAAAAAGGATATATTCAATTTGAATTGTTCTATCATATCAACAGCAGAAAAAAAGCAACACATTGTCATTTATCACGGCAGTTTAGGGGAAAATATGTTGTTTTTAAAAAATTGTTATTCTGACAGCCCAAGGTGAATGACGTGAAATAGCTGTGGAAGATAAGATAAAAATGTACTTTTGTTCAAAAATCAAACACTCTGACTCCAGAGCACTTCAAGCAACAATACTTATGAGTAAGTCTTGTGGAATTGTGATTCAAATAAAGAACTTCTTGTAGACCAGATTGTTAGTTAATCTTTTACCAATCAATATAAAGACCAGCAGCAATTTTGTATTACAAATAAAAAGTGAACCTATATAACAGCGGTCTTGAATGTGATAAAGTTGAAAATGTGGGTCAGCCCATTGTTTGTGCTGGTTCACAAAAGGAAAAAAAAAAATTGGGTACACCAGTGCAACCAGTACAAAAAGTTAGTCCAATATTGGCTCCTCTTGTACAAAACCATTTTGTTATCATAAAATCAATTTTTTTGAGTGACACCATTGTTAGTTTGTCTCGTTACGGTAGATGCCTTATTTTAGTTATGAACAAACGGTACATGGCCAAGCATAATGTTGTGACATTACACCAATTATATATATTAATCCAAATAATGTAAATTTAACACTTTAGAAAGGGTATACATGCCTCAACTAATGACTGGCTGAATGAGTGGCTGTGGTAATATTCATTTTGGTTCTTGCTAAACTGTGCATGTTTGAAAGGCCTCCGGCGGTAAACATTTATGAGGAGTTACAGTGAACTATTGCTCCAGTGGCAGCAATTTTTCAAAGAGGCTGCAGCGGAAAATTTGTGTTAAACTCTTGGGTTTATAATCCACATTTGCTCTATAAATGTTTCTACTTCAAGTTTCCCTTAATGTCCTTCTACTTCTTGCAACAGCAATGACCTATTTTGTAAACAAAATAGACATTTTGTACTGTACAATGGTCAGCCTTCTCTGAATTTATATATTAATACGAGGCCTGTAATTCAATGTTTTATTACAGTAATAAAACAGTGAGGATATTCTTATACAGTCTTGATATACACAAAATAAAATACAATAATAAACACAAATAAAGTGGTACCTTGTCTTACTTTTTTTTTTTCTGTAACCAAGCTAGCGACAATTTGCACGTAACATATTTCATGTACCTCACTGGAATTAATTAAAACACCACTAATCTGCCCTACACCCCCCCATAAAGCCAATATTTTGTTGCACGTATTTAACAGTGTATCATATCAAAACAAATAGTGATAAAACATAAGAGAAAGTTAACAAAATAAACAAAATTATATTATGTAATGTGTTTGATGCATACATGTATGAGGCATGGCTGACTCGGTGCTTAGGCTGAACAAAAGAAAAAGGAGACTTCAATGGGAACAATACATTTTACATGTGTCTCATGGTCGGTAGACAAAGCCATAAGTGCCAGAGCCTTGGATAGCCGGCGTGCAATCCTGTCTAGTGATTTATCTGACTGCGCCCTGACAACTTTGGAGGCAAATCCCCAAGTATGCTATCTATTAAATGAGCCTGTGTCAGCGCACGGGAGATAAAGCGTCCACAGCTGCCCATTGAAACGTCCTCCTCAGGCCCAGCTGTGACACACAAATCAAAGGCTCCGACACCGAGACCAAGCAGCACAGCAGAGCCCACCTTCACACAACAAAGAACTGATGCACTGCTCTATTAACTGTTGAGTATAAAACACTTACAAACTCTTACTAACACTTAAGGACTTTAATAAATGATGTGCATGCATAGTGTGTTTGCTGCTTAAAGACCATGTAAAGTGAATGCAGAAGTTTGTTTCAAAATACATTATAGATGTTTGAAGATAATTGTTGAAAACGTGCACAGACTGAGAACTGTGTAGTACATTGAGCTGTGGAGACATAGCATGAAAAACAAATTAATAAATGGTTAAACTGTGCCTCTAATGTCTCTGTTAAGTGAACGTACACATAGTCCACCCCCCATTGTGTGCAGAAGAATGTTAGCCTGCAAGCTAGTTGGTGGCTAGCGCCTCTCATCGCTGCGTGGAAAAGCCCCGTGTAATGTCAATATAGAAAGATGTAGATGAAATAAAGTATTTGATTGACAGTTGAGTGGGGTGTGGTTTCAGCACACAAGGTGAATAAACACATGCTTGTGCACGCACTCGTTCGTGCACGAGGATTAACGCATGTTAGACTGTGCACCCTAAAACTGGGAGGTCATGGATTCAATCCCAGGCCAGGTCATACGAAAGACTAAAAAAAATAAAAAATAAAATAAAATAAAATATTTCCTTTATTCATTCAAATTTAACATACATTGATCTTAACACTGTGTTGTGTTAAATTGATATATTTTAATTTTCACTTTAGTTACTTTAAGATTCATGTGAAATAAATAATTGAACCCACTGTTCAATCGTTCCCCTCACCTACTAGGGGGAATCGATTCTTGTGCCGCCACTCGGCCACGGCTCATGGAAACAATCAAAAATGTAGTAGCTTATAATTAAATGTCTTGACTTGAAAGCATGTCCATAGTTTGTATGAGACACCCTGTACCTTAGCAGCAACATGAAGGAGCTCCTGGCTAACCCACCTTCAACACACACACCATCTGTTGTTCACCTACTACCTTTCCTGGTGAAAGCTTGTGTAGTGTAGGTGCTTTACTCAGGACTATAGTTTGGCTGCAGTATGTCAGAATCCTTGCCGCGGAACCACATATTAACAAAAATGGGGCTTTTATAATTATACTGAGATGAACCCAGGCATTTCCTGCTGGTCCTTTTAATTACGGAGATAATTTTTCTCCTGGGAAGACCAGCTTTAACATACTTACCGGCTATTTTGTATTTTTTTTTAATATTAGCACAGATTGGTTTGCCTAGTCTGTTTTTGATTTCAATGAAAATGACTTAATGTGATCAGGGGAAAATATTCATTGGGGACATGAGTATTTTCCTTGTATCACAATATGATCAGTGGAGGTGAATCTTGGGTAAATATGGAGTCTCCTGCATCTCTCACATCTGTGAGTAAAAATGGAAAGTCTAATAATGAAGCACACCCCCAATATAATTCATCCATTTTATGTCAGAGACCTATCGCTGTAATATTATTCCTGCCTTGCTATATAAACGCATTGTTTCCCCAAAATTGAATGCAATAATGGTGGGAGCAATCAGATAGCATCAGGTTCTACATGTGACTTACTGCACAGTAGTTTCAGTGATAATAAAATGTGAGCCAATGCATTAAAAAAAAAAAATAGTTGATAACAATTGCATTTGTTGCGATTTTAAGGTTGGAGTCAAGCTGAGATGAAGTCAAAGTAAATTATAACCCATTCATCCAACTCCAATACCGCTTATCTTCACGAGAGTTTAAGGTGGCCCAGAGCCTAGCCCAGATGACTTTGGGAGAAATGTGGATTGCACACTGGACCAGATTGCAGGGTATAACCTAAGAATGGTGAGGATGTGCTAATCATTGTTCATAAATGACACCAATTGAGGTTTTATTTATTTGGTCTTATTGGAATTGTTCCTTGACAAAAAAAAAAGTTTTCCATCAATATAAACACAAAAATCTTCATTACATCAACATGACAGCAAATCAAACCAAATCAACTGTATTTGGAAAGCACATCCACCAAAACCAAAATCAAAATCCACAGGGGAACCAGAAATGCTCACATAAAAAAAAAGGAAAATAGGACAGGATAATAAATGAAAAAAAACGCTATGCATTTCTATGGCATCCTGTGATCGGAAAGCAGCGTGACGATGTCATCACCAACTTTTGCTGTTCAATACAAAATGCTAGTAGGACAGTCACAATATATTCAAAACAACAGGGCCGCAAAAAAAAAAAGTTTAAATTGTCAAAATTCATACTGTGGCTTCTCTTATGGCTCCCAAGTCAGAATATTGGCAGAATGACCCCTTCAATTCATGCAGAAGAACAACCAGGCAAATGGTCTCGAAAAATACCAGCTTTTGCGAGCAATGTAAAAGGGACGTTTGTTTCAGTCTTAATATTATTCCATACTAAATTCACATCAACGGAGATGAAAATCAGCTATGGAGACTCAGTTGGAAGCCCCTGACCTTCCTGGGATGATATGTGGATTTACAATGTAGTGAACTGTCACCTATAAGAATATTTTCCATACATTCTGACTTTAAATTTCTCAGGTCAGCTTTATGTCACGGAGGAAGTGCTGCAGCAGTGATGGATGTTAAAACAATAGAAAGCTACATTCATTCTTAGTCTGATGGCTTTCAAAAAGGACCCTTAAGCATGTTGTGAGCATAAATTTATTTATGACATTCTTCTTAATGTCACATAAAAGGGACCACTACGGGGAAAAAAAGGGGGGAAAAAAACATTAAAACCACACTACTTTGCATATCAAAGGTAAATGTATCTCAAAAGTTGAGACGTGCGCCTACACACGATGGACAGACTCAACTGTAGACTGCAGTGTTTAATTAACCACTGCTTTACTGCAATTTTAATGACTTCCTTATTTCTAATAGTCCTACCTCAAGAAATGATGTTGCGCAAAAATTGGTTTTATCAAAACATTAACTCAACAGTCATGTGTCAAGTGTGTAAGCTTGAAAGGCAATCAAACAAGTCATATGAGGTCAACAAGTTGGTTATTTTGCAGACAAAAAGGGACACAGAATACAAGTAAAAAGGCAATTTACCTAGTTAATACACCATGACTGATTCTCTTGCTTTGAAGCAGTGTACTGAAGGCCATTTCAACTGGCTCTCCAAAATTAATGAAAGTGAGTGCAACACACTGGGCTAGCAGCCAGGGATTACGCTGTGTTTAGGACAGCGACAGCCTGAAAAGCTAGCCAGGTTCACTTTATGTCTATACAATTGACGATGCAAATCAATCACCCGTGTGTGGCCAGTGACGTAGCAGTGTAGGACTACTTAACTACGGCCAATGCTGAAAAGAAATGCTTTGTTCATGAGTAGTCATCCTAGTTTGCCAGGTCACTCAAAGGTCGGGTACACAAAGACAAATGGGGCTGTTTATTTGGCCCTATTTTGCCCCTTTCCGACCATGGACGTCAAACACCTGATGATGTTATTTATGTTTTATAAGATTATCCTATGAGATTATACTTATGCCTGAGAGAAGCATCAGTAGATTTCAACCAACCTGTACAGAGGTACTGACTATGCAACTGACTATGTTTACGTGTAGCCAATAACCTTTTCAAAACCTGAATATTAGCAATATTTGGGTTTTGAAAGGTCATGTCAACACATGGAAAAACCTAAATATGCTCTTATTTGGGTCTTTAGAAATCCAACCTGGGTTACCCCTTTTCTAAGATGAAAATGTGGTCATATTAACGCAATTGGAGTACCTCCTTTGGCTTGTGTCCTGCACCTTGGTCTTCAAGAACTACGTGTATGTGCGGTGGCCATGTTACGTTGCCACTCGCTAAGTGAGCCCAAATTGGATACAGATGTATCTGTGGCATTTACACTGCTACAGTTACAATGCAATTTCTCAAGAAGATCAATCCACTATTTATTGTGCCAAATGGTGCAATAAAAACAACAACAACCAGAATGGCCTTCATAGAGGGCAGATGTTTGCCAAGGGTGAACGCTAATAATATGTATCATCAATTTGTACTGCATAGGCCTACCACCTGTACATACATACATTTAACAAAGATCACTGTCAAAACAATCAATAATAATAATAATAATAATCAATTACTAATGTTGTTGTTTTTTTATTCAAAATGTTAAAATCAGGTATGTGTACCGTTCCATCTTGGAAAAAGATAAGCCAGGCCTCCTGGTTACAGTCTAAATGGTAATGACCAAAAATGGGTATGAGGCAAGCAATTCATTTCTCATTCAGATATCTCTCAGATCATAACTGCCAAACCTTGGCAGAGAGGAAATTGAGCAATAGAGCAAAGCCGATGATCAAATCTAAAAAGGTAATTCTTTCTCTAAAAACTAGATTTATCCCGGTCCCGTTGCTATAGTTGCAGAGTGGCAGTGGAGAAAAGTAGCAATGATGTGGCATTGATCACTTGGTAATGCTTTCATCATATTTGATGGTTACAATAAAATGGGTTACTGGATTGGTAGGTAAGTTCTATTTAAAGACTGAATACACCAAAGATGAGTCTGATGTGGACTAAAGCATACCTAACAACATTAAAGCAAACACAGCAACAACATTATGTAACCTATTTATCAAATAAACGCAATATTGGAATATATTTGTGACAGGACTGGAGGGCATGCATAATGAATGTGTTCTCTAAAGTCATTTAGAACAGATAAAAACTAGTTTAGTTTAATTAGATTTTCAAAAGGGTGGGGGTGTTGTCCCAGTTCTGAACGAGAACAGCCTTTGTGAAGTTTCATTTAAAAGCTTGGGTGCATGGGTGACTAAATTACATGCTAATTGTGCATTTTAATAAGCTGCAGAAGTTTGAGGCAAAAGCAGTCTCAATGAACAATGAGATACACTAGGCATCTCTTGTAGGTAGACTCTTTACACGATATATATAGTCTTGTAAAAACACAAGTCAAATGGTTTGTAGTTGTGCATTAATAAACCCAGCATTACTTAATCTATGCTAATCAGTTTGATTAAGCAAATGTACTGTAGAACAGAACTTTTCAAAAAGGAATCTGGTAATATAACACACAGCTGTTAAAGTCATCACTCTCATGAGACAGTGTTGCAATAATGAACCGAATTGTCCAAAAAATAATGTTTTGCTTTTTGGCAAGCCCCACTGATTTGAAATCCAATAATTGCATCACTTCTGCTAATTCATGTGTGCCATCGGCAGGCTTGTGTGTGGGATGAAAACATTGCATCCTCTGGAAAGAGTGAGTCAGTTTTATTTGGTTGATCAACAATTTGTCCATTTGAGAAACTCCAGACTTTAAAAGAAAAAAAAGACTCAAAGCCTTCCAAAGGATTGCGCTGAAACAGAGCTAGGTGAAGCTATTGATAATGACTTCCAAAAATTAGGTGAATTATGTTGACATGCAGTGGTTCTTCTAAACTGCCTTGGTGTCACACAGACATGGATCAGGATCAGGATCCTGTTTGTGAACTAAACATAATTATCCATGAACTCCTCTCCTCCAAGCTCCTCCAGCTCAGCATCTTACCTGAGGGCTGACTCCAAGGCGGACTTCACTTGGGTTGGAAACTAATTCAATTTTATGTGCAGCATAACAACTAAATGCCGCTTCACCATGTTTGATTTGGACTCCACTAATGGACCCGAGTCTCCAGCCCTCAGAGCACTACGGTGTTTATATTCAAATAAGACAAGGGCAGGCACAATTATCTTAGACCCTCGATATCCTGGTCACCACCTCTTCAAACTCCTTCCCTCAGGTAGGCACTACCAAACTATGCCAATTTTCACCAATTTCGAGCATCCTTGAGTGACAGTAATACCGTATTCATTAATGTAGTTTTGACACGCTGCATACTTCACTATTCCACACCACTGGACTAAAGTGCTCAAGGACTTTGCATGTTTTACACAAATGGTCATTGTGGCATTAATACTGAAATACTGGTCACTTTAAATTATGTGACGATTCTCTGCATCACCTGCACATTTGTCACAGTATCATCATTACTGCATTATTGATCATGTCAATGTTCTTGACGACTCTACATCATTTGCACAGCTGTCATTGGTTGGCTGTACCGCACTAGTGGTATTCTTATGTTGCTTAACGACTCTCTGTACCTAAATAATATAACATTCCGTGTCTGATTAACAAAGATGATTAAGATTTGGTTTCCTAGTAGAGTTGTAACTTAAGTTGAATCACTACTATTAAATTTAACGAAAATATCTCTCCAATTAGTAGGTTTTCAATCAGCCTGTTACTTATTGGGAATTATAGCTTGTGCTATTTTGAAATGTGATCTGTACTACAATGATTGCTTTGAGATTTAAATACAGAGAAACATGTCATATCTGACTTTTGCGTGAAAATCCCCTCAAAGGCAAATAGGGCCAAGTATTCTACAACAGAGGCCATCGACTCGGTTAATGTGCCTTTCTCAAGTATTCTTATGTGGGTCTTTACATCAAAAGGTGAAGACTGTCAGTTAAGGTGAGGGGAAAACAACGCTGTTATTGTGTCGTGTTCAGAGGACACTTGGTTGAGCTACATGCCAATCAATGAGAACAATTCATGTTCCAATGAACAGCAGGCACTGATGCATTAATTGGATACAACCAAAGAGGAGAGAGAATGACCCTTTCGATGACCCTTATCATTGAACCCGTGCCTAGAGCACAACCTTAGGAATGACCTAGGTGTCAGAGGTTGATCAGGACAACCCCTGCTTAACCCCTGGACACATCAGCCCACAAGGTCATTTAACATCATTTGAGATCATATGTTGAAAGGCTGCTAGCATCTGGCTCACATTTTATCAATTGGATTTGAAGTGTGCAACTATCAGGCATGACAAGTAGATTGGTTTCTTTGCACACAAGGCCATTTGTGAAGAGCCCAACTTCTAAAAACCTGTACAAGCAGAAATGACGTGACGTGAAAAACCTCAATCATTAGCGGCAAGGGGAAAACTGAAAGGCTATGTCAAGATAATTATGTTGCTGCTTTTCTTGGTTGTAGGTAAAGTGTTCAATCACAGTAGATAAGGGGTATACAAACTTTTCATTTGAGGGCCAGGATGCAAGAGCCTTTTGGAATGTTTGGACTTTAATTTATTAAACAATGAAATCAATCAAGAAAACAATAATATATTGTTTATATTGTCGAGCTAATTTGAAAAGTTGCTACATAACAGTTTTCAATATTTCAGGGTAGCTCCGGCCATGCATCCCACTAGACTAGACCCCTGCCCTGAACAGCGACAAATCCCATCTCTACACTCAGAACCAAAACAAGAGCAAACTGTAGTAAACTGATCATTTTTAAAATAATTACTTGGGGATTACTAATGTCGATAAATTGGACCTTGACATAGAGTAGAAAGTAGAATAAACATGTTTTGCTTCTAAAACTAAATCATCTTTATACACCTCAATGTTTGAAGAGATTTTTTTTATTTTAGTCAAATTGGTTTATTTATATCGAAGTTCTACGGAAGTGGTTCTTAACCTGCCTTCGATGGGTTCCATCTTAAGAAAACAGCGGTGGTTGTTTTAAAGTGTTCTATGAATACAGAGTAGAGTGATGGGAGTCCTTGTCCTGACTGCATGATTCACAATGCTAAATTGAGCAATTCTAATCCAGCGCAACTCACTATCTAGCAAAACTAAAGGACCACTTCCTTAAGATGATGAAAAGGCTTTTCTCCCTGTTCATTTTGTCGACCAGTAAACCCTCTAACAGTTCTTGAATTTGAAAAAAAAAAAGGTTTTAATTTTCAATAAAGAACAGATAGGAAACAGGTGGGCACCAAATTTTTCAATACCCTCCGCTTCTCATTGTGCACACCTCCACAACACCCTTTTTTTTTTTTTTAACTAGTATTTAAAAGGCTAATTTTAGTATATGCCGCGGGCCGCTTGAAAATTGGTGACGGGCCGCAAATGGCCCTGCCGGGCCGTAGTTTTGACACAACTGCAGTTGATGGCAGAGCTGAGCAATTGAAATGTAATTGTGATTTAGATGTTGGCTCACGACCATAAAAACATAATCAAAAGAAAATGTATTGGAAAGGTTTGTATTGTTTTATATTCCTAGCTGACTGCCAAGCATTTGTCCCCCAAATTGTAAACCTTAGTAGCAAACAACAACATGTCCAATTTAGGATATTGTAATTGCTGTATCTGCTGTTAGGGATATTTAATAAAAGAAAAAAAAACAATGTGACTTGTCACTCTGTGGTCAAATCGACAGTAAAACGCTTGTCTGAGAAATGTCCAAAATAATTGTCAGCTGCAAACAGATAATACGATATAAAGTACGCTTGTTGCACACGGTGTGCAAACATGTGGCATAAGGAGGGAAACAGGTTCTTTTAACAAGCTGTTGCTGCGGCCATTATAGTTTGAGGATGCCACACATGCTCCTCTAACAGGCGGAGCTTAAGTGCTCAGACGAGGAGACAAATTGCCTTTATCAATATGCATCCAGCATCGCAAATGAGAAAGGTGATGTTAATTATTTACAGAGGAAGCCTGTTGCTTACGCTGATGAACTGATGAGATACTTAACACGTTATTGAAAAACACCATTAGTGGCTGCTGCGCAATTAAAATTAAAATAAAACTACAGTACCGGTATATGACAGTTGACACTTTTGCTGCCAATACTATTCAAATATTGTAAAGGTTTTGGCATTGATTCAATTTCTCCATTACAACTGTAACTGCGACACACCAAAAAATACATTTATTAGAAAATGCAGCCTCCTCCACCACAAAGATAGCGGGAATTATTCATTTTAAAGATTTCCTGCTTTTACCATCAAGGATTACTCTCTTCACCTAAGCTTCTAGCTTTCTTATTGGCTTAGCCATTGATTGTCTTCCATCCAACCTGCCGCCGCCTTCAAGGTGACCCATAACTAATAAACACTTCCAGAAAACTGTCATTCAGCAAAAAGGCCTTGCTTACTACTGTCCAGTCCACTTGCGCATATTTTGTTGAGACCACTTTGTTACTTAAAACTCAGAGTGATGGATGCACCTCATAATTATTCATTCAAAAGTTGATCATAAAAATGTCTGATTTAAGTTGTATATGATTTTATCGTAGAAATGTTATGGAATACATAGTTGATTACTTTGTATTCATACTTCCCCAGACAATAGCGTAATAAATCTGGAACATCTATTTCTGAAGAGTGCTCTATTATGAACCTACTGTGGAGCAATCAGCACCTAAGCAACATTAGAGCCACTATCATCAGGCCATTTCCAGCACATTTCAACAGCAACCTTAAGAGAGTGCTAGAAAAGAGATGAAACAAAATATATTGTATGGAAGCTTTCAATGTGACACCAACAATGACCATTAGTTACAAGAAACCTTTTCTCAACATCAATTCAGCTGAAATGTCACCCTCCTATTAATGGCTGTTAAAGTGCAGAGTAAAGAAGACACGGCTGTTTGTGTTGCATTGTACAAGCCCAGAGATTCAACCTTAAAAAAAAAAAAAAAAAAAAAAAAAGCACTTGACCCGGTTCCACACATTGGAGTGTCCTCTCTACGGTAATGGCATTTTGCATAATGCCATTACTAAGCTCAAAGCATGAAATCACCCCGCTTTGGTGGAGATTTGTAAAAGCAGAAACAACTGTGGAAGTGGGTAAGTGTGCATGAGGGGGTTGGGACTGAAGGGGCCATTTAAGTAAAAACAGATTCTTCAATCTTTTCTTTTAGATTACTTCATGAGAGGGGGTGGGCGGAAACAGACATACATCATGTAACACAACTGATACAATTGTTGGCACTAGATCACAATCTTATTGATTTTGTAGAAAATCAAACATGATGTCCTAGGTTAGAGTGCAACTTACAAATAATAAAGCCTATAAATCATACATTTTTCAAAAATGGCAAAAAAAATTAACTCTTAAACTCTCATAAAGTCTTACATGACAAATGAATAATTACATGATGCTCTCAACCCAATTTTGCTCTTGCAATCGCTTTTCCTTTTACTCTCTTCTTTTTTCTTTTTTTTTTTTTAAATCAAATGGAGGATCAAACCCATGCAATGACCATGTCTCCAGTTTGTGAGACCAGAGTGCTACAAGTCAGCTAAAATTATGGGCTGCCAGCAAAGCTTAGTGGGGTATTTGAATGCTTAGGAAATGAGGTACATCAAAAATTGACCTACATTTAAAAAAAATAAAATAATAATAATAACAATAATAATATTTTTGTAATATATATATATATATATATATATATATATATATAACAATAACACAGACTAGTGCAATTAATCAAAATTGAATTACAATTTAAATTATTACACTCCACAATGACAAAGTCAGCATAATCTTAAAAAAAAAATCATTATTCTAATTTTGAGTTGTTTAAATGTATACAATTAGCAGCTTTTTTTAAATTGACTAATTGAATCGAGCAGCCCTAACACGCACACAGAAAAGGCCGTTTTTTGTTTTTTTTCCTCCCCCTCTACACCAACCATTGACTTAGGAGCTGTCTACCAGACGCAGTAAAAACATGGTGCACTCCACCTTCTATTTGTGCCACAATGAAAACCGGGCACTATCTCAAATTTATAAACCCTCTCCAGATGCCCGGGTAGGATGTAAAAAAGTGGACATGTCCAGGTAAAAGAGGACGTTTGGTCAACCTAAGCTATAGCGCCAGACAAATATTTGTATGTTGTTTTTTTTAGGTTACTAAAAGTCATTGTCTTTTTAGCACCTCATTCAAAACAAAAATGTGCTAGTCAAAAGTAATATCCAGAACTGCACATAATTGTGTCTCCAAAGTACTTTAAACAACACACTATAAGTAATTAAAGATGGGAAATTCATCCTAAATCTCTTCTCACCCTCAGCTGTCAGCGTAAAAAGTGATCCAAAAGATTCTATCTCTTCCTAAACACACCTCAGGGAGCCTGGAAGAAGACACTGACCTCAGCACCCTTCTGGCCCTCCATGCCCTGAGCTGAAATATCTGGCCAGCTGCAACATTGATCTTGCAGGCTAAAGTTTCAAGGACTGAAAAACAATCTCACTGTTGGCAAATGGATGGCATAGCACCAAAACTCTTGGGTCATTAGTTCACGAGGAGCCCACAGGACGTGTGCAAGAGTGGTGAAGTGTAAGAATGTTGGGTCAGGTTGAAGAGATAGACATGTATCAGACCTTTACGGCTCCGTCTCATGACCTGGGGACCAGGTCACCGTCACACTCGTGCCCGCTAACGCCCACTTGCTGTGTGCATGCTATATACAGTAATGTGATACGAGCAAGACTAATTTAACTGTTAACGTGCAGCTTAGCATACTGTGACAACATTCTAACAAGTTTATTACGGCAGAATTTTTTTTGTAAGACTTATAACCTTGGCAATACATTTAAAACAGTGCAATGAATTGTGTTCAGAGGTCACCTAATTAGTGAAGAGTCTACTTGTACTTTGTAGAAGGCAAAGTTGTGTGTTTTGTTTCATCTGAAGTTTCACAGTGAAGCTCAATTGGGAGTGGCAACATACTGCAAGTGTTTGGCCTCGTTTTTGAGTAAGGGCTTGGAACTTGGAAAATTCAACTAATTCAAGGTCACGCATAAATTGAGGTACAACGACTATTTAAGGTTGATATTTATATCAAGGAGATTCACATTTGTCAACGAAAATTATTATTATTTTCCTTGTGTGGGGTCTGGCAATTTAAGAAGAAATTGTTATGATGTTGAAAATGGTTATATGTGTACCAGGCTTCAGATGCACCACTGTGTCAAATGCATTTTTCACCTTGTAATATTCAGTACAGCTATTCACTCATGGAATATCTCTCCCAAATTTTGCCTCTCCATGATCTATCTTCCTGATCCGTCTTAAAGTCTTGTCAAAATGATTACCCTTTCAGAGAATGAGAAGTGAGCTTATTATGTAACATCGCTGCAGTCTACTTCCCAACTTTTTAACAAGTACAAAGTTGAGAACCACTGTCCTTAGCCATTTCATGTTTGATCCCACTCCATGTTATGAAAGTGCTTCACTTCAAATCCTTGCTACGATGTGGATTGGGTCGGTACTACTACTACAGAAACTTCACTAAGACATACATATTATGCAGGACAGAAACAAAACCTAATGATGAACAGTTCAATGTTAAATGTTTTAACAATACAGTCCATGACAATTAGCACGAGAAAAGTGTGTGGTTCTGTCATGTCTTTAAATACAGAATGATTAGGTCGGAAAATACAAAGAAAAGCTTTTTGTGTGATTCTTGAGCATGAGTGGGCCTTCGGTCTTTGTGAAGAAAACACAAATGTGGTCAAAGCTTTGTCTGAAGCAGTGAATCTCTTGTCGAGACAAATGTGTGGCCATGTGCCAGAGTAAACCTTGGATGACAGTAGGATTTAGTCTGAAACAAAGATTAAAATCTAGTTATGGTACTACTAATTTTGAATTCAAAGTGTTTTGGCACTGTAGCTTTTAACAGCTTTATTAAATTGTTTAATTTCTCTCCATAGAGTCATTGTGTATGGAAGGGGTTGTCTAGGCTAGACCAGGAGTCTGCAACGCACAGCTCCAGAGCTGCATGTGGCTCTTTGATACTTCTGCTGTGGCCCACTGTGACTTTGGGAAATAAATTATAGTGTTGCATTTCAAATTGTTTTTATTTTAGTTCATTTGTTACAAGGTCCTTGGTGTTGAGCGGTGAAAGAAGTCTAACTGTACAGGTGTTATATATTCTGGCTGCTGAACGTATTGTAAGTGTTCCTATGCAGTTTTTTCCCCCACATTTACCTTATACTACCTTTTTATTTTGCCTCGTCTGTTTTCAGTCCTTTCAAATTTCGATTTGCTCTCTCTGAACAAAATGACAGAGTTCTTGTCGGAGGCGCTCTTATCGACAGTCTCAATCCCGCAGCGAGAGATCCCTTGCTATTTGTTGAATTTAAGTGTGATGGTGTGCTTTAGTGGCTCATCTGCGGCTGCACTTTCTCAGCCGGCACTCATGTGATTAGATTTCATATCCCAACCGGCTGAAGATAAACTGTATCTGCATTGGCCAGGCCTCTTAAGATCAAGCTGCCTTTATGGACCCCTTCTCGCAACACATTCCTCTAAACAGTTTGATGCAGGAAACCTTGCTTGTGTCAATTAATAAAATATTTAATGGTAGTGTTAATTGGTTTCTCAAAGGAGGTGATAAAGGCCTCCTAAAAAGTGGCATCATATATAAAATTCTTACGTCAGGCTTATATATTATATACCATGTGGGTATACATATGGCAAAGATGGAAGAGGGGGGTGAGGTGGGAAGGGCTGCTGTGTGTATTTATTGTTCGCTTCTGCTTTAATGGCTCGTGACTGGCTAGCTTTATTAAACTGGGCTTTGAGCACACACATAGCAGCACTAAAACTTCCGGATGGCTGAGAGGGGATCCATTTGAACTGCCGCCTGTAAGAATTACAGCGAAGTAATGGTATTACCACACAGGTAGGCCTTGCATGTGCTAAGGGTTAAATAGACCATTTAAATTCTTTAATCAACTTTGGTATGAGCTGCATGATAATTGTATTCCTATTATTTTCAGAATTGTTCAGATGTAGACCTTGTCCCGAATATTAATAAAATAGTTACAATAAAAAGGACAAAGAGACACATTCAATTAAAGTTCAGTTACCAATTATCTAAAGTGCCATGTTGTGAATAATCGAATCTAGCACAGCAACAAGAGCATAATAATAATAATAATAATAATAATAATAATAATAATAATAATAAATCAGATTTATATAGCGCTTTTCTAGACACTCAAAGACGCTTTACAATGGAATGGATACCTATACAACTCGAAATTATATAGAATATTTAAGGTTGAATATGCAGATTAACTTGCTAAAAATGTGCTTAGTAGTATTAGTTTATGCCACAATAAGGATTTACAGCACCAAAAGGCATAACAACCTACTAGGATTATTCTTCCTTTGACCACAACGTGACACGGGATGACCCACTTTTCACTCAAAAACTGTATGTAATATTGGATCAGGAAATTGAAAGTAGCTTGCATTTTCAATTTGATTAATTTGTTTTGGGAAAATCCGTAAATACCTATTCTGGAAACACCTGTATTTCCTTCCCTCGATTAATTTGGATACATTTTATGTAAATTGCCACACAAAATGGTTTTGAAGACTTCAGAATTAATTCTGCTGCTACCATCATGAGTTGCATCATTATTAAAGTCTAGTGAGCCCATTCCAGAAGGAGCCATACAAGCCCAAGCCATGACTTTACCTCCAACATGCTTCACAGATAATCTTGTAAATTCTGGATCATAAGGAGATCTTTTCTTTTTGCATAGCCTACACTTTGGCCTTTCCATCACTTTGGTAAAGGTTAATCTTGGTCTATGTGTTCATTGGTACTTCCTCGTTTGTCACTTGCTATCATTTAGACCTGTAAAAAAAAAAAAAAAACTAAAACTACAATTAATGTTCGGTATTATATATCTATTGTATGTGAAAGTCATTTTGAAACCAATACAATGCTATTACATAATTTCTCAATTACATGTAAATGTGCCAAATCTGTATTTAAAAGCCCTCCCCCATTGGCTGCAGACAACATGGTCACCTCGACCCCTGCCACCCCTGTTAATTGCGTTTCACTGCTTGAAGGTTGCAGAAAAAACTTTGTGTTTGCCAAGGAGTCCAGATTAACACTGATCACAAGTGATGTTTGAGATCCTCCACTGACCCCTGAGGGCAAGAAGCCAAACCGCTTTCACACTGCACTAAACAGGGACCCACAAGGAGCCTATTGTCGCGAGCCACCAAGAAAAAAAGACGAATTGCCATGTCAGGGACTTCATACTTCACGCCAATATAATGTGCAGCTTTTTTCCCCACATCTAGTGGATAACGATAATACATGATGTACCACAAAGGAGAAAACACTCATATGGTGCAACAACAGCTACAATAGGATAACATGTTTTCATGTAAGCGTTAGCAAGAAATTTTGGCTGGGACAACTTTATTTCCAAAGTGGAGGGGGGGGGGGTCTTAATGCAAACAAATGCATATTTAAACTAGAGCCCACATTATGCACAAAGCAGAATTTAAACAGATGGATATGAGTTAGTTTTTTGTTTTTTTAAAAAAGGTACCCAGTTTGTCGACAGTCGATGGCAATAACACATCTATCCAGCCACCGAGTGGTCACCACTCGGCCCTAAAAAAATAATAATAATCTACCCGTAAGTGAGATGTGGCCACTTATTGTTTCTGGCCCAATCAAGGTACTGTAGCTGGCAGAGGTTAGACTGAGCATGTTAAATGCCAGCCAGATGAAATGCATCATTAGTGCGGATTTCCTAGTCTGTTCAGTAGCCAATCATGCAAAAATAATTAGGTATTTCTGTCCCCATAACACTTACTACACACACCAAGATTGAAAAGCTTTCAAGCATAGTTGACTAAAGAAGCGAAATATGTCATTATTGACCAAATGATGAAGTAGGACTAATAAGATTCAATGGCATTGGAACTGGATTTCCGTCAAATATACCACGCTGCATTTCATACAGTGCTGTAAACCTTTCCATTTATACTGAGGAAAATATAACAACGCATTAAATAAGGTAGAAGAATTAGTATTTTTAGTTAGGGTCTTGGCAAAAAGGCTTTTGCATGTTTCTAATGTGTGCAGTAGCCATCCTAAATGGCAGCAATAAACGCACACAGATCTTGCAGGGCTGTAAAAAGCTCCAGTAAAATAAAACGCATGATTTAATAGCCATCTGTTTGGTGCCTATGCAGACCTTACTGCGACATGTTTTGCGAGTGATCAAAGGCAATGTCCACATCAAGAGCAATTCAGCTAAGTAGGCACACGGGGAAATTAACAAGCCATGGATGTTTTCAAACCCAATTGTAGAATAACCTTAAAAATGAGTAAGTCAGTCAGTCTTTCTTAGACTGGCTCCGACATTGACTCCTAATGTTCATGTGCTACACCCAGAGTCAATTTAGCCGTTGGAGGATAGATGGCACTAGCCCATGTACACACTCTGCATTATTGTGCCTATTTTCATTCACACTCATAAATAAAGGATGTGATGATAACGGCAATATTGTGACAATGCGATATTAAAATTCCCACGATGTTGTTGTGCTGCTTTTAATATTGTGACATGATATCTGTTCAAAAAGAAAGGGTCGTATTCCATTTGTGCAGTTCCAGCACACTCCCGCGGTGAGTTTATTAACGCGGTTTAATTTGAACTTATTCACTGCCAATGACGGCTAAAAACGTTAAAAATGAGCTAGATTTATTTATTTATTGCACATTTAGAACAGATATGAAATTTATGATTAATCGTGTGTTAACTAGTGAAGTCATGCGATTAATTAAGATTTAAATTTAAATCACCTGACGCCACAATTTTTTAGTAATCTTTTCTTTATTCATTCACCGCCATTGACGGCTATAAACGTCGAAAATTCATTTGAACTATTTCTATGAGTTTAACATTTGTTTTCCACTTTTGTTAACAAGAGTATGAAAACCTAGATTTTTTTTCTTTGTACATTTAGAACAGATATCAAATTTGCTATTAATCGTGAGTTAACTAGTGAAGTCATACGATTAATTACAATTAAAAAATGTAATTGTCTGTCGCCCCTAAATTTTTTAAATTAATTTATGGCAGTGAATTAGCTAATTATGCATTTTTTCCCCAAAAAGTTACAGTAGCCTTTTTATTTTACCACTTATGACTGAAATGTCTTCTAATTAGTATATTAACACTTTAGCTGTTCACAGTGGGTACTCCTGCAAGCCTCTGGCCAATATAGTTTTCAGAATGGATTTGGGTTCAAATTTCCCGCGCGCTGCCTGCGGATGTGACTTCGAGTGCGCGTTGTGTATGTGAAGAAGGGTATGTGACGTTTCATTTTTCATCAGCAGGTGGCAGTAGCAATTCGAAATTTAATATTCTACGTTCAGTAGCTTTAAGTGTTGATTGTAGGTTGTTTATGTACATTGAGATTAATGTCACCTGTATTATTAAAACTATATGTATCATTATGACCTCAGCTAATTAGCATTGTACAGATGAGACACATTGTGTGTTTTTCCCACCAATAGGAGCTTTTTTTTTTCTTGTGATATTGTGGTTTGTTTGTTTTTTTAAGATATTATTGTGAGCTTTTTAGATCACCAACCTCCCTACAATATTGTGATAATTGTATCGTGACATTTGGGTATCGTTAGATCCCTAGTCTGCCACACGCATTTCAAATCTTTCCATTATCAAATAATCTAAATTCAGTAAATAAAACATTTAAGAGCTGTGCCCCGTGTGGGGAAATTAACTGTACCAGTAACAAAGCCAAACAAAACACCCAAAGTATGACTCAAACCTGAGACGACAACTTGATTCATCGGAAACCACACATGCTCACTCAAGAGCTTCTCAGGGGAGAGAAACTATCTTAAAACTTCATATACAGTATCTCGCATTTAAAACGCAATTAAAAGGACACATTGACATATTTAAAGAGGGATCCAGACTGATAATAAACCTGCCTTCATTTCAAAAAGCCAGTGAGCAATATTTTTTATATTCGGCCTAAACAGATCAGCTTCAAATGCTGCAAAGCAAATTTGCTAATTTGTTGGCTTTCACATCTGATTTGGTCCAATCCATGTTATTGCCATGCTTGGGGAGACATGTTTACACTGTCCAAAAGGCAAGAAAACCTTCCTTGGGCTTTCAGGTAACGCCTTCACATGCATTCAAGAATCTTTTTTGAGTGCTTTTGTCGAACAGAACACATTCTTAAAGGAAGGACTACTGTGGAGAAGCAAGTATACCAAGGAGTATTGACAATGGAAGTAAACAAGTTGGAAGGTGAACGAATGGTTATCGGAGAACTGAAACAAGGTCAGGTGTTTTCCTCGCTATTCACCTAAATCATCATCATTATGACCTTTAGGTCAAAACACACACACACACACACACACACACACACCAATGGGAATGTGTGCCTTCATTTATCCCACTTCCATACTGTGTGTACAACGTCTTGGGAAAATGTCAGTGTGTTGTTGATCACTCCATCAGTACTGGAGGCTAAAGGGAAGGGACTGTGTCTTGTTTGCAATTCCAGGTAGCGTGTGTGTGGTCGTCTTGGCCAAGCTAGCCTCAAAGCTTGAATCTCTCTTAGCTTGCAGCAGGTCCATCCACCCACCAACTGTAAACACAAAAGCTCCCCATGGTGCTGAGCTGATTGCGGTTTCATCAAGGCTAGTACCAGAGCCACGAGAGACATGCTCTGTGTCTCTCTCACAGTTTTATTTTCTCTGCACATGGTGGAAAGACACTAACAAACTGATTGGCAAGCAGTGTTCATCAAGGCTTGGAATGCTTCTTCAAAAAGACGGAATGCAGTCAATGCTATGAAAATGACGCCGAACACTTCCGCGAATGCTCATTAACTCCTAACTTTGTACGCATAAGCTATGGTGAGTCATCGGAGCATGGCAACTTTCAGTGGGTTCAATTTATTTTTCAGCACAACAGTTACAGTGATGTTTCTAGTCATATACAGTTCAACTATAGATAAATAATGGTAACATTGAATTTCAAACCCTGCAATCAAGGAGAAGCTGGTCTCTTTGCAGCATTCGGGTACCTTTGTGCGCATTTGCATCAAATATAAAGTAAGTGTCTCTGAGAATGGCATAGACGCCATATGTTTACTGCCATTTTTTGCTTGCTGTGCAAACTAATTCCACACTATTAATCAAATGGTTCCGCGGGCCAGACATAATTGCGTGCCAGTTCTGATATGGCCCGTGGACTGGCAGTTTAACACGTGTTCTAAATAGTAATATGATAGATTTAAACTTCTATGAATTTAGAGATGTGATTTTGCATTTCTGACCAAAAGATAAGTATTTGGGTCATTCATGACAAGTTTATGGAATTATGTTTCTTGAAAAGCTGGGCACACACTGTACAGTGTTAGTTTGTTTTTGTTTTAGTATTTGAACATTTTTTGCATGGACGCACTCATGCATTACAAGCATGAAAATCTGATTGCTGGGCTGTGCAGGGGAGTAATGCTCTGGAGAAAACGGGGATTGTGTTCCACGACTTTACTGATCATACTTAGTCATGCGTTTCACTAGCTGCGTTTTTGCCCTCAGAAATGTGAAAATTGTGCATAGCAAACTGGTAATGAAAACACAGAAATTTCGAAAAACCTCTCAAATACTGCAAAAAAAAAAAGTTCAGGAGGTTGTTTTTGAGATGTGTCGATATGGAGGTATATCCAGGGTTTCTGCAGGTATCAACAAATATAATTTAATGCAACAAACTAATCAAATGCCTGCGTCGTACTGCATACACACATGCAAAATTGTGCATATCTATACAGCATGCATATACCATAGGCTGTCAGTCAATTACAATTTGTATTTGTAATTAATGGGGTGGCATGGCTCAGTGGTAGAGTGGTCATCTCCCATCCGGAAAGTTTTGGCTTCGATCCTCACCCATGCTGACCATGTCGAAGTGTCCTTGACCAATACACTGAACGCCGATTTGCTCCCAGTAGACCTGGCCGTGTGTCCTGCATGGCAGCAGCCGACCACCGATTTGTGTGTGTGAATTGGTGAATGTCCTTACATTCACACACTTTGTAAAGCGCTTTGGGCACCATATAGTGTAGCTAAAGCACTATATAAAAAGCAGTTCATTTACCAATTAATCACATGATTTCCATAGTAATCATAAATTAATCGCAGATTATGCATGTTCTAAATGTACAATAATGTATATTTTTCAGGTTTTTCATATTCTTGTTACCATAAAAGTGGACTTATGATTACCAAATACAAATGTGGTTGTATCTTTTAGTTCATTGACAGGCTACAGTAATCGCATAATTAGTAATTCATTAAGTTACATTATGGTTAAAAGGAGTATGAAACATCGAGTCAAAGATTTGCCTTGAGGTAATTTTCGGCCTGTAGGTGGCATTAGTGATTAATGTGATGTGTATGGACCGATTTGGGTCGTTACTTCCGAGCACCCATTCACGTAAATTCAAACGGTGCCATGTTTCGTTTCTGAAGCACGTCTTTTAAAGTTTTGACTGTGCGGGAGTGGAAAAGTTTACGTTTTTTTTCACTGGAATGTAAAATTATACGTGCATCAGCGTACTGACGTCACCCACTCGCACAGGATTTCACATGCGAGGGCGCGGTCGGAGCTCGCGGAAGCCCGGCCGTGGTAGCGACTGGTGGAGAGCAGGTACCGGCGGCCCCGGCACACCGCCGCCTCTGTCTGCCCCGCAGCATCCACTTAACCTGGTCCTGGCCAGGCCGTGAACGCCTACATTTCCGGGTTTGGAAACAAATGAGATTTTTGCACCGCCAAACTAAACAAATATACTGTAGTTTATGAAGTATGAAAGCCTCCGCCCCAGGCAGAAACTGGCAATGTCCCCGCACAATCTGTGCACGGGAGGGAGGTGTCGGCGGTGGTCTTCCCACACTGAATGCAATCATGCTGCAATGTTGTTTATTGCACAGAACTTATATTCACACAGTTTTTTTTTTTACATAAACTTATGTTTATTAATAATTATACTTCAGTAATTGTAAAATGTTAAGTCTTTATTTTTACTATTCCTCTCTGGCTCACTTGAATGAAATGTTATTTTATTTTTTTATTTGTCAAGTTTGATATATTGAAAGGTAATTGTTAAATAGATTTTTTTTTTTATATTTTGCTATTAACTCTTTGGCTGCCATAAACGTTATAAAACGTTTAGCATAAACCTAGGGAAGGGCGCCGAGGACGTTAAAAGACGTCCCCTATGTTTTGTTTTTTTTTTTTTCAAAAACGGGTGCAGGAAAGCCTTGGGCAGCTGTGCTGAAAGTATCAGGCAGATATGATTAGTCAAAGACTCGTTTTGGCCCCTAGAGGGCAGCGATGACTCTCTTTGCACAAGGTTGGATGGGCCGCCCACCGTGGGCGTCAGTAGAAGACGTGAGGCGGAGCTAGAGTGTTGAGGAGACATGGCTGAATAAGCCCACAATGGCTGCCCAAGCAACCGGTTGCAAGCAGCTCACGCTTGAGCATTTTTTTCAAAGACGGAAAGCATCAATCAATACTAAAAAGCGCATTGATGTCAACGATGATGATGACTCCGAGCTCTACGCCAAAGTTGGAAGCTTTGGCGCGACTGTTACTATCACGTAGTAAGCCTCACCGGCTAAGCGCGGCTAGCGCGGCTAGCGCTGCTAAGGCCGGAAAACGCGCACAATAGCCGGCCGGGTACTTCTGCACAAGCGGACATTCGATCGGGCGATGGAGAGTTGGCATCGACCAATGCAGATTGATGATGATGATGATGATGACTCCGAGTTTGACGCCAAAGTTGGAAGCCTGGACGTGTTTACGATCACGTAGTAAGCCTCACCGGCTAAGCGCGGCTAGCGCGGCTAGCGCTGCTAAGGCCGGAAAACGCGCACAATAGCCGGCCGGGTACTTCTGCACAAGCGGACATTCGATCGGACGATGGAGAGTAGTCGAAAAGCATCGACCAATGCACATTGATGATGATGATGATGGTCACTCCCGAGGTTGACGCCGGAGTTGGAAGCATTGACGCGGCCGTTATTCTCTCGTCATAAAGCCTCACCGGCTAGCGCTGCTAACGCCGGAAAACGCGGAGCTGCACAAGCGGACATTCGATCGGACAATGAAGAGTACCCCGAGTCCAATGCATATTCATCGGAGGAGCGGGTACAGTCTGATCACGGAGAAGACACTGTTTCTGGACTACGATGCCACCATGAATGGAGTGGATAAAATGGATCAGAACATCTCCTACCACCCGGTATAGCAACTGAAGGACACGGGGAAGCGAGACGTAACGAAACCGTAGCATGATCCTGATATTAGACTTGATGACACACTGCAGTATATATTTGCTATTCCCCGGAAAAAAACGGCCTGCAAGAAAGTGGCGCACGCGAAGAGGCAATCTGTTGTGCAAATGCTGTTGCGTCTCTTTGCACGCAGGAGAGTGTTACAAAAAGAAAAACTGTCGTTGAAACATCCACATATTTGTAAATAGCACCACAGTTGCACACATTTGTAAATAGTTTGCCAAATTGTTGTCAAATTGTTACACTGTTGAATGTAAATAAACGTATTTTGCTATCAAAAAACACTTTTTCATTCTTGGTGGTAGTGTTTTATAGAAGTAAAGCACTATTTAGGTGTTTGTGGCATCATTCATGGACAAAAAGAAGTGTAAAATTCACTAGAATGCATGAAATAATATCGTTTCACTAAAAGCTTGATTTCTCCATATTTTGGTCCAAAACAGGCGAAATTGGGTCAAACTAACCATTTTCTATTGTTGATTACTAAAGAACGGAATAAGGTAGAAACAAACTTTTTTTTTTCTGATGAAAGATGAAAGTCCAATCTTTCATTTGGTAGTACGTGTGTTTCCATAGTCCAAACAGAACATTTTCTGTGGACCTTGAAAGATCAGTCAAAATGCTTAAATCGGCTGGCACTGGCGGCATCCCTTTTCTGAAAACGTCTGGCAGTCAAAGAGTTAAATAAACAATGATGAACATGTAATACCACCCAAATAAAATAATGAATACAAATTTTACAAATAATGTATTATTATTTTTTAAGTGAGAGGGCAAAAGTACCGAAAATTTGTACCGTTGAGTATGGGTATCGATTCTCAGGTACAGAGTATTGGAACAGTACCGGTTCAAATTTGAAAGGTACCCATCTCCAATGTGAGCGTTGGTGACAGGAACCTTTCTTTTTTCTTCAAATTTCAGAGCAATTGATATTTAGAATATGAAGCAACTTTGTTCATTGTAGGTTACAACTAGTTTTTTTTTTTTTATCACATTTATTATTGCTAAATTGTGTTATCGTGACTCCTTTACACTAGGTTGAATTTAAAATAAAGCATGAACAACAATTTGATTTAAATCTTTAATGCCTCTTAACATCATATTGCTTTTTAATATCATTTAAGGCTTTAATTTGAGCAAAATCCATTTAATAACTTTTAATGATCTTGAAGGGAAACAAGTAAATGTACTTTATCAAAACTGTAGAAATGCAATTATTTTGTGGAAGCTCTTAATCGAGCTACTGTCATAGTATACTTTGCGTTTGTTCAGCCATTGTCAATGTGAGGCAGCCTGTAGTCTGTAGGATTTATTCTGATTTTGGTTTGCTACGTTTCCTCCAAAATATTGTTTTGACAAATTTGTGTGAACACTCAGAAAAAGCCTTCACAAAGCTGAATGCCAAAGAAAGGAATATGTGAAGGACCATGGATGGCACTTGATAACACGTTGCATCCTATCGCAGCAATTTCTAGATACTTACGTTATGTAATACCAAGTTGTAATACAAAACTACAACATGGGGGAAAATAAATCAGTGTAATTTTCACTCACTACAAAAAATGTTATCAGTTACTGTCAGCCTACAGACATATTGGATAACATGGTGTGTATGTTGATGACCTGCAACTCGCTCTTGCAGATGAAAATGTGAAGACATAACACAAACAGTTTAGCTTCCACGCCACCCAACTGTGACAGACATCTGTTCTCGGCTCGTTTTGTCTCTTTATCCCTTCCCCATTTTCCACACCCACATTCCTTTTTCCTGACATTCACCTCGAGTCTTCAGTGCTCCTTTACGTGGGTTCCTGTGACTCTCCTTAGAGATCTGTCTAACCGAGCACACACTGCAGGAGCACTGTGCAGGTGATAATGAAGTGCCTGGGAAGAGGGGATAAGGTGAAGTAGTGGGTACCATCCCAAAGGTACAAACGCTCATCTCCCCCACAGGAAGGACGCAGGAAGCGTATTTTACCTCAGTCCAACTTGCTGGCTCGGTGT
This sequence comes from Leptonotus elevatus, assembly GCF_054856555.1. Lineage (NCBI taxonomy): Eukaryota > Metazoa > Chordata > Actinopteri > Syngnathiformes > Syngnathidae > Leptonotus > Leptonotus elevatus. Next base: position 13,864,753 of record NC_141251.1, on the reverse strand, counting down.
CAGTCTCAGCAAGTATACCAGAATTGCTGCTAGGTCTTCTTAGGAAGCAGTGAGGGGCTTCACACAGTGACTTGTCCACCTCCTGAGGGATGCTTGGCGTTTCATCAGCTCGATGCCCGCCTGTTTATTTTGCACGGCCATGCTGAGAGGAGCAGACACTGGGAAAGTGAAGATCTTCACCAAGGGAACTGACCAATACAGTGAAGGATAAATACAGGGAGAGGTTAAGACAGGGAGGATAGAGGAGGAAGAAAATGCTATTCCCTGTGGTCTGGCAAAAAGATGACAGCTTTCCTCTGGAGCATGCTCTGCTCTCCCTCGGCTGAAACCTCACTTGTAGGCAAGCGGCCTGTCAGACAGACCTAACTCGATTGCCCCATGAGGACTCCGAAGCAGTGAGTTACATGTCGGCAAAAAGCCACCACAGTAGGTCAGTTTCAGCAAGATTTGTCAAATAAGGACCATGATTAAGTGACCAAAAAGCCTGACTATTGGATTTATATTCATTTGAACATAATTTTAACCTCATATAATTGATAAACAATCCATTATGGTGTAAGTATCGGGACCCAGGGAGCAATCGACCACAACAGTTTTTGCGTGTACACTTTATGCCTCTGGGATGTACAGTATAGCTGCAATATGCCAAACCACAGGACTATAATGTGTCAATTTAATGAGAGTACCATACAAGCCTTTCAGACTGGTTTAATTTCCATGAACGGCAACCAGTATAGATGAAATACATAACTAATAGGTAACATGTATCATGTAAACTGAGTGTATTGTACCTCTGTGTACATGCAGCACAAACGCTAAGTACAATATCTATGGTAGGACATATCTGTTTTGTTTTTTTATTGTTTTGGTTGAACATAGAAAGCTAAAAGTGGGAAATGATTTATATTTGTGCAATGACGTTGTCCGTGCGTCGCACATACAAACAGGGAATTCCAATCGAGCACAATGACCAAGTATACATCTGTCTGCCACGCCTGTAAACGGGTTATCTCGAATCTTTCAGAAACCAAAATTCTGACCTTAACTCGAATATTGACTGCATGTAAACATAGTCACTGAATAGCAAAACTGAGAATCTGATTTTTCCCATAATTGAACTGCCAAGAAAGCTTGGCTGGGCTGGAAGCATGCAAATACTCACGGTTAGTCAGAAATCGAGGCAAGCTTGGCAGCTACTTACGCCACACAAGCTAGCTAGCAGAGAGCTTTGTCTGGCTACTAGTGGGTCAAAACATGTTGTGGAGTTGCCCTTGGGTCAGTAATAACCTACTCTATGGTGGCGAATAAGCTAGTATTGTCAGAGAGGGATGACAAGGAAAGAAGGAGAAGCAATGTTATTTGCTAAGCTAACCTGAGATACATGTGTAATTATGAATCGCTGAAATGCTTTGGTCATCAAGTACACAGAAGTCTAGCTCCAACCACATTAAAGCGGAGAGTAACAAATACAACCGCAAAACACCGGTGAATTGAAGTGTTTTATTCACTAAGTTACACAGCTAAACAGGACGAAAACCAGAAACCGGACATGATGCTAACTGGAAGTGATGTAAAAAAAAAAAAAAAGAAAAGAAAAAAAAGTTATTTCAAGCCTTGACAAAATCCCACAGAAAAAAAAGTCACTGGGTGCTAAATCAGGACCCCTGGCTGGCCACTTATACGAACCATGATAAACCGCCCCAGGAAAGTGGGCATTCAGCCATTCACCAATGACAACAGGAAAATGCGGAGGGGGATCCATCTTGCATGGAAACCAAATCTTTAACATTGCCCCAAGCAATAGAACTGGTTCATCTTCCACAATCCTGCCCAAAGTCATCAAACACCACAGCAAATTTACAAATATATTTATAGACTTTAGAGAAGAATTTTAAAGAGGTTATATTGAAACCACCCTGTAGGTATATGTAACAAATACATATAAATGTCAAGACAAACCATATCAAGGGTTTCAAACTATGACGTCAGCTATTTCTGAATGAATAGTTGACCGTGTGGCCAAGTTCTCAGAGCGTCATGTGACGTCCTTGTGTTAGTTTTGCACTGGTTGGTAGACGAAGACGATGTAGGGTAGAGCCCTGCTAAGAACTGTCCCCATCTGTCAGATCTCATCACTCTCATCCGTCATGGCTGGAGGCAGTGAGACCCAAACTGACCACTGAGTCAACTGACAAGGCAACTCAGCATCCAGATATCCCGGAATAAGACTCATACAGCTGAAGCCCAGTAACACACTTGCACATTCAGATGGACGCTGACAGGCCTCATGCAAGCAAATGTGTGGACAATCAAGTTTGCACTCACACACACACAACCATTTGAAGACATAGACAAAAAGACAATTACAGATAATACACACAGACACATGCGTGCAAAACAAAATGGCCAAAGAGACTGCAGAATCAGCCCACAAAACAGGCCACAATGAATCTGACACAGGACACAAATGTGCTCTGACACTGGGGCTGGTAATGCTTTGAGTTGTCTAAAATCTCAACAACTGACCCAGAAATTGTGATACACTGAAGGGTCTGGGGTCCAGGGGGGGTCGAGTGCAATGCAATGTGGATAAGAGGTAAATGGATATTTTCTTGCCTAGTTCACAAACCCTGGGGCGGTATATACTGAACACTCAATGTGCAATGACAGAATAAGGTGGACACTAAAATTGCAGTCTTTTGCAATGCAGAGTCATAACAATAAATAACCAATTAAAATATACAACGATACTGTGTAGGATTGCACAATATCAATCTCCCATGTCCCCTGATTGAAGTCAAAGGCCATCCTTGTTTCCTTTCGGAGATGGAAACAGAAGAAGAGAGAGGCTGCAGAGGTCAAACACAAAGGAAAATAAGCAGCTGCAAAACATTTATTGTGGAGACCCGAAGGGAGAGTGGGAAACAGAGTGCAATATCACACATTTATTTTCAACTAAATGTTTCAGAAAAGTCAGATAATGGTCTGCTCTGTTCTTGTGCCCTTCCTTGCAGTTAAATGGCAGCACAAAAGCACTGAAAGCTTGAGCCTTTAACGCTTCGAACAACTTTAAAATCATAATTGCTACATTATTTTTCAGCGAACAATGTTTCATTGGATGAATTAAATGCACCCTTAACAACCCTTGCTAATCTTAAAGAAACGTTGCCTTCTGTGGTAAACACATGCTCTTCATCTAAAATAGTGATTACCGGTACTTCACAGCACTTTAAAGTAGTTAGTCTAGTTTCGGTAAATGTTGGACTATGATGTTTTTTTCCCCAGAAAAGCGCACGATTTAAATCAATTCAAAAGTCAATGGCTGATGTAATAACAAATGGCGAGTGGAGATTTTTGGTCCGAGCTCTATTATCTATAATCTTCTTCTTTTTTTTTTCTCTCTCAAATTCGACACCCGACAGAGGTTCCGTCCAAAATAAAATGTCATCCCAAAATGAGAAATCCCTCCTAATTACGTGTCGTGTACAAGCTCCACCTCATAATATGGAGACAAGAACGTAGCCCACGTCATATCTGCGGGTTTATATAAGCTTATATACATGTTACAAAATGATCACTATGAGTGGAGAATCATCGATTCAAAAAACTGTGCCTTTGTGTGGAGTTGAAAAATTGCACAAATCTGGTCACTACAGCAACACAGAAGGCTCTACGTGGTTTAAAATGCTGATATATGTGCCATTCAAGTTTGTTCCTTTCCCTTCACTTGCAGTACAATGCCAGAGATCAAGCACTGCCATCAACCAGCTTAAGACATGACTGCCGCAGGCGCCGGCCAACAGCTTGATTTATACATGGGGACAGAGATGAATGATTCATAGGCTACGAGAGAGATACCAAGACACGTGGCAGATGTGTCCTTCTGTCGTTTGCAGATACACACCTTCTCATAAATCCAGTGGAAGGGTCTCTGAAGCTTAGCTTTCCGCAACTGGCCTTTTTTTCTTGTTACTGGCACACATAATTGCATGCTCTAACCTTTCCCTTTTGTTCAGTCTGGTTTTAATTTAGTGTTATTTGACTTTCTTCTTACCTTCCTGTTATCATGTAACAATTCTAAATTTGGAAACCACTTTTTTTTTTGACTAAAATGAATGGTTCCGTCATTCCACATCAATTAGTCCATCCATCATTGCAGATTGTTGCGGGGGGAGGGCAGTCCACAAATTGGAATACAGTTCAGTCCAGATAATGACTGTTAACTAAATTTAATGATAGATTCAACAGAAGTCATATTTACATTTTATTATTATATACACATACTGATATTTTGAGTTGTCAGTGTGACACTTGGCTCATAAAAATCCATAAACACAACCCTACATGTTAAAGCTTATAAAAAATTCAAAATGTGGTGCATTTGCTGCATACAGTATGTATTAACATTTCCTGAACACCAGGATTAATCTAACCACAGGACCTCAGCACAGATATAAGGTGCATCTTGATCAGGGTGTAACTAAGTGCTTACTAAATATGAGGAGATAAGTTCGTCCCTCGGGCAATGCGCTGACGGAGGAATCTTTGCATTTCATTTATCATGTTACATTATTTAGGCTACTCCTTGGGGAAAACATACTGTTTGTTATAAGTTATGCTAATGGTTGTTACTGCCATCTGCAAACTGAGGACCATCAGTCCAGCACGTGTGCAATCGATGTGAGATGAGAATGATGTCATCTTTGAGTGATTAATCATTGAGGGAGGTCCTGAGCTCCCAGAAAGCTGATGTGGCTGCAACGAGGGCAGCAGGCCAGCCAGGCCAAGTAGTCACACAACACCATCTCCAATCTCACAACCCCCACCCCACCCTTCCTTTACAAAGAACACCATGCCCCAGTCTCTGCCAATCTCCACAATAAACAGGCCTCTGGCAGCACCAGAAAGCGGATAATGGTTCACCTGGAGGTGACGTGAAAAGAAAACAGAACTCTTTACATAACAAATGGAGACAGAGATATAGACAACAAAGCAAATACGGATCTTGTATAAAGGATTATCCAAACATGTCCAAAACTGGAAATATTTTCTTTCTTTCTTTTTTTTTAAAGCACAAAGGCTCACACAGTTGCAGGATAATAAAGTCCTGAAGCTACTATTTAGATTTGCTGAAAATGCAAAACTTCCATCAAGTGGGGAAATTTTACCACGAGTTCAGAACCCAAAAGGACACTGTTGGATGTTATTCTTCCATCTATACTTACGTTTTTCTCCTAAAGAATATCGGACACAGTAATCCTCCGTTGTTTTTGTAAATGTTGGCGGTTCTTGCACACACTCATGCGAGGACTGGTACAACAGCACATCATTGTGTCATGAAAGATGCCTGCGTACGCATACACGGCCGGTCACCGATCTACTATCTTTTAAGTCTGACCTGCCCATCCATTTTATTTTATAACCAACAACATAAACCTAACGTTCCAATCTTGTTTTATTGTAAAACACTGAACAATACCAACGGCTTGTTTAAACTAGGGCCCGACCGATTAATCGGCCGTCGATTATAATTGGCCGATTATAGCCCTTCAACACCGGCCAAAACAATTGGCCAATTAGGCCAAATGGCCAATTCGTTTTCCCTTAAAATGTTATCATTGCAGAAAACCAATGTTTCAGACGCTGTGATAGTACCCTGAATGCGGCATTTTGCTTGCGTAGCATTAGCAACTAGCAAGTGTGTAGCGCATATTATTCTGGTTATTCTGTTGTCTCCAAGCGTCCTTTAAGCTGTTTAATGACACCCCAGTTGGAGTTAAGTGTAAAACTAAACACACGACAATAAGAATTACATCAACTGTACGTTTGAATCCAAAACATGCTTTGTTTTTAATACATCGCTAGCCTAGCGCTAATGCTTAAAGTGAAAGGAGAATCCTATTCAAAGGAATTGGGTAATGGGAGGAACAATTTTAAGCATCAAACATATATTTTTAAATAATCAGCAGATTCATCGGTAATCAGTATTTTTTTTCTGCCAAAAATCGGTATCTGCCTCAAAAAATGCATATCGGTCGGGCCCTAGTTTAAACTGCACATGAAGTAGTTCTGTCAAATAAAAACAAAAAGCCTACTAATCATTTCACAGCAGAAGACGATAGTGGCTGACTTTTTCAGACTTCTCCGGAGGGAGATGAGATTGGTGGAAAAGTTCGGTTTCATCACCCATCACCAATCCTTCAAAATTAAAGAAATTGGCGCTGATCACAATCCCAGCCGATTGATACATGCAACCCTAATACATACCTACTGTATATGCACATTAAGTGGTGCACCAGTGCGCATGAGCCCTGGAAATTGAACACTATGCTCCAGTTCAAAGTCTGTCTGACGATAGGTCAGGCCAAATTCAATTCAAAGTTAAGTCAGTCGCCACGATTGCATTCAAGGGATAACTTCAAAAGAAAAACTTGATAAATCATTGCTATCCATGCACAATATTACTTGTTTTGCTTTTATTTTAAAGTTAACCCTCGCAGCGCATTGCTTAGAAGCCTGTCAACAACCGTTGTGGTGGCTAGCTTGACTAATTAGCCGCGAGTTGGCAAAACGTGTGCAGGAGAGCTGCTGTTTCCGACTGTTAGGGGCTTTGACGATCCAAAATACGTCCTTATGTGGGCCGTGTTGCAAAAAAAGAGTGGACAGCAGTCAGCTGCCCTGGAGAAGAGAAAAGATAAGCTATCTGATCACAGGCATACTGCCAGTTTATAACCAACACGTTTTAGTCCATTGCAAACTGTCTTAAAATGGAGGCTGTGAAATATGCCACATCTATTCATGAATAGGGGTGCAGCTATTAACCGGTTTTACGATTAACCGTGGTTTTTAAACATCAGGATTATATACCCGCAGCCGTTCAACAACACCAGTTATTTCCGCTCGCAACAGTCTGTCAGTTAAATTCACGTGTCGCGCAAAATGCGGCATAGTTCATAGCTTTTCTGTTTCCACACGGCCCATTTAGCGGACGCACAACACAGGGCTCAGCCTTACTGGATAGGCCACAGGCAGAGACGTTTGAAGCCGCGGGGCCGCCATCTTGGGACCCCCAAGAAACGTATCTCGGCATACGCATTTGGCTACAAAATGCCTACATGTGTAGCGGCAAAAAATCACCAGTTTAAAGGCTGTGGACAAATATTTCACCTGTAAGTGTGATTGAAATGGAAAGAAATTGAAAGATCAGAGAAAAATATATATTTTTTTAAGATGAAAGAAAAAGAGGGTATACCGTCCACTTGTTTTAATTTCATATTTAACAAATGATGATGCCATCTATTTGCACTACTGTGTTCTCTGTTTTTGTTTATTTATAGGCTATGTAAGTATTTTTTTTGATACATATTTATATATGATGTGTGATGATGTGTATTGTTGCTGGTAACGCTGTGATTTTCTCCACTGCGGGATAAATAAAGGTGCATCTTGTCGTATACATAGCATCAATACATACCTAATATGTTGTTTCACTGTTAAGTGTATTATTTCTGGTTCATATGGCAGCTGCGTTATATTTTATTATGAAGTTATTTATTTTCACTTTGTTTAAATAAACCTAAAGTTAAATCCCATTTGAGCCCTAGTCATGAATGGCTTAACACAAGGCTGTTGTTGGAATTGTGATGTAGCACAAGAAGGGGACAACAGGACAGCCACCGTAGCCAGATACAACCTTAATCCCGCAATGTGTTTGCAGACTCACACCAATGGATAGAACTGGGGGCATGCTGCAGCACTACAGTCGGTGTTACGCGAGCGATGGCAAAGGCTGGTTAATTCAGTGAGCATTGGAGCCCAATGACTAAATTAGCCAGAATTAGGCCTTACTAAACAAGCATGGATGTGCCCCACTGCTCGGCTGGAGTCAAGAATAGAGGCCCAACGCGAGGAAAACTATTTGTTTGGGTGGTCTAGTCAAAGCCTATTGCTAAATGGGCAACAATTGTGGTTAGAATGCTAATGAGGCATCCACCCTTTACTGAATAGAGACATCAAAAGGCAGGGGAAGCTCCTACTCGGTGGTTACACCGTGCTCCATGCTATCATCACAAGGCTGTGAATATGCAGTCATGTTTCCTTTGATAAATTGGAGTGGTGGTGAGATAGACAGCAGGATGTTTACATTCTTTTTGGGACGGTGCCAGCATCCAGCCACGTGGTGACACACATTACAAGATCATCTTAGTACCATGCGTAATTATCCTCTATTCGCCAAGGCCTCATTTAGTGTGCTATTATCAGAGATCATTGTTATTTCCCTCCATGTATGTTCAAAATCCCAGCGAGACCAATATGTCTAATGCAGATAACTGTGCTATTTTGGTTAACTCCATTGTTTACATGAAAGTGAAAACATAGCGCCCAGTGAGAATTCCCATTAGTGATTTTATAGGATTAAACAGAGCACAGAAGCATAACAGTGTTCGTTGTATCTTGTTATTTTTGTCTATATAATATATTGCTCCCAGTACAAACAATGTTTTCAGGGACAAAAAAAATAATAATTATGTTTAATTCAGACCACGATGGCATATGTCAACCAAAATAATGTGTCACCTATGTTTTTGGTTATGACTGAATACTGACAAATATCTAAAACTGAGTGGACAGTCAACTAAATTTCTTCACATGAAATGGAGTTTGCTTTGTCGCTTTTGGCAGTGGCAGTAGAAGGCCAGCCTCCCAATCTGTGGGAACAAAATAAGGTTCTGGTGCAGAAGACCAAACATGATGAATCATCCTGTTGTGAACCTGACCCTCTGCAGAGTCCTGAGAAGACAGCTGGGAGATAAGGAAGGTATGAGAGCACGTCCCCTCTTCACATCGATCCTTTGCACCACCAGGGGAGAAGGTATTCACATGCCAAACCACAGATAAAGCTATGGGGAGGGCTAGGGTGAGAAGGGTTTGCAGCTTCAGCAGCCACCTCAGAGTGATAAAGACAAGAGCAAAAAAGCCTTCTGGGCTTTCCATGAGGCGAGGTAGGGGGGGGGTTATTTGGTTAATCATTGTCATCACTCTTTTTAATGTAGGAAAACCGTCCTTGATTGTAACCATCAATTTTGTTTTCTTTCAGCAAAAAAAGATGTACAGGACTGAAAACATTATGTTTTCCTTCACTTTATTGACCATGATTTTGTTTAAACCAGAAAAGCATCAAATGATTGGACAAGTGTTTTATAACAATAAAGAGGCACTCAAAGCAATTAGAATTAATAAGTTGTGAATGTGTCTTGCAGTCACTGCTGAAGAGTATGCACTCTAACTGTCAAAAAGCCGTGCATGTTTATACAACAAAGACCGTGTCGAAATTATTAGATTTGTTTTTGTGTTTCATAGTTGTGCATACAGTACAGCACTGGATTGTGATTTAATTTGTTATGTTTTCGTAAATGAATACATTTAACTCTTTGAGCACCGTTGACTTGTAATTACGTCAATGGGAACCAACTATGTTTTTTAGTTGTCGTTTGTTTGGTTGGTTTCTTTTTTAATGGAAATGCATGGAGAAAAAAATGAGGCTGCTTTGGTTTGATCATTTTGCTAGAATTTTTTTTTTTAAAAACACACACAAACTATGGCCAGAAGTTGGCAGTATAGTATTTATTTTGGACGAAATCACCGCAAATCAAAACAATGCAGACACTTGAGAAAATGGTGGATCTTAGTAAATGCAACGTTTCAAGCAAATAGCGATTGATAAGTGTTTGTCACATTGAATCTACTACAAAGAGAGGTAAGATTAACAAGACTATTTACATTTAAAAATAGAATCGATGTACTGTATATGTGTCATGCATGCGCACACAAGACTAAATAATTGTACTATGCTCAATAGTGTGTAAATAGTAGGTAAAGTTTGTCCAATGTAACATTTTTACACTGGTGATTGTTTTTTTTGTAATCAAAAACACATTTCCATTGCTTTTGGCAATTTATAGAAGAAAAGGACTGTTCAGATGTTTGAGGCATCACCTCAAGAAATAAATGTTAGCATAAAAGTCACTGTGGCCATCAAATATAGATTTTGAAACAAATCCATGCTGTACTGCTAATTGCTAAAAATAAATAAATAATGAGATTTAAAACTTTTTTTCTGTAATGAAAGAGCCTAATCTTTCATTTGGTAGTTTCTTGTGTTTCGCCTGAAAAGCCAAGTTAGAATGGTCCAAATTGGCTGGCACTCAACTTTTTATTACTATTTTTGTATTTTTTTAAGTGTACCTCTCTCACTTGTAAATATGGCGGAAAAGTGATTTTTTTCCCCCCGTTTCGGACCTGTTGAAATGGTGCAATCCTTGCGTATTTAACAGTAAAGAACTTGGATCAAAAACCATATCTGCACGTTCTCAGACTCTAAACGTTCAAGTAACTAATAGCATATAATACTGATTTTGTTTTTATTGGGATTGTTTTGTTTGTTTTTGTGTGCATCAAATGAACACCGAGGAATGTAAAACACGAACATGAATCTTTAGAAGTGCATGTCACACTTATGGAGATGCATCGTGACCCCTGATATCAATCACAGAACTTCTTTGCTAAGAGTCCTCACTGTCATTGATAGTAGTAGGAAGTAGGAAGGTGCTCTGCTAAAAAGCCACACCTGTAAAAAAAAAATGCAGTCTTAACCACAAGACATGAGAGCCACTCCAGGTAGTGTGATTAGATGGCAATGAGATTTCAATCAGCGCAGCGTGCACTCAAACGGACACAGTGCAGATCGACAGGTGGCTGTCCCTTCCTCCTTGATGATGCATTTTTATTGTAGGAATCTCAAGCCCATGAATAAACACCAACACAGAAGTGTCTAGAAAATACTAATTGTGGCATTGTTGTGCATGTTATAGGCATAACATTTGGATAGATACATATTTTTGGTCTTTTGTAATATCCCACACTTTCGTCTTCAGACAACAAAAAAAAAAAGATTCAACATCTAACGAGGAGCTTTCATCACACTGCGGGGGTAAATGATTATTTCAATCATGTCACTGACAAAGTCAAATTTCAAAAAAAGAACGTTGAGGTTTGGGCTCCAGCATTCCAGCTCCTTCCCCATTATTCTAACACCACGGTTGGCTGCTTGAGATTTCCTTCACCGCTTTGATGATAATGTGCTTCGGCAGGCCAGTAAAGTAATGACCATCTCTCAGTGTTGCACAGTGCAAGGTTGCGCTGCACTTCACGCTCATGTTTTCAGCATTGCATTCACTCACATTCATCACGGACACTTGATGAACATACTCTTAAGTTAAATTTGCCATGGATCCATTGAAATATTTTGAGGGCTATAAAAAATTATTGATCTTGATTATGATCTTGAAAAGGAGCAGCAAACAATAGGCAGTAGTTGACTTTACACTGATCTGATCCGCTGGATCGGGATTGGACAATATTTAGCATTTTTTGCAAAATCGGTGCTCGGCTGAAACTTAATTGATGGATCAGTTCCACAAAATAAGACATTACGTTACATTTATTGTTTCTCAGCATTTTGGGAAGATCCCCCCATATATTGCTCCATCTACTGATCGAATCTGTGATCAATTATCTTTTCTTTTTTTCCCCAAACTCGATCACTGATCGTGATCGACCGAAAAATCCTGATCGTGTGAAGCCTAGGTAGTAAATAGTATTAAGACATTTACTTACCACCCCCTCCTCCAAGTAGACTTGAATTTGCTGTAAAGAGAGGAATCAAATGTCAAAAATCTCAACATAAAACACATACTGGTCCATTTGAACATGTCAAGAAAAAGCAGAAATATATATTCATTCATCAAAAGCTTTTGCTAGGGCTTTTTTTTTTAAATAATGAAATAAAATATTTAATAAATGACAGTTGCATTTTTCATCCACGAAATTATTCCTCATAAAATAAAATAAAAATGTGTGGTTCTATCACAAAGTATACAAATTTGCAGATGTATTCCTAAGGGCAAGGCTACATTAAAACATTAGTCCAGTTCAAGCAATTAAAAGGGCCCTGTGGTGCGAGAGAACGTTGTGTTCATGTCAGTAAAACACAGACATCAGGAATTTGTTGGTTGTTATGGAAACATGTCACAGAAACGGACAGGTTCCAGGAAGATGAAAACGTCGGACAAACCAGACGCATTGCTTGTAAAATGTTTCAGCACAATTTCAATAGATGCACTCTATATTTAGCAACAGGTTGTAAGGCTAAGTGAAGTCCATTTTTACATGAATTTGTTGGTTCACATGCAGTCCAAAAAAATGCTTATTTAAGTGGCGAGCACATCATATGACAATTAACCTATTTAAGATTTTCCTCTGTCAGAGAGATCCGTTCCACATGAAAAGGAGAAAGATTAGACGGAGGGGGTGTTAAGAATACATCAGTTAATTTGGGTGTTGCAGAAAGTAGGAAGTTCGTGTTGGAAGTATAGTTCAGACAACGGGCACCCGAACAATCATACTGCAAAAATATTCCTCTAATGATCTTCTGTTCCAGATATATCATTAGCAGTCAAAAGTAGTCCATTTAACGGTTATTATTTCTCACAAAAAAAAAAAGAAGTTTAAATTAAAGTGCATGAGCATCAGATCATGAACATGTGATGTCAGGAACCACAGACATTTTATTTTTTTGTATGATGGGCAGCAGGGGACTTGTGGCGCTTCCACAACTTTCCGTGGCACCATCATGGCTTTGCATTGTTGTCAGTGAGCAGCACGTGTGGGTGGGAACAGGGACAAAAGAAAGCTCTCCCGCTGCAGAATGTGCTTCATCAAAGGCCTTTTGTTATTTTTTTGGTGTGTGCACATACAGTAGGCGCATAACATAACAGACAACAAACGCCAACAATGATATACTGACAGTCTGCTGTCATGTTTACAATGGCGCTTCTGTTTTTCTGTGGAGCAAGATGTTCAACTAAACCTTTTTTTATGTCTAGACGTCAACTCGCCGCCCAAAAATGATAATGCAAAGTATGTTTTCATGTTGAAAGCTACTTTGAGGTGCATGAATTGAGGTGTAAAAGATAAATGCCTGGTAATGTACTTTGGTTAAATGTCTTATTCCATGACGTCCTTTTTTTTAAATTAAAAACAATTATTTTATGTCTTTTTATCAGATTGAGTGTACGTCACAACAGCGGCAAATTCAAATTAGTTCATTTTGAAGGCTTTTTGCCTTTCAAAGGCTATTGCACGCCAAGGAAAAGCCGAATAGATGTCAAACTAAACCATGTAACACTCATTTTGACCATATGTTACACATTAAACAGTAGGGATGTAACGATAATGGCAATATTGTGATATTGCAATATTAAAACTGCCACAATATTGTCGTCATCATGTCACGATATTAAAAGCAGCACATCTTTAAAAAAAGTCAGGTTGATTTCCATTTGTGCAATTCTAGCAGCTTAATTTTCATAAAGATGTTTTGGCCCTCTATGTTTAAAATCCACCCTAATTGTCAGATGAAGGGGATAGTAATATGCATGTGAATAGAGTCAATATGTGGAGGAACTCAATGTGTGCGTACATTAGCGAGTAAATGCCTCAATATTAAGTGTTATTAGAGATTGTAGGTGGTTTATATGCATTAATTGTACAAAAGCACTATATTGTGTTTTTTTTTGTTTTTTTTAGTATGAGCTCATTTCTTTTGCAATATTGTGACTTTTTTCTCTTTTCTTTTTTTAATATCGCCAACCACCGCCAACCGACACTATCGTAATAATGATCGTATTGTGAGCTTCATATCATGATAATATCGTGTTGTGATGTTGGGATATTGTTACATCCCTATTAAACAGTGAGGTAAAAACTGGATTTTTATTGTTGTACGTTACCACTCGATGATGAAAAACACAATGGGAGTCAAAGTTTCAGTGTTCACTTAAAAGAAAGCTGATATCAAGGTAGTTTTCTGAAAGTCTATCATTGTCTTTTCACCTGGGGAGTCTTCTTATTCCTGATGTATTAAAACACTGGGGTTTAATTACTTGACATTATGGAAATGCATACCAGAGGGGGGCCGCTTCATTTACTCCACACCTAATCAGAGAATGAAGATGTGCTTTTCTAATCAGTCTGACAAATCTTGAAAGTGTGTAAGAGCGATAGTTGTGAGACTACAATATCTATCCACGTGACTTGATCTTGCAGTGTAAAGAGTGTTTGGCAACCACCTCATCATTTTTTATTTTTTGGGGTAGAATAAATATGAAAGCAGAAAGGTGGGGAGGTAAAAGTGCCACAGCATGCAGTTTAATTTCCTGTCTCCCCCATCGACTCGCTTTTAATAGTCTGAATGTCATGAAACACATTCCGGTTGTTTATCTGACAGCACGCTGTACTGTATCTGCAAACAATATATGTAGCCAGAGACACACTTGGAAAAGAACATTCTTAAATACCAACAAGGGCACTATGCAAGCAGATGAGATGGCTGAATGGAAAGGAACCAAGTTTTAAAGACAAGATTGCTCAGGATGGGCAGATGCATCCAATTACAATGCACTTCAGAAGAGTTAAACCAAACAAAGCATGGCTTTCATCCAATTGCTTGCTTCCCCGAAATTATGAATGACAGATTTATTTTCTGTAACTATCAGGTTTTTTTTTTGTTTTTCACCGAGATTTCCAATTCCATCATTCAAACTATGTTTTGTGCTCGTCTTGCTCTCCCTAGTGTTGATGGTGAAATGTAAACCAGTGCTACCCAAGGCCTTCTTTTAAATTTGGCAGTCTCCACCACTACACGCAATTTAGCACTTATTTGGAATCTTGGTAAAAGACTGCAAAACCTTAGCAGATCAGATACAACCCTCCCCCCCAAAAAATGTGTGCACAACCCGGTAAGAGTGAATTCGCATTGTTGGCACCCATTTTATTAAAGTTTTGGGCAATAAAGGTTTTGTGCCTTATTCACTAAAACCTACCTCAGAGGTGTTTAAAGTATTCTGAGTGAAAACCATATCACAAATCAATATTTGGAAATATAAAACCCATAACATATATTTTATGGAGAATCTATTCATTATAAATAGCTCTCGTTGCCATTTCTAAATGCCCTGGGCACAGTTTGTCTATCTTGTAGTGGATCGCCACATTTATGCATTTGGTGAAATAGTAAGACTAGTAGTAATAGTCTTAATAGTACTTTCATTTAAAAAATATTTACCCTTTTGTGGTCTACATGTTGATTATTTTGTTAAATGTAAAATGATGGCTGCATTGCTCCAGGGTTACCTACTGTACATACACAGAAGTCAGACAAGTGTACACCAGTAGTGGTACACTACCAATGACTCAGTACAAGTCAACAGTGGTGACGTGTGCATTTGTTAGCAGAAGCACAAAAAAAGCAAATGATTGTATACATATGTTAGGAAAACAGTGAATAGTAATGCTAGCAGTGCACGGTGTACAGGATTGTTCATCCAAATAAACAAAAAAAAAACCTATCGCAGAGGTATTTTCCTCAATACAAACCACTTCTAAAATGATTTGTTAACATAGTGTCATTCAATTTCAGCCCAAAGAATTTCAAGAGTCAATACTTCTCCAAGGACAGAGGAGACCACCTATACAACTCTAGAATAACCGAGAGCAATTGACATTTCACCAAACGTTTTTGCAAGATTTGAACTTTAAATGTTCGAAAAAAAGAAAAATACAGTATGTCTCATTTATGTGTGGAGGGTTAGAATGAGCCAATTAAAAAAAGCAGAGGGTTGAAAAAGTGTAGTGTATGACGTGTATCAGGAGGTGAATTGTCCCAGTGGCAACCACAACGCAGGTCATAAATCTCAAATGGATTGGCTCCCTGGGATGCCTGGAGACGGCAGGTCATTAGGAACTCCTGATCCACGACATTGGGCTAGCTTATCCTACAAATGCCTTCAGTGTCAATGTGGGAACACCACCACACCTTTTTGAAGTCCTAATCCCCACAAACCCCGCAGCCAATGGAAACACTGACTGCTGCGCATTTCCATAGTGAGGAAAATATTGATTACAGAGCCAGAAGGTATGACAGCCCCAGCTTATGAATCGTGGCACCACATCAAGATTCTCCACCTCCCCCTTCCACCACCATCTTTTTGCCTCAGTGTGTGTTTATTTGTAAAGCATCCATGTAATGCATTGCATTGCAGTGTGCAAGCACAGAGGCATGGTTCTGAGTTGCCTGCTTGGCGTTACTGCCACAGCTCTTGATCATGCAGCTAAACGGGACGTAATGGTGCATAACCACAAAACCTCAAAGTAGTAAACAGATCTACTGTCTGCCCTCTGATCTTGGCCACCTTAGCTGAGCCCTGAAACTACCCTCAATCAAATACACCCGCCACGTGTTGACATCTTTATCAGCCTTTCACATGGATTTCCACATCACTTTGGTGGAGAATATTGCACTTTAAAGAGATGGAAAGTTAAAGAATGCAATGAAAATGTCATTGTTCAGTCTGCCTTTTATTTTTTTAGCAAATGGATATGTGGCTAGCTACAAGGTGGGTCAGAAAAGTCCAAGGACTCGTGTCACAAACAATATTTTTCAACGCCTAACTATGAGTGTCCCCTTTCATTTTGAGCAAGACAATCAAACAAGAATGTCAACAAAGAGGTCATGTGGTGTTCAGTGCGGGAGTGCAGGCAAGAGTTGTGGCAGGACAACCCGTGGCTTCTTCACCATGACAACGTCACTGCTCAGAGCTGGGCAAAACCGTCATTATATTGGCCCGCCATTGACGGATGCACAGCATTTGGCGAGTGCTTTATGACACCTAGCACCAGGGACTGAGCACCGACTGAAGCAGGTTTACGTCCGTGGATCCAGGTCAGGACGGACTGTCCTGCTCAGTCCGTGTAACGATGATTTTGCCCAGATTTGCTGCTCTTGGTGTTCTGAGTATCTGACAGTTCCTAGCCAGGAAGCGGAAGTGCTGGAGCAACCTACACACCACACAGGCTAGACGTATTATTTTTTTCCTCTGTGGTCACTAAGGGGATCCATTTTGAAGACTTAAATGGCCGATACAATAAAGCTGTGGCGGATCCAAGAAAAAGTGTGGCACAGAAGGCTTGAAATGTGTGTTAGACTCCAGTGGGATTACTTTAAAGAGGAACATTTATATTTTGAATTTTAAATCTCTTTTTGTGACACCAATCCTGGAGTTCTTCTGACACCTTGTATGTAATGTTGCTGTCCAATTTACAGAATGTCTTCAAATGCATTGAAGACAAGCACACATACAAGAAGGCATTCATTCATGGGCAAATTTACACAATAACACATTATCAAAATGTATTTTCATTTCCTAAAGATTGATACAAAGATGATAATGTTGTCTAAGATAATCTCCATAAAACCAAGCAGTCTAATATCCATGTGGCGTGAGCCCACTTCTAAGTGCCTTTTAACACAGAAGGGGAATCGCCTTGAGTTTGTTTTGACACTTATTAGAGTTACACAATGAACTGTAAAAATAAGTACGGACACCGAGACAAAAATGCCTTGATTAATCACTCAAAGACTAGACCGACAGTTGAGACAGTCATTAGATGTTCCTCTTGTTGTGTTTTGATGTCCAAAATGTCAGCCCAAGAAATCAAGTGTTCAAGGAGTTAGTCAAGTGAAGTACTTTTGGCAAACTTTATTTTTGTGTGGAATACACAGATACACACTTTTTTCCACTTCAACAACCATCCTAACAAGCACCGCTACCAGGCCTATGCACACACGCCATCACATTCACAATACCCGCATTAATGTGCATGCACGGAAGCACAAAGCAGCACCACAGGAAATATTCGACGATTTGATTTCTAGAGCAGCCCATCTTATGCCTGTGTTGAATTGTCATTTCAAACCCTCAAATGATGGGATATTGCGTCAGTACAATTTCAAATAGAGATGAAACTTGAAAATCCAAAAGTTGTGGAATGACGGAAAAGATGCAGCAGTGGTTTTTCTTATTTGTGGCGCATTAAAAATGTATGCTACACTACACATGCTGCCTTGCCTGATTATGGAGGTTTTTGTTCTTTACAGCTTCAAGTAGTCCCAGAGAAGCACGACAGAGTCAGACAAACTTGGGGGTGGCCCTATTCTAGCAATGCGCGCTGTGACACAGACAAACACGAGTCGGGCTCACGGAGACTTACATGAAAATGATGCAACAGTGGCATAAGTGTGCAAAACACCATCAGGACATTATCTCAATATTTCATGTAATACGTACCTCAAGTCACGTACAATGCTCAAATGATAATAGTGTGTACAAAAGTGCCACATTCATGCGGTTGACAAATTAGAGGGGGCATGAATATTTTATAGCAACAAACTGTGCCTGGCTGCCGTATATGCACACATTTATTTTGTTGTGTTTAAACAGCAGAAATGTGCTAGCAGATAAATTTGTAATCACTAATACTGCAAATTCTCAATCAATTGTTCTCATTATTGAAATTGTCATGTTAAAATAATTAGGTGCAGTCGTAAAAATAAATCGATTTGCTTTGTTTATAAACTGTTATATTTCATTATCAAGAATAAGTATTTGGCAGAGGAGTCTAATTGTGAACAGTGGGCCTGTGAAGCAATTTCAAATGATGTTTTGATTAAGGGCTAAATAATAAACTTGACTTTAAATTTTAAATGACAATTTGCTACAATCACAAAGCTGTGAAATCTGTTTAGGAATATGTCTTATTCGGATTGTTTTCTTATTCGGAAGCCTCATCACTAATATCAGACATGTGGGTTGAAAAGAAACACTGCTAATACCACAGACTTCTTTTGTCACTTGCTGCACTGATGTTGTTCAGCAGCAACAGGCATACAGCAGGACTGTGATGATGTGTGAATGTATCAAAGTGACAACAGTGTAGTGTCACAGTGATTAATTCCCTTCCTCTGCAGACTTGTCACCTTCATAACAAACCAACAATATAGCAGATGCCAAAAAGCAGCCCACGTCTATTGTTATAATTACCTGACCTTCAAATCCACATTAATGAGCCCATGATGATCCCATTCTCTTTCATCATTTGGCTTCCAAGCCCTCCTTTTATCTAACAAGGTCACCTTTCACAACACCGCGTCTCCCAGAAATACACATCCCCCTCATAAATATACATATACCTGCAACCACCCCACCCAACCCACAATTCTTTAGGAGGTGCAAAGAAAGTGAAGATGCAGGAAGACACTTCAACAAGGGAATCCATTAATTTAGACCCTACCTTAAAATAACTTTTTAGTCACACAATGGGGACATTTTCAAAACAAAAATATGCATTTAAATGAAAAACAGATTAACTGTAAACATTTAAGTATGGATGGGTGAACCGATAACAGGCATCAGCAGTATCGGGCTGATACCTAGCCTTATTTCAAGGCATCGGTACTCGCGACAGCAGACAATACCGGTACTGGCCTCCCTCTTGTGAACAGAAACTACAAATTAGAAAGAAGAAAAATGTAAAATTGCCATTAATTTTATACAATTTTAAGGAAAAATACAATAATGGGACATATAGGTCTCTAAAATGATCTGTCTTTTTTTTTTTTAAGTATCAAAGTACCGGTGGTATCGGCACTTGGTATCAGTATCAGTAACCACTTGAAAGGTATCAGTCTGAAAAAGTGATATTGAACATTCATACATTTAAGCAAAGTACAAATCAAGCAATATGTCCTTCCTCCCCCAAAAGGGAAAATGATAGATTGAATGAAACAACAACCACCCACACTGACCAATGGCCCGAGACAACGTGCTCACAGAGGAATATTGTCAGAAACTCAATGAAGAATTTAGTACCACTTTATCACCACAATTAGAATAATGTTAATTTAAACACTATATTTTGCCATCATGTCCATTTCAGAGCATCCATTATTCAATCAAAGCAGATACTTCAGCCACATTTATGTTCAATGCCGTATAATGTAATTGCATGGTTTAATATCTTAAACAAGTCCCTCATATGTCCATATGTTGATACATATTTTTTAGCATAAAAAATTACATTGTGGTTAATTTGCATACCATTAATGCAGACTGAAAAGTTTCATAAGAAAAGCTATAGAAAAAATGTGCTTTGCTTACCATATTATACATTTTTAATAACTTATTCTTAAAAATGCAAGACATTATTAGTCTATTGACAGCATGACTCTATGGAGAATAAGAACTAGCTTATGGGTATATTTCACAAGGCCATGGGCCAGTTACGCTGCCATCAATTTTTGGGCCAGCTGCTGCATATTATGGTTTGCTGGTTTATCAGCTTCACATTTAAGCACCTTTTTCATTCAGCATTATCAGGCCTGTTGGACTGGAAAAGACCTGCGTGGCTCGACAGGGTCGTCACAGCTGCCCACAATCAAGGTAGAATGACAGACTTCCCTCATAACTTCAAAATAACTTCAATTACTCGGCCCGCACACAAAAGTGTTGAACCATGTGCCATAACGCTTCATTGCAGTGCAATTTACACAACAGCCGCAGAACATCATGTGCCTGGAACAGCTAGCTGAAAAAGAGGCTATGCATGTCCTTAGGCAGGCCAGCTGGTATAGTCAGAACAGTACAATCCCTATTTTAGAAGTGCAAAGGCACATGTCCTTTCTATACTTAAAACTGCAATTTAACTCCCTTAGTATTACACATTTAACTAGCACTTAAGAAATTCCGGGCTTACTGGTGTCAATTTGTTTATTGTGGTGTTTAGTGTAGAGATGACGTGTGAAGTGAATTCCGGCTCCAGACGTAGCCCGCTAACTCACAGACTCACTGGATGGTAAATTGCTACCAAGCTGCATTAAATACAACATTTTGGGGAGGTGATTAATTGTGGGAATGCTGAAAGCATTCCCACATATGTTGTGTCTAACCTTTATTATTATTATTATTATACTTATTGTGGGAATGCTGAAGCAAAAGGCATCCGATTTACACCGTTCAACTTGCTTCAAAAATTCACGCCTTCCTGGGTATTTATCGCATGCCTAGGTGCCGCTATTGAGTGTTCTTTATTTTTTGCATTTCTCCATTGGACATCATTTGTTCCACTTTTCCATCTAAATGAACGGAGGGTACTGCATGCCTAGGTGGCGCTATTGAGTGATTATTATTTTTTTAAGCATTTTTCCATTTGATATCATTAGTTCCACTTTTCCATCTAAATTAATGGAGGGTACTTTCAGATAACACTTTTCATAAGCATTCAGCTTACCATTCAGCTATCTGCAGAAATTGCACTTAGTCTAGTTATCATAGCATTTTATGCTCCTCTCTTTTTTGCCGTCAAACAACTCCCACATAATACATCCGATTTGCACCATTCAAATTTCAACTTGTTTCAAAAATTCACGCCTTGCTGGGAATATATTGCCTGATACCACATTACTTACAGTGCTCGCACAATTTAACGTTAAATATAAACTTTCCCTCATTCATTTTCAGTGGTAATGACTTGAACATTTTCTAAGTCCCACTTTCCACGGCCACTTTCATACATACAACTTCTCATCATTACCAGCTCTCTGACACTGCTCAGTGCCACATTCAATAAATTGCTTTGTTCAGTAACCATGGGGTCACGAGTTTGAATCCCACCACTGACTGTACATAGCAAATGGCCGTTAACTCTTTGACCGCCAAAAACGTTTAATAACGATTAGTAAAATCCAAATGAGTGCCGCCAAAGACGTTCACTATGTTTTGTTTTTTTTGTTTGTTTTTTGTTTTTAAACGGGTGGAGGAAAGCCTTGGCAAGCTGTGCTGAAAGTATCAAGCAGGTCGAGTTAGTATAATGACTATTTTTGGGCACTAGATGGCAGCGATGACTCTCTGGACAAGATCGGGTAGGCGTCAGTAGAAGACGTGAGGCGGAGCTAGAGTGTTGAGGGGAGAATGGCTGAGGAAGTGAAAATGGCGACCGGTTGCAAGCAGCTCACGCTTGAGCATTTTTTTCAAAGACGAAAAGCATCGACCAATGCTAAAGAGCACATTGATGATGATTATGGTGACTCCGAGGTTGACGCCGAAGTTGGAAGCGTTGACGCCGAAGTTGGAAGCGTTGACGCCGAAGTTGGAAGCGTTGACGCGGCGTCTTCGATCGCGTCGTAAAACCTCACCGGCTAGCGATGCTAACGCCGGAAAACGAGCACTTCTGCACAGGCGGACGTTCAATCGGACAATGAAGAGTACCCCGAGTCCAATGCATATTCATCGGAGGAGTGGGTACAGTCTGATCACGGAGAAGACACTGGTTCTGGACTACGATGCCACCATAAATGGAGTGGATAAGATGGATCAGAACATCTCTTACCACCCGGTATAGGAACTGAAGGACATGAGGAAGCCAGACGTAACACCAGGTCACCGTATCATGATCCTGAGAGTAGACTTGATGACAACATGGCCAAACACACACTGCAGTATATACCTGCTTCCCGGAAAAAAAGGCCGGCAAGAAAGTGCACACGAAGGGGCAATCGCAGTGAAACTAATCTGTGGTGCAAATCCTGCTGCGTCCCCTTGCACGCAGGGGAGTTTTACACAATATACCTCACAAAAAGAAAAACTGTGTAGTTGAAACATCCACACAATTGTAAATAGTACCACAGTTGCACACGTTTGTAAATAGTTTGCCAATTTGTTTTTGTCAAATTGTTGCACTGTTAAATGTAAATAAACGTATTTTGCTATCAAAAAACACTTTTTCATTGTTGGTGGTAGTGTTTTACAGAAGGAAAGCACTGTTTAGATGTTTGTGGCATCATTCAAAGGAAAAAAGGAAAGGAAAAAAAGGTGTCAAATTCACTAGAGTGCATGAAATAATATTGTTTCACAAAAAAGCTTGATTTCTCCGTATTTTGGTCCAAAACAGAGCATTTGGGTGAAACTAACCTATTTTCTATTGTTGATTACTGAAGAACGGAATAAGGTAGAAACAAACTTTTTTTTCTGATGAAAGATGAGAGTTCAATCTTTCATTTGGTAGTATCTGTGTTTCCATAGTCCAAACACAAAATTTTCTGTGGACCTTGAAAGATCATTCAAAATGCTTAAATCAGCTGGCACCCACAGCATCCCTTTTCTGAAAATGCTTGGCAGTCAAAGAGTTAAGTGATTGCATGCTAACCAATATGAATACACGATAAGCCATGATTTTGAACCTGACAAGTTAGGTCAGTGGTTAGACTATTTGCCTGCCACAAGGAGGACCTGGGTTCAAACCCAGAGCTTGGACAACTCTTTAGTACAAATGCAATACTAGTACTGGTCAAATTTCACATTCATTACTTTAGATGACTTCAATGACTGCAAGTCTTCTGTAGCTCAATGGGTAGGCTACTAAAGTGGACCCATTACCAGTCAACAGGAGGCGAGGTTTCGAATCCCACCTTAGACTGGATGCATTTCAACTTTTCTCTTTTAATTTATAATTAATCTTCAATTGATAATTTTTTGTTTTCACACAATTTATCTTTCATTATCATTCGTTTAACACACATATTTAATGCATTCCATTTAATGTGCAATGACACATTCACTGTGGCATTCGGCAAAACATCCCTCAATGACATTTCACAACACTTCAATGATGGCAGCAAGTCCTCTGTAGCTCAATGAGTAGCGGAGCTGTGACCAGTAAACAGGAGGTGAGGGTTTGAATCCCACCTTAGACTGGTTGCATTCAATGACACATCAACTACTATTACTAGTTACGAGTAGTAGTAGTAGTAATATTACTAGTGTTTAATAGTAATATTACTATTATTACTAGTAGTAGTAATATTACTACTATTACAAGTAGTAGTAGTAATATTACTAGTATTTAATAGTAATATTACTACTATTACTAGTAGTAGTAATTACTTCGTAATTTTCACATAAGTTATCCTTCAATTTCCTTCATAAGCAGTCAGCTATTAGCATTCAGCTTTCAACATTCCCACACAATATCTGCGGAAATTGCACTTGGTCTAGTTCTAATTAAGATTAAATCAAATCTGTCTATTACTATATCTTAATAATTGCAAAAAGTATTTCAGCTTCCTCAATTGAGTTGCACAGGTTATGGGTCACATTAAACAGTTGAAAAAGTTTTGTAAATTATTTTTCTTGGTCTGATTTGTTATAATACAAAACCATGGCTCTTGAGAGCAGGGGTGTGTAGACATTTTATATCCACTGCATATTACTCTAACAAGATATACTCGACAGTCATAGGTTAAGAACAAGAATCTTAAAAAGTTCTGGTATGATGTCTTCTATTGAACGTGCTCCATTTCACAGACGCAGTTCTCAGAAGCCACATTTCCCAGGTGAAAAACTGCATCAGACAGTTCAGCTCCACAAAACAGGCTTTTAGCTGCCAATACGAGTTGTTAGCTATCACTTCTCCGCCTTATAATCATAAAGTTGGTGAGGGGGGGGAATAACTGAAAAGGACTGACGATAACTCATTGCTTATAAACAATGTTGTCTCTGGCAAGGACAGTTTGAAAAAACAAGGAGGATGCTTACGTCCATATGCATACATATGCAATGCTGAATACTCCTTATTGCATCTTCAAACAACCATACTTTTCATTTTTGCACAATCCACAAAAAGATCTAATACTTCATGACATGATTTTCTTTATTTTTTTCCCCCAGAGCAAAATATCTGGTTTACAGTGTATCACGTCATGTTCAGGCAGGAGTGTCCAAACGTTTTCCTCCGAGAGCTGCATAGAGAAAAATAGCAGATGTAAGGGCCAGTATAGAACTATTTACCTTTAATTAATTTAAAATGTTAAAATCACCCTTTGAAGCAATTTCGTATCGTTTATAAACTGTATTTATGTCAACAACAACAACAACAAAACTACTCCATCAAACCTCTCTGTTTAGAGGTTATAAGCACAGTTTTTGGGGTGGTCAGTAGCCCTGTTACCCGAAAAGATCAGCTCTTATGTTGGCCTCCAAAATAAGAACCAAAAGAGAAATCGATCCACCAATACCCAGATGAGTACGAAGAGCCCTGACCGTTTTACTCTGACTGCATCTATAAGCTTTTATCTTACCCTCACACTCCACAGTTTCTTTGGGGAGGGGAGAGGCAGAGTTGTTCTTACCTCATTTGAAGTCATGTCTTCATTTGTCAACTGTGGCTGTTGCTTTAAGAGCGTGCACATACTCTCAACCGCAAAATTCTAATATTGACATACTGAAGACAAATATCCACTATAAGTATTGGTATTGGAACTGCCTCTGACAATTGCTAACAGACCGGTAAAGCTATGTTTCTGAAAAGAGGAAGTAGGCCTACATAGATCATTTTATTTGAGAAGAAAACACTTCATAAAAAAAATGATCTTCCCACATGCAGACAGGAGAATGAAACAGAATCATCATCAAACAAAATAAATGACACAAGTGGCAGGCTGCGGAGGTGAAACAGTCACCTTGGGGGAAGTTAGCTAAAAAATAGATTCACAATGGTTGATTCTGTCTATGATTTTGCCACCCTCATGCTGAACTTTGCAATGCAATGAATAATTGCAAACGTTAATTGACATGCCTCCAAGGCTAGTTATTTATGTAGGTATTTTTTTCAATATATAATTAAAATAAAATACAGCTGCTGTATATATCCTAGCACTGGTGTGTGTCAAATTATCTTAACTGATGAAAAAGATGTGCATGGACTGTCATGTGAAGATGACTTCACTTGCATGATTATGAGCCTGGCTTCTGAGTCTGCAGATATATTGAAAAAGGAAAAAAATCCTCGACAGGCGTTGGGAAGGTTGAAGTGAGGGTGACAAGGGCTTTGCCAGGAAGGCATATTAAGTGACTCCAATGGGTCTTTGTCAAGCAGCACTTACTCTGAAGTTCACAATGACTAATAGGTGAACAGCAAGTGAATGTGGGCAATAGAGGCAGTTCCCGGGCTTTGGTTGGCCAAACACAACGGTTTTACAAGAGGTTGCCAGCTTTGGTGTTCCTGTGTTAGAGCTTCCAAACAGGGGGTTGGGTCAGTAAAAACAGACCTACTTCACTTTGACAGCTCCAAGCAAACACAAAAATCACACCAGCAAACAAGTTACACTGTGAGAATTTTCTCACTTGTGAGGAGCCAAACTATATGGCTTTTACGCTTTACCCAGGAGACCACCAATATGTGGCTGAAAGTTGAATGATTCAAGTTCAAAATATTGGGGCAGAAACACCAACTCATTCATGTTGGGTATAAACTATAGAAAATGAAAAACTGGATCATACAGTGTTTTTGATTTGTTTTAAGCACATTCCACTTATCCATTTTTCGTCCATCTACTTCTACATTTCTCGACCGATTTAAACTATTCCAGCTTCAACTTTTTCCAATAATTACTGCTTTGTGAGATATTACTTTTCTTATTCCAAACCATCAGTTTTCCCACAATTCAAAATTTGTCACCCCAAAATTTCCCATTCGTTTCCAATGAGACATTCAACAATTCACTCCCAAATGAAATTCTAAATGTTCAACTCATTCAATTCACCTTGGGATCAAATTTCAACATTCTGCCATTGTACAAATTTAATTTCTCACCAAAATACTGCACATTTTTCATTAACAAAATTACCCACTCATTTCTAGTTTATAGGTGTGGGTAAGGACTAAGGGTTTGAGTTAGGGATCTATCGTTCCTGGTCAAAATATATTTTTGTTCCCATTATAAATTCAAAATGCTTAGCTCAGTCAATTCACCTTCGACATTCAATCTGATATATTTCACCCACGCAAAACGTTGTCCACATTACACATAATTTTACATTTTTGACCCCAAATGTCCAAATTCATTTCCAATGACACATTCAACAATTTTTCACTTCACCTTGGGAACAATTTTCAACTTTCCCACATACCAAATTCCTCACCTTTCACTCATATATTACACATTTTCACCAATATCATTCCACCTAATTCCATTAAATATCATTCAGTATCATTCCATGTAATTCATGCATACATTTTCACCATTTCAATTCAAAATCACTTTATATTGTTACAAATCATTCAATTCCATACCTTTCAACATCATTCACTTCATTCAATATTATTCTACGTTTCTATATTTTTTCATTCAGCATGTACACACAATTTCTACAAAAATGGCTTCATCCTTTACCCTTGCCTCCCAAGGACGTGTCATTTCAAATGCATTGGGTGCCACGCCACAGTGATATATACCCCCCACCCCCAGAATTAAGTATTTCCTGTGCTAGTCTTTGCTGAGTGTGAGAATATACAGTATTTGTATTCTACATTCTGACACAAAAACACACAGCCAGAAATAAGTAGGTGTAAAGGAGGAGTCAATTTGTGTCCCTCATGGTACAACTACAGGTACCCCCTTCTGGGGTAATCATAGGACTCAACTGTAATATTAGGGGGGTTCCCGTCTGGGTTAAAATCCAATTTTCTACGTAGTAAAAGACAGGTGTCAAAAACAGTACCTTTCACAGAAGTACCACAGTGACAAGACATTGTAGCCCTAAAGTAACAATGGAATATTTGTTTTTACTGTTTGCAGAGCACGTCTCGCTCAACCTTTTTTTTTTTTACATTTGTTTTCTCGTAAACCAAAAGGGCAAACATGACAAATTGCTTGAAGAAAAAAGGTCAGCGAGTCATATGTTTGTCAAATTCAATCTAACTGTTAAACATCCCAAAAAAGATATTTTTTTTGTAAATGTGAAAGAAGGAGTTATAGATCATTGTGACCTCTATCATGGGCAGAGATATATCCGCAGTCTAAACTTAATCGTTGTAAATAATATACTTTTAGAAAACAAACTGCAAGATATTAGCAGGAAACAAAACAATAAAAAAAATGACATGCAAAAAGGGGGTAATTGTTATGCATGGATTCTAAAATGCACATTGAGTCTTTTTTCCCAATAATATTCACAAAGTATTAATCATCTCTGAAAGAATTTGGCTGAGCTTCCAATAATCCCATCAAGTCTTTTTTGAAGCTGCCAAGAGGAAGGCATCTTTTTACAGCATAATAACCATAACATTGCTAAATTCACGTATCAGACTGCCTTCTTTGAGCGTTGGCAAAATGACACTGCATGGATTAGGGCAACCCTTGAAGGAAGGGGAACTTTGTAATCATTAATGGGAGTTCTAATTATGGGAAGCCATCAGTAAAGTTCCAGTTCAAGCTCACCATTAAGGAAGCTGGAGTGCAACTTCAACTATGCAAAGCGTTTAATTGGATTATCTCTCTGTTTTTTTTCCCTCTACCCATAAAGAATAAAATCAACACCACTTCAGATCCCTTCGCAGCAGCACTGTCTGACAAAACTGGTACGAAACCATAGCACACTCTTAGATCAGCTCCTTCATTAGTTTAAAAACATGATTTATGGCAAAATGGTTCTGGGTAAAAATTTGCCATTCAGCAGTAGACAGACAAACAAAAGAAATATTGACAGAAGTGGAGACCTGGCATCGTTAAGTGCAGTAATTTGGTGGTGTGTTTGCGTATTTAAAAAAAATACAATTATGTTTTATTTGTAACCATAGTGTTTGGCATATGTATTCGAAGGGGAAAAAAGGTTATAGTTTGCTTTCAATAACAGCTTCCAGAGCATCTGTCGTCTTGTCTGATTAAATAAACTGTTTAACTGACGCAGCAAATAAGCACCATGTTTGCTCCAGCAGGCTCCCATTTAGGAGTAAGGGAAAAAAAGCATGCTTTCTGTCCACTGTTGTGTGAAAACAAGGATGTGGTTTAATCTTTGCGTTCATCTTTAATGAGATATGATGCAAAATGAACCAGGATCCCGTGATAGCTGGTCCGACAAATTGCAGGCCTGCCAAGCTTCACAAAGCAACAAAATGGATACTGTACAAGTGCGGTGAAAGCTCATCCACAAACCATTAAGACAGTAAAAAAAATTAATTGCTTAGTGGTTAGCTGTGTCAGGTAATACTGCAGTCATGAGTTAGAAGAGGACTTAACCACAAAGACTAAAACAATGTAATAAAAATGTACATCTGTCACTATTTAAAAAAAATTTAAATGATTATTTTAGTTATTCCGTCGATAATTAAAATTTCATTTTGCATTGATATATTACAAAACCATTTTCCCCTGGTTACGGTTTATTCACCAATTATTGTTGTTTATTTGGTATTGTTTAGTGACAAAATAACTAAACAAATAATGCCACATGAGATTGATGTAGTCAACAACCTTTTTGAAACTGATTGAGTTACACTGGTTTTGGCTACTGCTTTCCAACGTAAAAGCAGATGTTTGCAAATGTCTTATTTTAATTAAACATAGCCTGGCAGCCACACACACTTTTACTTAAATAAGGACAGTGGGCCTGGACAGGCCACCATTGACCACTGTTGGCCCGAAGTTGTGTTCAACAGGGTTCAATTCTGGGTCCTCTGCTGTTTTCATTGCATCTGATGCCCCTGGTTGTTAACGTGCTCTATAAATATAGAGTTGAGTTGAATGATGGGATTAAATGTCCAAACTCCATGATTTGCAATGCCAAATTGTGCAATTCTAGTCCAGCACAACTAAAACTAAAGAACACTTCCTTAAGCTGCATGGAGATGTGGAATATAACGCATTTTTTTATGTATTTAAGATGAAGAGAGCCAACCAATTGGGAACCAGACCACACACGTCCAGGCATGCAACAAGAGATGTGAGAGTGTTGGGATGTGCAAACTCCATCAAGTGAAACTTACTGAGACTTGTGGGGGTCGGAAAAGGGGTCCATACATTGTTCAAGGGCAGCTCGACAGCATCTATCCAACAGCAGCCAGGTGTAGTTTTTGCTCGTCTGAACCGTGACCTTGCATCTTCAAAGCCCTGCCACAATTGAACCTATTTTCCTTTTGACCGCTAATATTAAAATTTGTTCACACACCAGGCATGCTGGATACAAAAAGAAAGTATTACACAAGTTTATGCATACTGAACAACAAATGGGCAGACGCATGAAATAAACATGTTTTCCCTTCTTTTATAGTCCACATGTGTGGGTTGTTAAACAAGAGGCCAGCTGCCCCGGGCAAAAGTGAAAAGCAGAGGTTCCCACAGTTGGGCCAGAGTATCTCCTGCTTGACTACAGTAATCTATGATCACTCTCGTTCTAATTAAAAGATGAAATACGGTAGCCTCAGAACAGCTGTAAATGATGGCCTCAGAGGAGAGCACTACCTGCAGTTAATGTCAGACGCCTCTTTAAAGAGATGCATCTGTTTTGGTTATATACATGCCTCAGGTCTCAGAGTCCAATAACAGCGGACACAACAGTGTCCATTTGCAAAATTGAACGTACCGTACAATAATTGTTTTTGTTCAAACTTAAGGTCAGTAAACTTATAAAGACTGGTTTTCTTTTGGTCATGAGCAGTGTTATGCCTGTTCCAGGTGAACTTTTAACATTTGTCTCATTAGACAAATAAAATCGAGCAAGCACTTGACAACATGTGCTATGATGAAACTATTGAACTATCACGCTTCAGTTTTCCCTCCTGCTGTACTCAACATGATACACACATAACTGGCTTTTGCTCAGTTTACAAGGCAGCGGTTAACCAAAGATCAAAACTTCAGTTCAACATCAACTCAAGTAACAAGAGTGCAAGCAACACATACAGTATAAAGCTACAATCTTCAAAGTATTGAGGCTTGTTGAGTTTGTTCCTGTAGAGAGGGTAGATTGTCATATTTTGAGGGGCTAGCTTGTGCAACGGTATTTTGTTTTTCCAAGACAAAGAGAGTCTAAGGCCATATTCAGTTCTTCAATAATAATAATAATAAAAATAGTTTTTTACAGATACAGACAAACGTCCATTATAATCCAATATCTAGAGATTGGCTAATGGAATTAATGTTGTCAATTAAACACAAAATGCATATTTTCATGTAGCTTGTTTTAGATATACAGTATAGGGTTATTGTGCAGGCTCTCAGCACCACGATTATGGTTGCTATTCAAGAGGATTAGAAAGTCAATAGGATGTCAGTATTAGAGTTTTACACTCCAGCACCCAAAGAGCTGTCAAGGTCCTTAAAATGTTGACCCTTCCTAAAACGAGCGACAGGGAATGTATTTGGGGCTAAATAAGGGAAAGGGCTGAGCCCCAGCTAATGATCTCATACAAGTATGTGTGACTACAGGAAATAAGACCTGATGGCTGAGTGAGTGACAGCCAAACTGGGAGAATAAGGATTAGACCATGGATCAGTACAATTCAACTTTGTGGGTAGTTGCAAAGAAAGTTGGAATAGTCAACCATGGCTTCTTTGTCCTGAGAGACAATAGGCTTAGTGACTGTGATCCACAGTGCTCTGGATGTGATCACAACCCATTACTAATGCATTTTCATTGCACTTAAGAGGTCAATTTACTGATTGCCATCCATCGCAGATGTAGAGATGGAGCCTAGAGTTGCCCATCTTTCAGAAAGTTGTTATGATAAGATTGGTGTGGGAGGTCTCCAGATGAAAGCACAGAATGCTCCTGATCCACATAAATGAAAAACACGTGCAGTGAGATGAAGTGTGGGGAGAAATAAATTAAGGTGGCTGAGGCCATTACGTGGGGAGAATGGAAAGATATTGTGCTGAATTCCAACTGCCTCTGTGACGCTTTAAATTAAACACTGGACTTAAATACTCCTGCTTGCATGGAATCGCATGCAAATCTCTGTGCTGCCCTCTGACCTGCAGACAATGTAAGGCAGTACTTAGAGAGCACCCCCAGAGATTCTCCCCTGGACTCCAATTTGGGGGGGCTTCACATTACACACAGACTTAATAAGGTCCAACGCTTCTGGAGCTGCTATTGCATGTGCAGCAAAGCTGGCTGGTGTCACGCCAATACAATGAGAAAGGTGATTAAGAAGCACCAAACGAGCCCTCTGAAAGTGGTGTTACTTGAAACACTTAAATACAATGAGCCTGGTAAGGGTGTAGATAAAATAAATAATAGTGGTTCATAATGTATAGATAGCATCTTGTTCGTCACAGCACTTTTTCAGGTAGTAACTTTGGAGATTAATTTAAATTATTTTATATTATTACTTATTTACTTCTTGTAAATGATTTCATATTATTACTTATTTACTTCTTGTGGTGGCCTATAAACTCTGCTCACATGCAGCCAAACTTAGATGAGTCACTGGCACAAAGATGGACAAACACGGACTATAACAGAGCTGACAACTGTCCGTAATTTGTTATGGAAATATCTGAACGTCCGGCCTTATCATTGACTATTACAGGTAGTTAAAATAGTCGGTGGCTCCAGTGACGTAATGTGTCCCAGCTCCTTCATGAGCAGTAGAAACTAGAGTACACGCCCGATGTTAGCCGAAAGCTAACATTATTAGGCTAACGCCGATTGCTCCTATTCACAGTGGCACAAAGTTATCGGAATATTGGGTAGTAGGATGTAGGGGTGCAACGGTACAGGTAGCCTACGGTACGGTCCGTACCTCGGTTTTTGGGCCACAGTTTCGGTTCGATTTCAGTACATGATTTGTGCATAAAGAAAACAAATTTTCCCCAAAATTATCTTTATTTTGCTTGTCAGCAAAAATTGCACTGTGCAACGACAGTTTTAACACTATACGGTAGTATAAATTAGGTAAACAAAATGATAATAATGATGATAATAATAATAATATACAAAAAAAAAACAGGGCGATGACGCTGGAGATGCTTGTTCATGTTGGTCGTGTTTCTTTTAACCTATTTTGTCCGGGAGCGAATTGCCGCGGGATCTTATAACTTTTACCACATAGAAGTGGCCATTTTTCAAAAATGTTCCATGTTCCTAACCCTAACCATAACCTTAAACTTCAAACAAGTGGAAGAAAACCGAAAAAACATTAAATTGAAATTTCCTACTCGTGCGTGGTCATTGAACGCACCTAGCGTCCATTGCAGAATGCGAGCTTGTTCTTGCTTTTTTGTTTATCTGCGGTAAATATTATTTTTCTTGTTACAAAACCTTGTTTCTAAAACAAAAAAAAAACACGTGTCTCCTTCAAGCGTTTATTGAAAAACATGCGTACTCGCAGCAAGGGATGCACATTTTTAGGGTAACTAACTATGGAGGTAAATTTGGTGCAAAACTAACTTGTGCAAAAAATTTGTACCTGTAGAAAAAAGTCTAAATTTGTATCTGTAAAAGTCGTGATTTGTATCTGTAAAAAAAATGTGTGCCTGTAAAAAAAAAATTTGTGTCTGTAAAAGAAATGTGTACCTGTAAAAAAAAAAATTGTGTCTGTAAAATAAATTTGTACCTGTAAAAAAAAAAATGTGTATGTGTAAAACAAATTTGTATCTGTAAAAACAAATTTGTACCTGTAAAAGTCATGATTTGTATCTGTACAAAAAAAAATTTGTACCTGTACAAAAACTATAAATTTGTATCTGTAAAAGTTGTGATTTGTACCTGTAGAAATGACAACTTGTAGTCAAAGAAGTCGCCACTAGGAGTCACAAGTGGGTTTTCTGCTGCTGTACTGTGACGTGAGTTTTGCCCCAATTGTTGCGCTACAAATGTAGCAAAACTAATTTGTACTTGTAGAGCGCCTGATTTGTACTTGTAAAGAAGGGGGCGGGCTCTGGTGCAATGAAGGGTTGTTTTGACCAATCAAGTGAGAAGGATTTGAGCGGATTGGAGCGCAACCTCATTGGTTTAGCGAACGACGGTGGCGGGACTCGCGGAAGGATACAAGCAGGACACATCGTCGCCAACCAACATACATATTAAGAATACTTCTTAATATGTATGTTGAGGAAGAATACTTCAGTATTCTTAATATGTATGTTGAGGAAGAATACTTCAGTCGACTGAAGTATTCTTAATATGTATGTTGGTTGGCGACGATGTGTCCTGCTTGTATCCTTCCGCGAGTCCCGCCACCGTCGTTCGCTAAACCAATGAGGTTGCGCTCCAATCCGCTCAAATCCTTCTCACTTGATTGGTCAAAACAACCCTTCATTGCACCAGAGCCCGCCCCCTTCTTTACAAGTACAAATCAGGCGCTCTACAAGTACAAATTAGTTTTGCTACATTTGTAGCGCAACAATTGGGGCAAAACTCACGTCACAGTACAGCAGCAGAAAACCCACTTGTGACTCCTAGTGGCGACTTCTTTGACTACAAGTTGTCATTTCTACAGGTACAAATCGCAACTTTTACAGATACAAATTTATACTTTTAATACAGGTACGAATTTTTTTTTGTACAGATACAAATCATGACTTTTACAGGTACAAATTTGTTTTTACAGATACAAATTTGTTTTACACATACACATTTTTTTTTTTACAGGTACAAATTTCTTTTACAGACACAAATTTTTTTTTTACAGGCACACATTTTTTTTACAGATACAAATCACGACTTTTACAGATACAAATTTAGACTTTTTTCTACAGGTACAAATTTTTTGCACAAGTTAGTTTTGCACCAAATTTACCTCCATAACTAACTACTCTGACACAACAACGGGAGGGCAGATGTGTCATTTGTTTTGTTCTCGGTCTCTTGGCCGTCTATGGCTGGCGCGGATTTGCGGGAGTCTTGGTTTGGATGGTGGTGATGGGACGCTGGTTGCCATCGAGCCAGTCGTGCCGGTTGAATGGTCATTTGTTTCATGGCTCCCGCGGGTCTGCGTCGCCTTCACGTGTGTGTGCTCTGATGCATTTCATCGGCTGGGGGACCGAGGTTTGGTAGGGGCAGAGCAGGGTGCATGTCTGCTTTCCGGCTTTGGGGGTGGAGGAGCGCTGCTGCGCTGATCCTGGCTCGGTAGTGGCAACGCTCCTGGTCAAAATGGGTCAACGTATGGGACATGGTTCAAGCAACGTTTACAGACAGTAACATTTCTGTTCAGCGTTTTCACTCCCTCGTCGTCATATTCGATAACTAAGCCGAAAGTATTCCACACCGCTTCTTCAAACTTTGGTTTGTCAACTCCGCAGCTCGTGCTTGCAATTTTGTTTTTGCTTTTGTGTGAGGGGGTGAGCGGGCAGAACCGCAACAGTGATTGGACATTAGTTCGCGGGGAGGGATTTTTTGCAGCAGGCTTCCTCCGCTTGTGGACACTGGACAGGCACGCGCACACACACAATCAACACAAAATCTGTTGCGGACCAAAAACCTGCGATCCATAAAGGTGTATTGTCACGTGCAGGGCGGACCTAACGGTCTGGTGTAAGGCCGAGAACCGTTGCATCCCTAGTAGGATGTGATGTGTACACAAACAGGAAAGAATGCCGTGTGAATGTGTGTGAGTGTGTAGTGGGTGCGCTGACCTACAGCGATTAAACATTTTATCCCACTATCAAAGGTGCCATTGCAAATCACAGCTGAAATGGGCTGGAATAAAACCCTTTAAATAACCTTTTTTAATTCTGGATCTTGATTGAAAACTTCATATGGTACAACTGATTCTACAAACAACTGGGAGTCTATTTTACGCCATACCACCTGGCAAATCAATTCCAACACCAATTAGTCCGAGGCCAGCAATGTCAATGTTAATGAAGTACAAAGAGGTAGTGAACTTGCATATTTGGATTCTTTAAACACCATGCAGAAGCAGTATTGTAGTCAGAAATAACTGACTATATGTACTACTATTTCTGAGCACTGTCGTAAAGAGGGACAATGTGACATATGTAATGACAGCACACATATATATACGAAAGACATGCATAAAGCTTGCAAAAGCACTTATAACCTGTCAACGCTGACTGAACATCTGCTTTTCAATCCAATCCATTTGAGTGCTCAGGTAGGTCCCCCCCCCCCCCCCAAAAAAAATCTCATTAGTGATGCATTGAAATTCAATCGCTTGTATGGAATCAATGGGTTTGAGGAAAATTACCTGCGAAGATTAGAGCTGCAGGCAGCTGGAAAGCGTGATCACTGAATCACTCTAGCTTTTTCTGTTTATTTTCCCACACACTTTAGTCAAATTAGTAATTATACTCACACAACCAATCTCACCATGGTCACCGCAAAACCAAAAACACACCTGGACACGCCACAAACAAACAAAATAATTTAGAACTCTAAAGAGATGGTAAGGGGGGTAGAAAATGTTTGTTCTGCAATTTTCCTGTGAAATGTGGTGGAATTAAATCCTAAACCCAATTTAAAGTGCAAAATTGTAGAATAAAAGCACCAGTCAGAATAGTTCAGCTTTACAAAGCATACTGTTCAAAACTAGTTAGTTTTAGCAATGAAAAGCCATGTGTTCTCCATCAAAGACTGTTACGTGTTTGTTAGCAATTAGACTTACTCATCAAAAACAATATATAATAAAAAAATTAATATATACAAAACTTTTGGAGAGATTTGGGCATGGTCCAAGTAACTAATTATGTTTTGGTTCAAATGTGTCCAGAAGGGAAATTAAAGAAAGTAGGAAAAACACTTTGAGTGCTCCAGCAAGTGGGAAAACTGCTTATTTGTTTTCACTATTATTAACTTGCAAGATTGTATTAACCTTGCAGGCATCAAAAATGAATAATACATTAATCTTAATGGCAAAATTCAGCATGCAGGATGTCTTGATAGAGTGCGGCCCACATAGATTTATTTATCCATCCATCCATTTTCTATATCACATCGCCTTGTATTTTTATGTTCAATGTTAGAGGCCACATTACAAACTAAGGCTCATGCAAAGCTGTATATGAGACACAGACACATACACACATGCACAGGACAAATACTTTATGTACACACGTATGTGCATATATACACACGTGCGGGTATATATACATACAAACATACGGGCATGCAGTATATATGTATACGTACATGTGCATTTATACACGGACAAAATTGTTGGCACTATCTGTTAACGAAATAAAATAAATAATAATAATAATAATAAATACACCAAAAATCATTGCTTTTGAATTGTGGTTCAACAGAATTAGTAAAAAATAAAATAAAAATAAAGTGATGATTTTTGGGGGGAGATTACTAATGAACCACAATTCAAAACAATGTTAAGGTTAATTTTTATTCATTATTACTTTTCTCAGATTCAAATTTTGTGACCATTGTGGGTTTTTCTCTTATTAACAGTTCTGTCTACCTGCTCCACAGGTCATGAACCACTAATTACATGTTACAGCAATGTTCACATTGCAGTTCCCGTATGTGCGTTATGAATTCTGTCATATTAGTCGTGTTTACAAAGGGCCGCACAAAATGTACAGGCTGACTAAGTGTGTGTAGACATTCACCAATGGATACTCCCAAAGTAGAACAGAGTGAGGAAAACGTGCAGCAGCTGCCTGTGTTCTTGTTTGCTTTGGTGTATATTCAGGGCTTTGCAGTGACAGCATGTTCCCCAGACAGAACTTACTTGTCTTCGCTAACACCTCATTTGGGACTGCGAGCACCCGCAGGAGAAACCTAGTCTTCTGAGTGTTCCGTTATGACTGAAACAACCTACTGGTAATAGGTAAATGGTTGCACCTGTGGGGATTGAAATTCATAAGTGCAACATGTGTCATATTCCGCAGGGCACCATTGAAATGACCAAAGAAAGCCTAGCTTGGAAAGCACAAACTAACAGCTTGGAAATTGTTCACTCCATGAACCATAAACACAAATGGTCTCACTATTTGTTTTCTTTCTGGCTACAAAGCATATGAGCATATCTGCGCAGCAATCAAACCCACAATCTCAACGAGTGCTCTGTATTTCCAGATGATGCTATAAGGCTTTGAAGTGTTTTGTCTTCAGTGCATTAGAACCATGTCCAAATTTTTTAACCTAAACTTGGATTTTAATTCTGCCTGTTAGCGAGAGCCACAGCAGCGTTATAACTTGCATTGATGTTTCTGTATTAGGCAATTTGTAACTAATGGTTGTGTTTCTATAGTCAGGAACCCGGCTGCTGCCAGCGGGATCGAGCGGATTCACCTCCGATGGGCACCAGGGGTTGATATTCGGATTCACGGCATGCCAGTGGGTTAATTCTGTGGGTGCTGTCCCCCCTGGCGGGGAGTGGGCGGGTCTGCCCCTCTGTTGGCTGCTGGGTGGCGGCTGCGTCTTGGCCGTTCCCTGGGTCTCTTGGGGGGTGCTGCGTTGCGGGGCTTTCCCTGGTGTCGGGGGCGGCGCCGTTCCGGCGCGGTCCGTCGCTCTGGGCCCGGCGACGCGGTTCGGGGCCTGTGGGCCGCCCGGTGGTTCCCTCTCCCCTCCCCCTTCCTCCCCCTTGCTGCCTCTCCCTCCTCGCCTCTCCCCGCCCGTCCTCCGCCTCCCTGTCCCCTCTCCCTCGTCACCCTTCCTCCTCCTCTCCCCCTCTCCTTGCGTCCCTGCCGCTGCCCCCTGCCCTTCTTGTCGTCCCCTTCCCTCCTCCCTTCCCCTTCCCCGGTACGCCTTCCTTCCCCTCCCCTGGGCCGGGGGCTCCATCCATGGCCCGGGTCTCGGTGCTATGGGGGCCGGCGGGGGTGGCTGGGGTTTGGTGTCGTGCCCGCCCCGCTCCGGTGGGCGTCCTGACACCTCGGGCGGGACCCAGTATCCGGGGGGCGAGCCCTATCGCCCCGCCGGACGGGTCCCATATGCCCGCCGGGGTCCTGGTGGGGTGGGTGGGGGCTTGGTGGGCCGGTGCGCCTCCTGCCCCCGCCCGGTTGGGGAGGGCCCCGCTGGTCACTCCTCTTAACTCACTACACTAGGTTTGCACAATACATTTTTATAGACATATAGGGCACATAACACACTTTGGGGGGTGGGGTAGGGTGGAAACACCGTCTTCACCCTACAACTCCCCTCCAATTTTAATACACCACACAACTTGTGGGTGGGGGGGGGCTTGTGGGGGTGCCATCGGTTGGGGGCCGCAGTATAGAGCAGTGCTGCGGTCCCCTGTCCGTGTCGCCACCCCCCCCCCCCCCGCCCTATCTATTTTTTTTTAATGCACCACATACACTCAGCAACATGCTTGGGTGGCGGGTGGATCGGAGCGTGGGAATATCATTTCCATCGGCTCCGGTTCACCTGCTCCTAATTTTAATGCACCGCACACACACACTTGTATATACACTGGGTGGGGTCACATTCACGGTTTAGGGGTAGAGTTCGCCAGTCCGCGAGCTGGCGGACTCAGTAACAGGGGTTAATTTTCACAAAGAACGCTGGGGTGACGACCGGGGCCTTCCCCCGCTGGGCCTGGGGTTCGGGGGTGTCGGCCGCCCTCCGGTGCCCCCATCTCCCCCTTCTGCCCCCGGTGTTCCGTCCTTCCACACGGCGGAGGGTGGGGTGGGCGCGGCTGCCCTCTCCGCTCCGCTGTCCGGCCCCTCTTCGGCGCCAGTGCCTGGGTGCGGGTGGTCCCCGGGGGCTGGGGGTCGGGGGTTGGGGGGCTGACGGTTGGTTGGGGTGGGGTCGGGGGGGGGGGGCTTTGTTGGGGTTGCGGGGTGGGGGGGTGCTGGGGTGGGGGGTGTCTGGGGGATTGGGGGCGTGGGGGCGGCTGGGGCGGGTGGCGGGGTGGATGGGGGGCGGGGGGTCGTGGGGGGGGGGGCCGGTGGGGTGCCTGGTGGGCCTGCAGTGCCCCGTCCTGCTGCGTTGGGCCGGGGGCGCGGGCCGTGTTGGGGCGGGGGGCGCTCCTGCTCCTGGGTTTGCTCTCCGGCCGGTGGCCCTGGCGGGGCCCGGGGGTCGTCCTTTGGCGCTGCGGCGGCCTGGGGGGCCCTGAGGTGTTGCGCTTGCTCTGTTCCGGCGGGGGTCGACGGCTCCCCTCTTTGGTGGAGATTTTCATGCATGCCAGATCCACCACACCAGCATCTACCGAAACTCAGACACAATCTGTTTCCTCCTCAGGTTATTGAATCGGTGGAGGCTGGTGTCTGCGGATCTCACGCGGCTTCGTCTGTCCTTCCTTCCTTTTCTCGGTCTCTCCTTTGGTCTCTTGAGGCCTCCCTGATTTTATGTTTTTTGGATTTGTTGGGGTCTGGATGTTTCTTGGGCTGGGGAGGAGTTCTGGTGGGGGGTGTCTGGTCGGTGCTGGATTTCACCTTCCTTGGTTTTCTTTGGTCCCCTCGGGTCTCCTGGTGTTCGGTTTAGGTGAACGGTATGAGATTTTTTCTAATAGGTTTTCTGGTGAGCTAACAAATACACGCACGCACGCACACACATACACATACTCACCCACACACAAAAAAAAAACAATTATATATATATATATATATATATATATTAAAAAAAAAAAAAAAGAGCAATGATGATGACATTTCCGAATGAACAATACTGAGCTCTTAAAAAGAAAAAAAAAAAAGAAAAAAAAATAAAAAAGAACCATGTCCAAAAGTTCTGTGAAGCCGTGTTCTTCTGCTCTTTAAACTGGGCCATCTGAGGCTGTATGCCCATGCTGTTTGTGGTGACTAAGCCATGTCACCATGGAAACATGCTTGAATGAACAAAGACCGGGAGTTTGTTAAGCATTGAGAGGACAAGGTCAGCTGGCCATGTGATATAGTGGAGGGCAGTGTCATGGGTTGCGGGTGTCTGAGGAATACTTCTTTGACGTGATCTACAATGTAAACCCAGAGCACCGGTGAGAAAATGTTACTTAAGACAATGAAAGACATGAACACAAACTGATAGCTGACATTATTCTCAACAATCTGTAGTATGAGGCTGACAAAGACTGATGAAAAACGTGTCTCAGGTAAACTGTTTGGAGATGTGAGAAGCAGACACATCAGTCAGTCTGTGAGGCAACAAAAACTATTTCCATTAACGAGTGGCAACGTAAGATGGCCGCCGCGCACACAAATAGTTTGTGTACTGTAGATCAAGATTATTTGCGACGTGTTTATAAGATCATTAAGTACAGTTTAGGCAGTACAGTAAACGGTGGAGCCCAACCCATGATGCGCGTAGGACCGCCCCCTCATTTGAATAACATTTCGACCTGACAGAGCGTCTGCAGCATGAAATGAATAAATGTGAGAGCAGAGCGTTTATAAAATTAAAAATAGGTACTGTAAAAATAAAAATAATAATAAAACCGAGTGTGACTGATTTCTGTTGGTCATTTTTCTGTCACTACATGGCATAATTGCATTTGTAAAACAATGGTGGCAGCTCAGTGCATTTTTCTTTTCATATTATTAGCTGACTAATTTTTAACATTAACTAACTTGTGAAATTCTGCACATTTTAAAAACTGTAAAATACAACTTGACCCAGTCCCCACAAATATATGCATTAATATTTAATTTATTGCTGCTAAATTGTGTTACGGTGCCTCCTTTGTACAATGTTGAATGCTTTTATTTTTATTAAGTTCAATATGGATGCACAATGTAAATAGACTCAACTTTACTGGGAACGAAACATAAAAGATCTTTTCATATTAAGAGCTGTCTAATTTTCAATTTTTTAACATGAAGTAACTTGCGAACTTCTGCACATTTTTAAAATTGTAAAAAAAAAAGCTTATGACAGGGTGCCCAGAGAGGAACTTTGGTTTTGTATGAGGAAGTCTGGAGTGGCAGAGAAGTATGTTCAAGTGGTGCAGGACATGTATGAGGACTGTAAGACAGTGATGAAGTGTGCTGTAGGTGTGACGGAGGAGTTTAAAGTGGAGGTGGGACTATATCAGGGATCAGCTCTGAGCCCCTTCTTGTTTGCTATGGTAATGGACAGGATGGCAGACGAGGATAGACAGGAATCTCCATGAACTATGATGTTTGCAAGATGACATTGTGATCTGCAGTGTAGTGAGAGCAGGGAACAGGTGGAGGAGAAGCTAGAAGTGTGGAGGTTAGCCCTGGAAAGGAGGGGAATGAAGGTTAAAGTAGCAAGACGGAGTATCTGTGTGTGAATGGGAGGGACTCAAGTGGAAGAGTAAGGTTACAGGGAGAAGAGACCAAGACGGTGGAGGAGTTTAAGAGAGTTTTTAGGGTCAACAGTCCAGAGCATGGAGAGTGTGGAAAATAAGTGAAGAAGCGTGTGCAAGCAGGCTGGAACGGGTGGAGGAACGTGTCAAGTTTGATGTGTGATAGACGATTTTCAGCTAAAATGAAAGGAAAGGTTTATAAAACTGTGGTGAGACCAGACATGTTGTTTGGTCTGGAGAAAGTGCCACTGAGGAAAAAGACAGGCGGCAGAGCTGGGGGTGGTAGAGATGAAGATGCTGAGGTTCTCTTTGGGAGTGACCAGGATGGATAAAATCAGGAATTAGTACATCAGAGGTACAGCACATGTTAGGGGCTTAGGAGATAAAGTCAGAGAGACCAGACTGAGATGGTTTGGACATGTTAAGAGGAGAGATGGTGAGTATATTGGCAGAAGGATGCCGAGTTTCCAAATGCCAGGCAGAAGATCTAGAGGAAGACCAAAGAGGAGGTTTATGGATGCAGTTAAAGAGGACATGAAGGTAGTGTGTGTGAGAGTAGAGGTTGCAGAGGACTTGGGGTTAGATGGAGGCAACTGATTCGCTGTGGCGACCGCTGAAGGAAAAAAACGGAAAAAAAGAAAGAAGAAGAGACTTTCTAAATAGGGGCCGTCATTAATTGAGCGTTAAAAAAAAAATGCGGGCCATTAAAAGGCACTTTATTTACATTTTTTATATATAAGTTTTTATTTTTTCACTTTTATTCATTATTTATTGTGATTTAATTATTTTAAATTTTGGCAGTTTTGGTCCTCCATATAAAATATGGACCGAATATGCTGGGAATATTGGGTTACAAATGTAACTAAAATACAGCAATGTCTATCACAACATTGCCCGATTCAGGCACAACTCACAATCATTCGACCATCTCAAGTGTCAATCGATACAGCAGCACTACTGATGTGCAGACAGCATGACGGGTTGTAATGTGACAAGAAAATGTTACATATGTTAGTGAAAAATAGCTACATGGGGGGTGGAATAGAATTTTTTAAAAGCATATTCTGGAAGAAACTGAAAGTACAAAATTTTATAACGGACATTAAGTTGAGGCTGTAAAAAGAAATACAGCTTGTTTGATGTTTTGATTTTGAAAGTAGGCCTACTAAAATGAGGACTTGTGGGAATGTGTCCATAGTACTGACACAAAACCAATTTAAAATATATATGAAAAGAGACGTCGGCTGTTGAGTATGAATATCTCACTCGAATGAGAGTACAGTATGCACTTGTGATTAAAGCGAGAGTAGGGAGAGAGCTGCCTTCTCGAGGGAACGCTACATAATTCCCAATTGAGCCTTTGTGGCCTAACCACACACGGCACACGCACACACACACACACACACACACACACACACACACACTAACAGTGAAGAGACAAGAGCGACAATATTCATTAGTAGGATGCTGAACCCTAATGAAGCAGTGTGGAACAAACACATGCAGGTGTGGATTGCACCTGGTTTGCAAAAACCTTCACGTCTGGTTGTTGCCATCCCAATGAGGAGATAACACTCACCCAACACTGCAGATGTGACATCACTTTTAGCCCCCACCTCTTCTGTCCCAACACCCCGTAATGTTCTGCTCCTCCTACTCCATCCCCCCCGGGCCCCACAGCAGGTAAGGAATTTGGCGAGCTGCGACGGCCAACACGAGACAGACAGCAATCCACACAAGGTGAGAACATTCTTCCCCCTTGACTGGCAGATCAATTCCTGCTGGGTGGCTCGAGAGTCTCAGATCGCACAAAAAAAATGTAAACAGCAGAGTTGTTGAGCCGAATGTGAAAACACAGCTGTTTTCCCTCATTGAGAATTAAAGACACAGTTGGTCATGTGTTTCATCCCGGTGAATTTCCCATGGAGGACGGCTTCTGTATGTCAGAAAGTGGATATTTCGATGTTATACACGACTGTTAATTCAACCAACCAACAGCCTCCAGTGTGATTTACCGCAAAACATAACTTGCGATGATCACAATTTTAAGATGTCATCTATTGCAGAGGCAAAAATAAAAAAATCAAAGTCTGACCATGTGTCACTTGCATAGCGTGTGTGCATATATGTGTGTGTGTGAGGGAGAGATTTAGTGGGAGCATGTGTTTTATCAGTTGCTGGCGCTTGTTTGAACGGAGCCGTGATGAAAGCCTAGACAAACACAAGGGAATGTAAACGGAGGAGTAAAGTCAACAGACAGAACCTCGCTTGACAGCCAACCCTGACAGAGGCCACGCCCTCTGAAAATCGCACCGGACTCAGAAGTCTTCATGCTGCTCATAGGCTAAAATGAAAACTCTCGTTTGAGGCTGTGGAAAACAAGATGGCATGCAAAATAATAGAACACTGCTAAATGGGTGTAGGG
The DNA here is from genome assembly GCF_054856555.1 of Leptonotus elevatus. Lineage (NCBI taxonomy): Eukaryota > Metazoa > Chordata > Actinopteri > Syngnathiformes > Syngnathidae > Leptonotus > Leptonotus elevatus. The sequence goes on along the minus strand of NC_141251.1, from coordinate 13,820,415 downwards.
CAGTGGTTCTTAACGACTATGCACAATATGAATTCACATACAATGGAACGTAAGGTGTTCCACCGGGTTCAATTCTGGGGACTCTGCTGTTTTTATTGTATCTGCTGCCCCCTAGGTTCCATCTTAAGGAAACAGGCATGGTTGTTTAAAAGTGCGCTATAAATATACTGTAGAGTTGAGTGATGGGAGTCAGCATCCTAATTGTATAATTTGCAATGCCAAGAGCAATTCTAGTCCAACACAACCAGTGTTGCCAACTTGGTGACTTTCTCGCAAAATCTGGCAACTTGTCAAAAGTGACTAAACAAATCCAGTGACATTTTTCTGGTGTTCATTCGGGTGTTTTTTACTCAAATGTTGCCTCTCCCACGACGTTATTCCTCTCTCCTACAGCTTCTGTTATTATTATATTCAAATTGCCAATTTTGCATCTTAGGCAATGATGTCATTTAGCGACTTCTAGGACTGGGGAGTTGGCAACGCTGAGCATAATTAGCTATCTAGCAAACCTAAAGCAACACTTCCTTAAGATGCATGGAGATGGGGAATACAAGAACACTTTCTGAATTCAAGGTGAAGAGAGCCAGATTCAATGAACAGTCTACTCTCCCTGTTAATTTTGTTCACCAGTAAATTATCTATACCTATATCTTGAATAAAATTTTAAAAAACATTATATTTTTCAATAAAGAAGAGTTCGGAGAAAACGCATAGGAAACTGGTGAGGTTCAGTTCCGCCAATAAGGTCAAGAACCACTGATCTCGGGGCTTAATTTTGTCAATATCAACGCTAATTCCTTAGGGCAATTTATTATTTTTTTTTAAAATATAACCTCGCTGAGAGGAACTGCTCATACAAGTATTTTTGGTGATCAGATATTTGGGGGGGGGGGGGGGTTAGGCCATATCTCGCCGCTCTGCTGATAAAACATCAATCAATCAATATAACAAAACAGAAACTGATGAACAAGTTATATCATATTACTCAGTAAATGTTATTTGACGCCTGGCATAAGCAATGCACAAAGCAATGTTACTGTGCAATTAGACAACTGATACAGTAAGAATGTTTAAATAGCATCCAGGTGTTGTCTATACATATCGCTGGCATTGGGCCGGAAACGCATAAGTCCCAATTTGGTAAATAAATGTAATATTTTTCAAAAAATCTATACTATTGGTCAGTCCACACGTGAGTGATATGTTTACAAATTATTGGCCAATCTAAAGTATTGAAAATGTACTAAAGAATTTTTCAACTGTAATAAAATATTTTCATAACTACTGATGAAACATCAACTTAAAACTAGTTTAATGTTACATTTGCCATGGCCTGATCGGCCTCATTTTTACTGGCAATAAGTAACTTTGAGGAGGATGGTAGGAACACTTCCACACAAAAAACTGCAAATGTGCTGACTGCTTTCCCCATTCATTACAAAGACAGAAGTCAATTTGAATGTGTGAGCTCAAAAACGACGCAATGCACTAGTCCTCATGGGAAACGTGGTCTTCCTTCAGGCATAACATTTTGTCCATATGGCGCCCCCATAATCAACATAAGCTAAAAGTTCCTTAGTGTTCCTTTAATGATGTGATATTAATGCCGTTTTTGGAGACCTGAAAAGTGACCATTTTGGAGGTACAAGGTTTCGTCCCGACAACTGCGATATACTGTTGATATTAAAGTTGTCTTTGAAAAGAGTGTTGACATTATAGCTGTGCAAGTATATTTGGTCCAGTAATGTACTGTGAAAGGATCAGAAGGTCAAACAGTAAAGTGGGTTGGGCAAACATCTATCGCTGCTCAAGTCTAAAGTGAAGCTCCACTGTTTTCTCTTTTGTTCATTTTTTATGTGGGAAGCCAGTAGAGCCTGAATCCCTATTGACTCAATGTGCTGAGACACTTTCCCTTTTACCAGTGCTAAAGCAGGCATGAGCACTAATCCTTAGGGGTTAAATGGAGCCTCTTCTGGGCTTCCTCTATCCTGAGAGAGTTGGGGGCGGCTGCTGTTGCACTGCACGTAGAACTTGATTGTATTTGGCAGAATGTTGGCTCAACTCTCAAAAACTTTGGAGTAGAAACAAGGGTGCATAACTGAGGGGGGGTTTCTGCTAAAATTTGAGGGGTCCCAGAGCAGACAACCTTATTTTACACAAAGATTGCACAACATAGCTGTATGAGTGAAACCAACACTAACGTTTTGATAGACAACAAAATACTAGCAAACTCTGCCCTATCACAGATAGAGACAAAGTGACCTGTCATATATTTGTTTCTAAAGTCATTATGTACGATTGAAGAAAATTGCTGAAAATGTGAAAAGCGTGAACTACTGCATGTAGTAATGAATTTTGGAGATATAGCATTAAACTAGTTATTCACTTATTTATGTGTTCCTCGGTTTACAGAACTTGAGAAAAATATCTGATAAAGTGGAATAATCTTTGCTATGTTTATTGATAGCCCAATTTGTGGCTACAATAGGCTATACTGGACTAATCCACATTGCTAACTTGTAAATGGGAACAAAAATGTCACTATTGTGCTTCAGGCAAAGAATGAGGCTGATTCTTGCAAATGTTGAGTCTTTTGGCTCAGAATTGGAATCTGGCTAATTTAACTCACCCCAAGTGCGTTTAAATTAGATGTACAGTTACAGTATGTGTCCACTCTGTATTACATTGTTTAAAACTTGGGAAAGCACAATTTGTCACAGTGCGCTCAATAACCCAAATGCATAGAAAGGCCAAGTTGAAAGAAATTGCTGATATGGCATGACTCGTTCTTGTGACTGGCTCTGCAAGTCAGCCCTTCGTTCAGAAGCTCCAAAATTGAATTGATCTACATACGACATTGTTTTTTATTTTTTGGGCATTTTAATTTTTACATGAGTGTTAACGATCTCCCTGCAGACTCATTTGTTTGCACAACGGCAGCACCGGTTTACACACTGGTTTGCACCTGCCTTTCAGATGTGGCATTTAAAGATGCAATGTCAGGTACGCCAATTTGTTTCATGTTTGATAAATAACATTGCATGTGCCATATTTGTCTATACAAAATTAAATACAAGGCAATATTGGGCACCAGGTTAGTAGATCAGCTTCCACTTTTGTGTGAGCAATCAATTACAGACTTGGGGGGGTTGCACAAACCTTTAAAACATACACTTAAAAAAAACAGGGCATGTGTGTCAGTGACAAAGAGTCCAAACAGAAATGTATTCATGGAACAATGTGGTTGTATTTTGTGGGAAAGTTTTCCCTCTTATCTTTGTAAAGGCAGTTTTATACAGCTCCTGTGTTGGATGTCTTTAGATGAGCAAGGAGTCAATATTGTGGTCGATTCATTTCCTATTACTATATAATCTAATACCATAGATTGACATTTATGTCATTTGTTGCGGGTTTCAAGGCTATTACATAAAGTACACCCATTCTACTGATGTCTGCTTTTTACAGATTTGCTGCGTGACTTCCTGTGTTGTGTTTGATCAGTGGGTTTAAAAGAGTTCTTTCTGGAGTGTGAAATATCACAGCTTTTATTGTCCCTTTGTAAAATGATGTAGTTCAAGGCTATGATCTAAGACAAATCCATTGCCACTTGAACAGAAAAAAAACACAGCACAAATAACTAAGTATATCAAACCATTGACAAAAATCAAGCCTACCTCTAGATTCACTGGTGTGTCTTTGAATATTTTGGAGCATACAATGTCATTGTGCAAGGTGAGTTATTGCTGAGTGTTAAGTGTTATCAGCCCATGTTGGGCAAAGGATGGTTTTAATTCCGTCCTCTCTAGTTGTACATCAAACGTCGTTCATTTCATTTCAACTTTGCCACAAGAACCTTTCACCCTTATGTCAAAAAGTGAGCAGGCAACATAGCATATAGTCATTCTCAACCTGTCCTTTCAGTCCCTCACCGTCACTTCCTTTGAAGAGAGCTAATGGCTGCAGAATAGTAAGATATTCGATATTCAGCTTAGGTCAGAGGCAAAGCACTGTTGCGCGACACTGAGGTAAAAACACCTTCTTGATGTTGGAAGGGTTTGAGGTGCCTGAAAACACCTTCAGACAATGATAAAGGCCAATTGAGTTTCTCAGGTTCTACACCTTGCAAAAATCGCTTGACGTGAAGACATTACTTAGCACCTCTGTGACAAAATGTCGACAGTGTATTACAACTGTCCTTTCACATATAGGACAAAGTAAAATCTGACAAAAAGGTTGTCTCAAGACTTCAACTGATTCATTCTATGCTAGGCTTGGTCCAATATGTCAACAAATCTCATGTTTCAACATTATCATCATGGTTACTTATGTTCAAAAAATCATGAGGACTCATGCAGATGACAGACAATAAATTTAGAGTTACTGTTTGGCACAGATAAGTGAACACTTTGATCAGAATCTCGGCACCTCTGTGCGACGAGACCTCCTTTCTTGTGTACACCCACACCCCTTTCCTTTACCTAAAATACCACTGTCTAACATGTTGACTTCCTGTATTTGCTCTAATCAACGAGACAACAAAAGGCATTGAGCTTTTGTATCATCTATTTTAGCTTATCAAGAGCAACCAAGACTTGGTTTGTTGCACGAGATAACATTAGCCCTAGCTTCCTGCTCATATGGCTATAAACCCTAAATGACCTTTCCGCGAGACTCTCGAGAACTTAAAAACTACAGGAGCCTCACGCACTATATGTTCACCTGGACTGAGGAATGTTAAGCACACGTCTTGAAAGTTCTGTTGTTGGGTTTAAACAAATACAGTGTAGAATATACAGAAAATACCTCTGCTTAACTCATTGGAGTTGTGAGACTAAAGTTTGGTAATAACAGATCAAGTGTCCTGAAGAGTAAACTGTTTACAAAATGAAAAAAAGGAGGCTTCAATTAGCTACATTAGCGAGCTACGTTTGGGATATGAAAACGCTGTATGATAATTGTTTCTTTTATCTCCTTTATTGTGCTGATGAGTGCAGTGGGGGAGAGTGATTTATCTAATCTGATCACTGAGCATTGTGTTTGGGGTCATTAACCTATGGGAGGTCCTAAGGCTGACGAGTAAGCTCCTACCCCCCTCTACCTTTTTTAACAGAACTCGCTCATTCATCCCCGTGTTCCTCCGTCTCTGCAGACAAGACAACTCCAACCACAAAAACAACCAAAGAAAACAAAAGACGAGGGAAAAACAGCCGACTGTGCTATTTGCATGGCTTGTCATTCTTCCACAAACACAGCCTAAATGACTGCTGACCAAGGTCCCTTGGCTTGCCGAAGCAGCAGGATGTCGGCCCCTTCAGTCTGTTGTTGTTTCTTTTTCATGGTTGCATCCTGTCCCCAGAGAGGAAGGGGTCAACTTGTCCCCTCAACATCTGGAATCTGCATTTGAAAAGGCTAACATTGTACATAACATGGATGCGCTAAGTAAGCCTATGTGTTCTCTAAATGCAAATATTTGCTCATCATCCACATTGAGAAACACTACTTTGCTACTAACGAGCCCACACCGTACAAATTGTCCACAAATGTATCCAGTCCATCCCTTAGGCTGTTGTGATGCTGCTCGCTCAGTAACCAGAAGGTTGGCTGTTCGATCCCGACTCTCCCATAGTCATGTGTCGTCGTGTCCTTGGGCAAGGCACTTCACACACATTGCCTCCAGTGCTACTCAGACTGGTGCATGCAAGGTGCGAATGTTTCGTGGTGGTCGGGGGGGCCGTAGACGCACACTGGCAGCCACGCTTCCGTCAGCCTGCCCCCGGGCAGCTGTGGCTACTTAAGTAGCTTACCGCCACCACAGTGTGAATGAGTGAGTGCATGAATAATGTATCCATTCCGCTAAAGCGTCTTTGGTGTCTAAAAAAGCGCTTAATAAATCCAATTCATTATTATTATTATTATTATGATTAGTAATTTAGCGTTGGATAAAATAGAAAAACGACCACATCTATAAACAAAGAAAACATGTTCTCCTCAGCGTCCAGAGAGCCACAAACATATCTTCCATAACCTACAAATTATACAGTCAAGGGACACTGCAGCAAGCATTTTGTTAAAAAGGTTAAGACTGTTAACTTGCCTCAGTCACAAGCTGTCTGGCATCCAAACTTTGAAAAATTGAACAGACGGAATAAAATGGCACCCTTGGTAAAATAGGGCACCAATCCCCTTGAACAAACGATAAAAAGGGCAATAGATTTCAATAGATTTTCCCGAGTCTGAAGATAACTGAAATCCAACACCCGCGTCCTCCAATGGGGCTCTTTGTATGTCTGAGTGCAGGTCAATCAACAGTTGCTGACAGATGTGTCTGCAGTCGATTTTGGAGAGGAAGCTGAGCTGAGGTCAGTCACAGGTTTCCCCTACCTCGTCCCCTCAGTGAAAAGACAAGGATCAAGTCAGGATGTCACAGATTGACCTTTTCTCACCCGTTTTTTTTCCCTTTGCGTGAAACACCTGGTCCAAAAGGATAACATAATTAACCTCACTCGTGAAATGAAGACATGACGGTTTACCGTACAATACAGGTTATTATGACTCTAAATTAACTGTTTTGATCAACGTCATGTAATCAATGTGATTTGAAGCTAAGCAATGCGAGCATACCAGAAGAGAATTATGATGAGACTGCTTTACACATGAAAACTGCAAGGACCCGTAGCATTAGCAATGGCAACAACCACTCGGGGCCATCCAGGTTAACACCTAAACAAAGAAATACAATTGTATTGTGCTCTAGTGTGATAAAAATAAAAAATAAAAGAAAACATGTTATGCCATCAAATGATTTAAAAAGATGTGACTTGTGACATTAATAGTAGCAGGAAGGTGATTGAACAATAAAACATTTTCACAAAGCTCAGTTCTAAATAAATCATTAAGTATAAGGTTCACGTTAAACAGCTAGGCCTAAAATAACCCGTTGTGGTCATTTTGTAGAGGGGAAGTCAACCCCCAATTTTTGTTTTGTTTTTTACAACAATATGTTTTATGCAGCACGGCGGGTTTAAACACTCACATTTTTTTTTTAAATTATATTTAATAATGGCTTATCTTGCAAATATCACGACCAAAGACAGAAAACAGATGAACTTTGATTGTTCATTATCTGAGCAACAGTGATGTAATTGTCAGTCGACAGCAAGTGACAAAATGGCTGCTCCCTGAGATGGATACAAATTGGTGTATTTTGCTGCTTAAAATTTATAATCCACAAACACAATATTAATTAGAATGACATATTTAGACTAGTGGAGGCACATTTAACATATTATTTTAAAACACATTTTGGGGTAGTCTTGCGCTTTAAAACTCAGAAAGTTTGGTCAAATTGACCCAGCTAGCGGACCAAAATTGGGTTATTTTTTACCTAACTGTTTTTAGAGTGTTCTGTTACAACTTCCATGACCTGCTTGGTGGAATAGGTCATGTGATGTTGATTTGCAGCCAAGTTACCCAACTGTCAGATAAACAGCTACATGCATTGTATTTTAATCATGTGCAGCAAGCTTAATAGTATACAAGTGTCGACTCTAAATATGCTGAAAACGAAAGTGCAAATGTTAACCATTGAAAAAAAAAAGACTGTATTTGGTGGATACTGCTGGCAAATGTAGTTCAACCACAAGTTGATGAACGGTGTCATCACTAAAAGTAGTTTTGTGAGTAGTGAATGACATTTAAGCAAGTGGTTTCTCAATTACACATATGGTGCCAAACATCACCCATATCTGATTGCTGGATCTTTAGTCAACAGTTTAACAAGAGCAGCCGTATTGTGGGCTATGGTGTTGGCGCGGTCGGGAGGCCTGAGTGTGTGTGTGTGTGGGGGGGGGGGGGGGGGGGCACTGGAAATGACGCTCAGAGTGTGTCGGCAACCATTACTAAAAGCGTGACTCACTGCCGCTTTGAGCTTCGGAGGGCACGTTTGGCTTCATTTTGGAACCAACAGGGTCAAACAATAAGGCTAAAAAGGCAGCAGAGTTGTTCACCTCACCCAGTACCCTATCACATTGGCCAAGTCTTTTTTTTCCCCTTTCCTCCACTCCGCCTAGTGTAGGCACCGAGTATTGCAAGACATAGCAGAGAGAGAGAGCAAGCAAAAGAGCGACAGTGAGGGCGAGCGAGCGAGAGAGAGCGAGAGGAGAGCGAGAGCAAGACAGAAAGAAAAAGAGAGAGAGAGAGAGAGAGAGACACACACACACACACACACACACACAAAAAGGCCCCGCCTCTAAATGACGTCAGCGCTCTACTGGAGCAAGGCTACAGGCAAGCATAAGTCCACATTTGTTATTGGGACCAATCCGTGCGCGAATGTCCTCGTACAACTTGCGGCGTGTGTAGGCTATGAGTGAGAGGGCACCCCTAAACACCGTAGTGGTGCTACAGTTCAATCCAATCCACTTCTGCCTACGTGAGTGAGAGAACCCGTTTTTGGATGTGTACTGAATCCACACAAGTCGGACTGGATTACTTGTTTTCCCCCCCTCTGCCTTGAATCCCCCCCCCTCCCCTCCAGAGGATACCTGTAACTTTTTTTGATTGTCTTTTGAGGTAAGTGTTACTGTCCACATTTAGTGCTTTTTCTTTTTTCAAGGGGGTACGTGGAGAGAGAGGGGGGGGGGCTTTCTTTACTGAATGACTAAAGAGGAGTCATACACTGCAGCTTGGTTCAAAAAACAATCTGCAATCTATATGTATTACAATTTAAGGTTCTAAACCCTTTAGAAGAAAACACGCGGTACTTAGTTGGCTGTCTTGCGGCGATGTAAAAGCAATCATTATAAAATATAAAATAAAACTCAGCGCTCTTGTCTCCCAGAAACCAAAATCAGCTCGTCTATTCATACGCAAACAATAAACTTCAACTGGATTTCACATGTTTCTCAATGCACTGCGTGGAGGCAGCGACGAAGAGCCGCATATATATTTTGCGTCTTTAAGCTTGTGGTGCAAACGCAGTGGCGACGCGGTATCCTCACGCTGGCCGTTTGAGCTTTTGATCAGTGAATACACAAACTTGATAGGATTAGGAGAGGGCAGACCGGGTGGTTTTGAAGCTTGCCGGCGCCACGGTTCGTCATGACACCAGGATGAGCATGTTGAATTGCAGCGCACATCCCGCAGCGATGCATGCATGCAGAGTCCGTTAAATGCGTTCTCTGCATGCCGGGACGGCAGCTCCCACTCACGTCCTGACATCCCACTAAACTTTGACCATCATGTATGGAGGTCGCAATAAATGGGCTTAAATGCACGAATCATTTGATGCGTATCAGCCATATGCTGTACTTTGCATTTATTTATGGCTGATTTCGAAGGGGGCATATTTGCAGTCAAATATTGCTCTCAAATGGCAGGACTTTTCCTCCTGAATACCGCTACGGTTATCAATACAATATTTCTCATCAGTGCAATTTAGTGTCCATTCCATTCTTGTATGCATGTCTTCCTGGAAACACCATTGCAGAGACAGCTGTTAATCCAATTTCACTCAGCCTTTATCTTCATGAGACAATAAGGTCATCCGGGCTTAAACCAATAACCGATACTACTGTATGAGACGACATCCTAATTTCACCAACCAGACAATTGCTTTTGAATGACTGTGAAATGTGCACAAGTTCCATTTGAGTTATTATCCAATTAAGCCACGGTTGAGTGCATTTGATAAAAATAAATTTGGTTCAATAGAGTAGGCAGGAGGGCAGATGAGTTGTCTTCACTGATGACTGCCTCAGGCTATAGTTCCTAGCCAATTGCTTTCATTTTAGATCAACCACTAACCAGGTCATGATCAAAACTCTGTCTGCATAACATACTGCATGAATCTATCTGCAAAAGACAACACTCGACCCAGACTTTTAGAAATAGTTTAGATTCAGCACTAGAATATAATTCCTTATTTTCTTCATCCATTTTGCCACAAAACAATATTTACCATCTATTCTGAGCCCAGTGATAAGCACAGCTGAGCATTCAAAATCTGTATTAAAACAGAAAGATAACCTTTTGAGGCAATTTAACTGAGAAAAGTAGTGGTGCCAGCAGAGCGGTTGACAAATCCCTATATTGTAAGTGGGCGCTTGGCCTGTAGGCTAAGATGTGCTCCTCTTTGTGACTTAGCTTGTCACACACAGGCAGACACACACATACTTGCATATGTTTTCACACACATCTTGTGGTGCCTACCACCCCCATGTGGGGAAAAATCATTGCAGCTGCTACAGATCTCTCCTTTCAGCATGCAACAAAAGAGAAAGCCCCGACAGTCCTGGGCCTCTCCAAGCTTACTGGGCGACCAGAAGCATCATCTGTTCAGCCCATCTCTACAGGAAGCCGAGCCTTTTTGTATTCTTGTTGTCACAATTAGCTTTCTTAACTGAATCATAGAATACAATTTAAATCCAACATTTGGTTCTCAGAAACTAGCACTAAAGGAGTAAAAAAAAATTTTTTTTACCACAGATTCACTATAAACACAAAAACACTGTATTGTCTTGTGATTACAGAATATATATATATTTATTTATTTATTCATTTTTATTTTTTGCACACAAAATAAACTTAGTATCTAGTAACTCCAGTCTGTAGTATCCAATCTGTCACACAACTCTTGGGTCAAAATTAATTAAAAACAAAAAACTAACAAAAAAGATCCAAACGCTTATTTCCCAATGGATAGTTACTATGGAGCAAAATTTATTTCAGGTCTCATGAATAATTTAACTCCCCCTTTAAAACTTCCACGGTCCTTTCTCCCCTAAAAGCAGGATTTCTCTATATTGTTGTTTTTAGAATTTTCAAATGCCTCCCTTGTGCAATGTGAAGTAAATATGGGGGGCACAAAGTCTGGCCAACCGTTATTGCCAACAAATGTGTATTTGTGCATGGTAAACTCACATTCGCTACCAAATTCCAGCTTTGTGTGACCCATGTGACATTCCATGCGATATAGCAAAAAGTATCTCTCACACACGCACACAAAGTTTAGCTGAATGCTCAATTTAACTTTGCCAGTTGAGACTTAATGAAGCAGAAGCCAACAAGATGTTTCTGGCAACAGATGTTTGATTGCATAGTCCTCAAAAACAATTATATACGTATTAAAACAACCTGCAGATGTAATAGTGAAATTTTAATTGAATGTTTGTCGACCTGCTTGGATGTAGTACTTTTGTACCTAAAGCTCCTCGGCTGAAGTCTAGCAAGCTTGCTTTGTAGCAAATAATCGAGGGGGGGCTCTTTCCTGAAACCCGATGAGTGCAGAAAAATAATATGGGGAATAACAGCCAGCAGCCCTGACAGATTACGTACTTTGTGTATAAAAAAAAAAAGACTTTCTGGTTAAATATAAAACACAGTACACAACAGTACTTTCACTCAGCAATACTATGTTAAGCATGTTTTGAAATTGTTCCTTTTTTGTTTCAATAGACTAGTATCAACGGCAGATAACGTGAGTTTTAGTGGACACTAGAAATAATCAAGGCAGCATTCATGTAGATAAACATCTCAAATAATCCTAAAAGCATATTATTCGCATAAATGTAGCTAGATCTTGCTAAACTCATACAACAACTGATGTGTTCTTCGCAATATATGAAAACCAACATTTAGAATTGATACTCCTACAAAGGATTGCATTTAAAGTTAAACCTATCAGAAAGCTCTCATCAGATTTCTAAATCTCTGTTCTAGGAGTTTAATGCCTCCTCAGCTTCATGCATAAATTAGTAGAAATCACATCCAGTATTTTACCCTCAGCTTGTATTTGACAATTTATGAGCTGTTCAAAATGACCTATGTTTAAACCAAATTAATTTGTATTAGACGGCATTTTATCAATTGCAATTGGGTTTACAAGCCACCAACCATTCTTTGGTTTGTCCAACGAACTGTAAAATGACAGAGGCCCTGCCGCCTGATTTATCATTGTGTTTTTACAGCACAAGGCAGCTGCCAGCAGGTCACATTATAATGACACAGCTATTGTGTTCAAATGGAAAAAAAACATTTTCTTAGGGAAAGGAAATTCTATTTTTACAAACACGAGTATTGAGAGCTTTTTCGAATGGGGATGAGGTGGGTGCAGGGGGTCACAGAGAAGTAGGGGATGACAGGGATGTATGCAACAGCCTCTCCTCCACATATGGAATTCAAATGAGCTTGTTAACAATGTGAGCACTGACTGGATCATCCTTTCATCTAAAATCAGAAAACCTAGTTCAGTACCTTCTCTATGTAAGTGTAAGTGTGGAAAAAGGTGTAAAAATTCACGCACATCTTTTGCAACGTTCTGTTGAAGTCATGATCACCAAACAATAAATGCGTTCTGTTAGCGTAGAGCTTGTAAGAAGTCAAAAGGTCATGACCAAAGCCAAAAACGGTATTTGAGTACTAAATGTTGAGTATCAATGACTCCAATTTTCTAATCACATCAATTTGTAGACAATTATTAATATAAGAAAGATGTTTAATAGTTCCCTCAAACAAACAATAAAACAACAGTACAGTTGTGTTTCTTAATTTAAATAGATTAAAGTTTACTAAGTATGTTTGTCTTATTTCCTTTTTCAGAACATTTGAGGTGTGAAAACTGCCCAGCATGAATAAAACTTCAGATTCATGACGATAAGCACCTTTCACCGGTTTTCTCTTTAAGAGAGAGAACACGCATCCGGAACCGGAGCCCAGGATTAATGTATATGCAAGCTTGACAAGGGACAAGAGGATTCTGGTTACCTTTACGAGCTGGAGTACACAAGTGAACAGGCCTTGATTGAGCCTGTGGCACAGGGGATTGGCATGGCTCAGACCAGCTTTGTGTCAACTCATCATGCACGCCGAGCCTGATTGCAGAAAGGAGCCTATACTAAAGCCAGCAGGATTGCTGTAACTGGAAAAAAAAGAAGAAAATCTAATCTACGGTTATGGCTACTGATCTTGACAAATTCAACACCCATTAGGATTTTTGATATTACCTGAGAGAACACAGGCTTTGTCACTGAGAGGGGATGCTTATTCAACAGGCTTATCTGCCATGGTAAAGGCAGTGAAGGCATGAGCCTCTGACAACAGAGGAGGTCAACGTCCAAACAAGGAACAGCTCTGCAAACACTGACCAGTCAGGATATTGCCAGAAAGCCCTCAGAAGAACTTTCCTTTTTAGAAAGGATAATAAAAGAAGAAAACCCTGATTGGATTTTTCAGCGATCAGAAAGGATTTACCACCTCTCATAAATCAGGTACGGAAACATTTGTGTATGCCTTCGAGTCTTTCCACTTCACTGATGCGACAAGAATTTTAAAATCAGAGGGCTATGTGTGAGTAGGTTTTATCAAAAAGTAGAGTCAAAAGGATGTTTTTTTTGTTTTTGTTTTTTTGTTTTTTTAAAGGTCTGCATTAAGAGCAACATGATGGTTTGCATCACACTGCAATTCAGTGCCCCTGTTGATATTGTGTGTAGTTATAAGAATGATAAATATTAAAAAGTACATTTGAAGTACCGTATAGGAGAGAAGCTTTGAAATTGGATGTGGTAATGGACAGTAACTTAACAAAGCGGGACTGTTTTCCGTTTTGGTATGTAGCAATGAAAGGCAGCCTTGAGATACAGAAGCCTGTGAGACAATCAATGCTTTTCAATCTTGTGCGCTATGTTCGCACAAAATTAAAGCACAGAGGCAGCAGAGATTCAATGTTTTGAAAGCTTACCAATTAAAGTTACTTTTAATACTGGGTTCTTATTTTGTGCAATGAAGCTCTATACCTATCACACAAGAATGGTTTAATCTGATCATGTGCTAAATATATTAAGTCCTTAAGGCAGCATTCAAACACCAAGCAAATCTGATAACAAAAATTCAGACCTAGCCTGAAGGCCTTGTGTATTAAATGTATTCTTGTGTCTTCTCTCCAGGAACTCTTGACTGATTAGACTGTCAGGCAACTGAGCTTCAAGATGGTACGTCAGTGCAAGGCCTTTATCCTCTCCCTCATCAGGGTTGGACTGCTGCTGGGACTTGCAAACCCACTGGTGACCTCTGCCTCATGTCCCTCTGCCTGCCGCTGTGACGGGACCTTCATCTACTGTAATGACCGTGGCCTGACGTCCATCCCTACTGGTTTACCCCTGGATGCAACAGTGCTCTTCCTGCAAAACAATCGCATAAAGAGCTCAGGAATTCCTGCAGAGCTCAGCAGGCTCTCAAATGTGGAGAAGATCTACCTGTACTGCAACAATCTAGATGAGTTCCCCACTAACCTTCCTCTTGGGCTGAAAGAGCTCCATCTTCAGGAGAACAACATTCGAATGATTACGCACGCAACCTTAGCACAGATTCCTTACATTGAGGAGCTTCACCTGGACGACAACTCTGTGTCAGCGGTCAGCATTGAAGAAGGGGCCTTTAGGGACAGCAGTTACCTCCGATTGCTTTTCCTCTCCAGGAACCACCTAAGTACCATCCCCTCAGGCCTACCCATGAGCATTGAGGAGCTGCGCTTTGAAGACAACCGCATCTCATCCATCTCTGAACAGTCTCTGCAAGATCTCATCAACCTGAAGCGACTAATACTGGATGGAAATCTGCTAAATAACCGTGGAATTGGAGAGATGGCTTTCATCAATTTGATTAACTTGACTGAGCTGTCGCTAGTGAGGAACTCCCTGACATCACCACCAGCTAACCTACCAGGCACAAGTTTGGAGAAGCTGCAGCTTCAAGATAATCACATTAATAGGGTCCCACCTGGGGCTTTCGCCTTCCTTAGGCAACTTTACCGCTTGGACCTATCTGGCAACAACCTGAGCAGCCTCCCACAAGGAGTATTTGAAGATCTGGACAATCTCACGCAGCTTTTGCTACGCAACAACCCCTGGCAATGCACTTGCAGGATGAAATGGGTGCGTGACTGGCTTCGATCATTGCCGACAAAAGTAAATGTACGGGGATTCATGTGCCAAGGCCCTGATCAGGTAAAAGGCATGGCTCTAAAAGACTTAACAACGGACATGTTTGATTGCACAGACTTAGAATTTAGTCCCACATACGAGACAAGCACAGTCTCCAACACTTGGCGCCCCTCACAGCCACAGTGGCCCTCTTTTGTGACTAAAAGGCCTGGAGTAAAAGGACCAAATAAGGGCAAAAATTTCCACGGCACCACCATCTCATCAGGCAGAAAGATCATCACAATCAGCGTAAAGTCAAGTAGCGCAGATACAGTTCACATATCCTGGAGGGTATCACAACCCATGACTGCGCTTCGGCTCAGCTGGCTGAAGCTGGGACACAGCCCTGCATTTGGCTCCATCACAGAAACAATTGTACAGGGGGAGAGGACGGAGTATCTGCTCACTGCGCTGGAGCCAGAGTCTTCCTACAGGATATGTATGGTTCCCATGGAGACCAGCAATATCTACCTGTCAGACGAGACCCCCGTTTGCATAGAGACGGAGACTGGCTCTCACAAATTGTATAATCCAACCACAACTTTAAACCGAGAGCAGGAGAAAGAGCCTTACAAAAATTCAAGTCTGCCTTTGGCTGCTATCATTGGAGGAGCTGTTGCACTTTTGGCAATAATCATGTTGGCATTGGTGTGCTGGTACGTCCACAGGAATGGGTCACTTTTTTCAAGGAACTGCACCTACAATAAAGGCCGTCGGAGAAAGGATGACTATGCCGAAGCTGGCACTAAGAAAGACAACTCAATTCTAGAAATAAGAGAGACTTCTTTTCAAATGATACCTATAAATCAGCTTCCAGTGTCCAAGGAGGAATTTGTGATACACACAATTTTTCCACCTAATGGCCTGAGTTTATACAAGAGCCCACACAATGAGAACAATATTAACAACAGGAGCTACAGAGACAGTGGAATACCAGATTCAGACTATTCCCATTCATGATATTGCACACAGACATTCACGACGAGTACGTGTTGTGAACAGAGTGGGAAGACTTTTACAAAACACTGGATCTATACGACTAAGGGAGCAATGTTATGTACATTTGCCATATAATTTATATTTAAGGACATTTTATGAAAACTGAGAACGTTCCACCTGCAGGCCCCCATTGAACCAGTGGGTGAAGTACTGCGATTATATTTTAGGGATTTGTAGTAATTTGTACTGTATTTCCTTGGCTTAAAATGATCTACCAACTAAAAAGAAACTCTGTGTTCTGAGATATGATGACTTGTCAACTGTGAAAGTGGGTTTTCATTGCTGTGTTGAACAATCAGACTTTAGAAAACATTGTAGTACAAGCACAGGTTATTGTTTTCACTTTGTGGCTGTCTGAAAAATTGAGGCAGAAATTGTCAAACTGTCATAAACTAAGGTACAGTTGATCAATAAAATTACCAAATCTGACATGTTGCCCTCTTACGAAGAATTAAACAGCATTGAGCTGTCTGATTTACTACTGACAAAGAATATTGTTCTAGTTTTCATACGATACAAATCACTTCAGATGATGTGCCATGCTTTATTTCTCTACTTTCTTAGGTGTGTACTTTTTGCAAGTTTGAAACATAGCAAAATAACCATAGTTTCTTTTTTTTTTTCCTGATGGGATTGTAGGCCACAGCACAGGGCAGATAAAGCACATCAACTTTAAAAAGGGACTCTTGGCTCCTCAAAACAAAAAGACTGGACAGGCTGACACAGGACCCCACACGATCTCTATTTGTACAAGTCAACAATGGCCAAATGACAATGGTGGCATTCTTTAGTACCGTGTACCCTCCGTCATTCAAGTCAAAAGGCCAAAAGTACATGATTGTTAAAATGATCAAAGTGTCAGCCGTTCCTTAACATAACTACTATTTTGTATTTTTTAAAGTGAACACATTTTTGTTGCCACAATTTGAAATTACCTGTTCTTCATGTTTAAAAAACCAAAGTGCATTGTATGCCCTTTGGCCAGTCTTGTATGTGCCTTGATCCAATGCTTATTGTATTTAGCTTTTTAAGGAACCAGTGACTTTTTTCATACACACTTGAATATGAAAAGTATTGGTCATATACAGAATAAAAAAATATGAACAAAAATAGCATTGATTTCTTTATTACCTACACTCCACCTTTACATCGTTTTTAGTTGTTTAAATTCAGAAAATATATATTCAGTACACACTCTAAAACAAGGGCCAGCTACCTCTTTCAAAGTGAGAGCTACTACTTGGAGACACCGTGATGCGAAGGACAACTAGTTTGATAAACACTCCTGAAATAACGCATTTCCTTAAATTATTTGAGGTTAAATAATCATCAAAAAAATAAATTAATTTACAAAAAATGTTAAGATGATTTTGTCTTAACTAATACCGAAAAATGAAACATGTCTCTCACACTTAATAGTCCATCTTCTAATAAAGAGCATCTTAAGACTAACAAAAAGGCCCATTAATAACAAATGAAATGAAATACTATTGTTCAAGCTAATGGAATTGTTGGAGTAAACCGTTCACATGGGCTTGACTGAAGTATGCCAGCATCCTCAATGCTCTGAAAATAAGTAAAGCACTGACAAATTTCTGCCGCTTTGTTATAAACGACAAATAACCCAAACAGTTAAAGGAGCAGTCTTTTGTTATGACTTTCACTGAAAACAACCCATTAAAAAAAGAGCAGCTTTGTGTAACTTGCATGAACTAGTATGAAGCAAAATTGATGAACCGAACTAATGACGACCCCGTGTGACCTCACTTATCATTGGTGACCCATGACCTGAACTGATCAGTCACTTTAAACAATTCCTTAATCACTCTCATGCACTCATCCAAGGTCAGACAAAACAAGAGACAAAACAAAATGTGATGTGCATTTTTCTTGCGTGACACAGTGCAGACAACAGTTTGGCTTTTATGTACCGAATGATCAGCACTAATGGTGCAGCTGCAGTGTTTGCTCCAGGGTGCTACTCATTCATTCATTTTGGAAGGTGCTGGTCAGGCAGACGGTCACATTTGCATTCCTATAGATGCTGGTATCAAAGCATCACTGCATGACCCCTTCATGACCAAAAGCACTGGTCGTTCCGCACTAGTACAGGCTAGGTGAGCCTGCTACCTGTATTAGCGCTATCAGAGTGAAACCAGTTAAAGAGCACAAGACATAAATAAAGGCATCAGTCAGTATCCAACAAGAAAATACAAATTAACAGGGTTGCCATGATCAAAATGATAAAGAATCATGACAGTATGTGCGTATATACTTTTTAAATCCTGAAGCTGAAAAGAACATCGAAACAACTGTCTTCAACAAACAAAAATGCTATACATTACATGAAAATAGAATGGATGACCAGCTTGACTCGCATAAATCCAAGTCAGAACACATGCCTTAAAACTATTTTGTTGTTGTGGTACAGTAGACTTAAACATACTATACAAGACACTGGTCATTTTGGTGCATACATGCACATTTATGACGAGGGTGACCAAATGTCCTCTTTTTTTAAATTATTTATTTATTTAAATTTTTTTTATTTTATTTTTTTTAACAGCCTTTCCAGGCATCAAGCGTCTATTCATACATTAATAAAAATATTTGGATTTCATTGATCTTCATGAGAACAATTAGCAAGTATTAAATTTGACTGACGCTTTGCACAACAATAGGAGGCAGAGTGCACCATGTCAGTACCGCGTCTGCTAGATCGTGGACTGTTCCAAAGGCGATTGCGACGGGTATCGGTAAAAAAAATAAGTCAGGTTTTGCAGGTGGGTGTTATTGGTGTTATTTATTTATTTATTTATTTATTTATTTATTTATTTATTAAGTAGGTCAACTTTTTATGTTGTTAAACCTCATGTCCTGAGCCTTCAAATAAGGTACTTTTAGTAATTTTAGCTCACTGGTAGCGCACCGCGCTCCCAAAGCGGATACGCAGAGTTATGTTTTTTGTTTTATCTTCTACCCATGGAGAGGAAGAATATGTTAAAATACTTGTAATCTATGGCATCTTTCAATAAACGTAGAGTATCTTTACTGTATCGAGGAAAATACTTTTACCTACATTTGGCTCAAACTGTAATCCCTCCACCATTATTTTTGCAGTAATGTCCAAGTAAGCAGACTTATTTAATGATGGAAAGGTTTCTTCCAAACAACCAAAGTGGCCCTATGGCATTTGATTGGATATTAAGAGATTAGGTTTACAGACATAACTGTAATAAAATCTCAAACAGTACTCCCGTTTCAAATGGTCATTACGACTATGTAGCATTTCTCATGAGACTGTAAGTGTTCAATTAATTGCCCTGTATGCAGATAATGAAGGTGGTTTAGGGGTAGTCGCAGGGAATGAGTGCAGCACGTTAAATCTTTTTTATCCATTTCTCTAAACACAACCACTGCCATCTTGGGCATTTTAAAAACATTTCATTGGATCTTTCATGCATGAAAATTCATTGTGGGTGTTTTCTTTCTATTTCTAACTTGAAAAAAGTGCATAGGGTTGCCTATTTTATATATTTTTTGTAGTCAAAATAAGACGTGATGCTTTTGGTGCATGCATCTATTTTTGTTGTTGTTTACAAGAGCAGCAACATCATGATAATACTTATAACTGATCATACAATTTTTTTTCGCTATGATGCATATCTTACAATCGCAGAAAGTAAGTAAGGGAAATTAAAGATTGCTGTTATAACCAGGACTCATAGATTTGACTTATTATATATCAGAGTGACTTATTCTTTTTTTTTTTGTTAAAAAAATGTACTGATTTCTTATTCCCAGGTGCACTTTGTTTACACACATAACTAAGAAAAAATAATGTCTCCTCCCACCACCATACGTCCTCGCAAGACTGAAATTGGACTTTATCACCATTAGTCACCAGACTTAGTTGTAAAAGAACAGAGCGGCCATTGAAAGAGATGCCAGTGAGTGATGCGTTACTGTGTCGAGGACTTGTCCTCTTTTCTCTGGCTCTGACCAGCTTGCCCCGCCCCTTCTCTAAAGCCAGAAGGCTCTCCATCACTTCACCCAGTGACCTGAAACCTCAAGGCCAAAAAAACCTAAGCAGAACCTCCGTCATCATAATGAATCCAATTTTATGCTCGAGAGCGCAAGGCCTGGCACATAGATCCATTGCAACTGTAAATTATTTGACATTAATACTAATTAACAAGAGCTGTCAAAATGAAGACTGTGCCTCCCTAAAGAAAGCCCCACACATTAAAGCACTGTATGAAGAAGACAGACGCACTGTGAAATACAACAGCTCCTACTCTCATTTAAAGCAAACTGTCAAAAACAAAAGCAAGGAGGTCAATGGGTATTCTATTACACTATGAAGTATACACAATATTTTATGAAAATATCCATATAATTGACTCTACTCAATGGAAGCCATTAATTCCCGTCCCCCATTAAGTGGTTTAAATGATCCTGTAAAAAGCCATACATCTCCCCATGCCCTTTATGAGATCACCACCACATCCCCCCCTCACATCTTAATCGACCCTGTGTCTCATTCCGCCTCCATTTCTGATGGAGTGGAACATTTGTTTCATCGCTCAAGGTTTGAGGGGTCCAACCTCTCAACTACTACTCGTAGTAGATCTACATTTCAGCAGTGGGAGGCCAAGGCACTTCTTCAATCTCTTCCTCTCATTTGTGTTCAGCATCTTGAAATGGTGATGCATGATCTGCATACCAAGGTGGCTCCATCCATACCTTATTATTTCCAGCTGTTGACAGTCTAATCACAAACACATTTGCTTATAGAATGGCTGCTGTAGCCAAGTCACAATAAAAACGGAGAGAGTTGGAATGTTTTTTTTCCCCCTAGAGCGGTGTTCTTCACTTTTGTCCATTAGGAGTTACAACAAACAAAACACTGATAAATGATAATTCAAGAAAACATGCCAAGCTATTGCTAAAACCACAAAACAACACTATCTGCCAAGCCTATTTAACTGCAATACGATTTAACAAGAAAATAAAGAAAATTAGTTATAACATTTACAGTGCATAGACTTTTTATCTCCACCGCAAGAGAGCTTTTTTTCCATTTGCTTTTTGGAGTGCGACATCAAAAAAGAAGCATAAATACCAATAAGATACTCCTTCACACAAGACTGAAGAGGATTGATGGTTGTGCAAAGGTTTCAAAGTTGGTTATTCTAGAAGCACTGCGCATTCCATAACGACAGCATCTTTTTGAGTTGTAAATACAACTCCCCGATTACCAGCACAGAAGAAGGATAAAGATACTTTCAATGCCTTGTTTTTCCTTCTATTCTGTTCTAAAATATGATAACCACAAAGAAGCAAATTCAACCAATCTAGAAAGTTATTATTTCAGATCATTCTAAACCATGTTTTGGAGATGCACTACAGGGATATGACCCTCTCATAGAACAAGACTGGCAACTATTAAAAACAAAATATACAAAACAACACCAAGGAGGTGTGCAACAATAAACATTGCTACTATTTTTCACAACATGGGGTAGTAAAATAAAATAACATTTCATAAAACCATTCACTTAGTTTTAGTTTAGTTTATTTGGTCGTAACAATCAAAACGCAAAAAAGAAATATACATATAAGAACAAAGACCAAAAGGAGTAGACTGAAGCCAAAGCTTACACCGTCTACCCTTTTCACATTATATTACATCAAGGTAACAGACCTATCACAAGTTCATACATTCACATACTGCATCTACACATAAGTCCAACAATGTACTACATATATTTAAAAAAATATGTTATTATTACTGACATACATGTATAGAAAAATATATTTTTTCCATATTTTTGCAATAACTATAGACTACATTGCCATTTCGTAACTATTAATAATCTTGCATTTATACATGTATTTGAAATTCTTAATTAAGTTACCATTCATTATCATATGATATAAAAGATTACATTCTGAAAAGCAGTAAGGAACTTGGTTTCAACTAAAATATAGTTATCTTTGAAGACATGTACTGCGGGGAACTCGAACCAAAGCATTATTGCCAAGCTAAGCTCAAACTTGAGGAAGATAAAACAAGTTGCAGTCTGAAAACTGAGACTGGTGGAGTCCTTGTAAATTGTGAAATGCTTCCACAGCCCACAAGCTTGAGTTTGCTTGAAATCTCTTGAGGACACAGTGGCACTGGCAGTAGTGAGTTTAACACATACTCACACAGTTAGTGGGGCGCCTCACACTCTGAGTAGAAAAGTGATGATCCTAGGCACCATGACAATTATGAACACCACACTTCAAGCGGGTTGAGAGAATTCGCTTTAGAATGGAACCTACTCCCACTCTCCTGAATCCAAACACTGAGTCAGGAAGAAAAAAAAAACTTTAGAGAAAGTAAGAATGGTAGTGGTGGTGGTGGTATGTAGGATTAATTAAAACCTGGAGTCACTGGTGTGCCTGTGACACGCAGCCACGCGATTACGAGCTCTGTGTGAGAAGAATCTGCTCCCACAAGTCATTTCCTTCCCCATTGAGGGGCGCTAAATGGGACTGGGTCTTCAGAGAAAGGCAACTTTGTGAAGCCAAGAACCCAAAAAGGAAGGAAAGAGGAATGAAGTAAAGAATGAATACTTAAACTTTTGAATAAGTGTAATGAATTCATTTCAACCCAGTGATAGTGCTAGACCCATTGAGGGGTCAAATGATCTAAACCACTGTAATCCTAAGCTTGTACTGTTTAAAACAAAAAATGATGTGTGTGTGTGTCTATAAATACTGTGGCACACAACACTCGGCTTAAACTAACATCTGGCAATGTCCCTGCAACAAACTATCCACTTTTTTCTTGGGATCATTGGTAATCTCTTTTTTTCCCTGACAATATACTGCGCTGAATCAATTAAAAGATCATATGAAACATGAGAATTTAAGAAAACTGTACATATATTAATTGCGTGGCTATGAATAAAGGGCAATGATTTAAAATGAATGATCTCATTAAAGATCATGCTTTGTTCTAAACAAGTTACAGCTGTGTGTGTGTGTTATATTGACTATCTAGGCAAAACAGTTGTTCCATCGGCCCCTCATTGATGGATGCCCACCTTTTAGCGAGTGCTTTATAACATGAAGTCTCGTAAAAATACACAGACTGAGAAGGACCTACGTAAACTTGACTCAGTCGGTGCTCAGTCTGTGTATTTTTCCAAGGGTTCGTGTCGTAAAGCAGGCGCCGAAAATGTGGAAACACTCGCCGAAAATGTGGAAACACTCGCCGAAAGGTTTGCATCCGTCAATGACAGTCCAATGTAATGATGGTTTTGCCAAGCTCTGGAAAATATACAATTCCAGTTTGTCAACATGATCCACTCCCTAAATAAATCACGAAAAATTTCCATTCACTGAATTGTCAATATTTCATGTACCGCACACACACAGTAAACATCCGTATATTTGCGATTTGATATTTACAAATTTGCATACTCGCCGATTTTTTCTTTGGAAGCCATCCTCCATTATTTGCTGAAGTTCTCAACTATTTTATATATTTTTGCAAGTCTGTTTTAAACTAAGCTTTTCTTATAGTTGTCAAAGTTTTTATACTGAAAATAAATGTAAAAAAATATTTCATTATCATATGAATTAACACTTATTATAGCATTAACAAAAAAAAGACAAAAAAGTGTGTGCGATAGCAGATATAAAAGTGTATCAAAATAATAATAAACAAAGACTGCAGTGCGACTGTCACCCGATGGCTCCATTTGTTCGACCATCGGGCCGAAACTTTGCCAACATGCAACGGGAGTTGTCCCCGGAGGTGACTCTGACCCTGGAGGGAAAAATCTCCACAGCGTCCCCCGACCACGGTCAGAATACCGATATGGAAAGGATAACACTTGTCTAGTGTGACAAAAAGGGCAAAATTGAAGTTGCACAAGTGTCGCAGGAGGACGTGGATCAATATTGGAGCAGGTGGAAAAACCTAAGAGGATGGAACGGGACCCACAGCTTGCTTTCTTCTTGCTAAAAAGGTAAGACCTCGTCACAAAAATGCAATAGGGTCTAAAAACTCTGTATCTTGCGACATGGACCTTTAAATCTTAATTTATAAAAGACAGGTTGATAAGGAATTTACGAATGAAGAAAGCAATGGGATATGCCTGTGGATTCTCATTTATCCAGGTTGTTTCATTCTTAGGGCAACCCGACTTCTGGCTGTTCCAAGACAACCAGAACAGACCAGATGCAAATCAAACCCTTTCAGCTACTGTCAACTCTGGCACGAAGCATCACAATTTGGCTAAAAATGAATTTCAGCCAGAAGAATAAACTAAAATTGTTATGTCTTTCACGTTTGTTTTTTTAAACAACAACAACAACAACAAAAGCTTTGGGACATAACAGGTTTCCCAGTTAAGAAAATGTTGGCAGGCCCGTTTTTCTTCCATTTTCATAGATGATGGTAGCAAGAAACCTAATTGACAGAGAAGATAAACGTGAAGTGTGGTAATGCAATAAGGAAATGCCAGGAAATGCACATTGAGCAAATAATGCAACTATTAGAGGGCTTCACTGAATTTGATGCAGAGCCCACCAAAAAAGCTTTGCCAGGAATGTGATTTAAATGAAATAATGAATTTAAAATATAATTTTTACAAGAATAGAAGCTAAGCCACTACAATGAGGGTATTAGTCTTACAAACACCCCTTCAGGTTGTAGCCTAGTAGCATACAGCCACATGTTCCCAGAATAGCACTGATGTGACACGGTTGGTGCCCTTTGTGTAAAGTCACCAGAAGTTGCCAATGACACCACAAGCTCGATCATTAATCACAGTCATGTGGTTGGGTGTATACATGACACAAGAGCAGACTTGCATTGGAAGGGGGTTGAGCCCTGTAACATGGACTCTCACCCCTGGAGCCCCTTTGGACTTGAATGAAGAGAGGTCCTGCACATTCATGTTACCAGATCACTAATCAAATTATGTTGATATCCACGGACAGCACACAGGACAAGAGAATTCATTTAGCATCCTTTGCTCATGGCTATTGTCTCTGCCAGGGCATCGGCGGGTCTGGGCTAAATGAGTAACCCTGTCTCTTAATTTATTTAAGTCCTTTCAAAAGAATGCATGCCTTTTGAGACAGGCATTGATTTAATTCAACAATGGAGTGATAATTTGAAACTTTGATGACAGCTTTGTCACAGCAAGAAGCGCTATGCAAATGTAAATCAGCACCATGGGCCATATGGCCACGGATGGGGGTAAAATACCCAACTCAGAATTCTACCAAAATATGTATGGCCAATGAATCCTATTGTACAGTACAATGTGTAAAAAGAATGATTATGTGAGAGCTGTCCTCTTTTTGTGAACGTATTCATTTGCTGTATGTACCCTGAGGTGACAACATCAACATGCTATGTCAGACGCGGCGCTCTGTGTGAGCTCTTACACACGAGCATGTCATTCATGTATATACCACATCCCCAAGGGATCCCGTACCTTTGCTTTGTAGCATTTTAATTAATCCCCTGATGACAGATTGGATCTGGCAGGATATGTATGTCTTACGGCTGGGGGCGGGGGGCTAGTGAGGATCGACGAACAAAACAGTGAGGTTAATGCCAGTCGCACCCGCCAGCATAACGCAGCGAGCAGCAGGTCCATTCTTGGACAGGTGCTCCTTCTGAGGTCACTCAGTCACCAATTCCCCAACCTCACGAAGCTACCGTCTGTCATCACAAATACCTCCACACAGGGCCAGAAAGGAAAATACATCATCGCCACAAATTTTTAAATGTGCATAATTAAGCCAAATATGCATTTTAGAGACTCCTCGATTACAAGAGAAAATGTTTTGGATTGGTGGGCTCTTATATTTGCTGGATTATGAGCTTGTCCCGTAGTTAATATAATACATTTTAATGCAGATTTGACACAGTGTAAAATATATATTATCATAATCCGTTTCTTTGGGGGAAGGGGAAGTGAACCTTAAACATTTCTTGACAATAATGTTATATGTGACCTCACTAGTTTAAACATGACATTCTGCTTAATATTATATTTGTGGAATATTAGCTACAAAGCAAAATTCAGCCATTTTTATCCGTCTCAGGGAGCAGCCATTTTGCCACTTGCTCTCGACTGAAGACGACATCACAGTTGCTCAGGGCTTAGGCAATGACCAATCACACCTCACCTGTTTTCTGAAGCCTAAAATTTTAAACACAGGATTCTGATTATTGCGTTTGCGGAATACGAGTTAAGCAGCAAAATCCACCCGTCTTCATCAATTTCAAGGGGGTGGCCGTTTTGCTTTTTGCTATAAACTAAAAATTACACGGGTCAATGACAGTGATAAGTTTGTCCGATGATGCCCATTTGATCGATTATTATGTGGTGCAGCCAAACAATTTGAGAGTTACATTGAAATGCATTTAAAGACAGTTTGCATCATCCACAAGACGGTCAAGAATCCATTGTAAAGAAAATGTCGAGGTTGACTTCCCCTTTAAGGGAGCTTTCGCTTTGATACAAACATGTATAGCAAGCAGGCATAATTGACCCATCTCGAGAAATCCTTGACAAAGGCAAATATTCTATGAGGATGATTAATTGAACCTTTGTGGTAACCATTGTTTCATCTTGCAAGTGGGCTATGGCAGGTGATTACACACGCTAGCAGTGACATTAATTGCGGGCTTGCCTATCCACGCTTACCCAAGTCCAGCTGGAATACTAAACACTGTGAAGGTGAATGGTGTGGTGAGGTGCCATTGATGGAAATGCAACTGAAAAATCAAAATGTGAAAACATTTTTGCAATTTTAGATTTTTCATTTGGGTCTGACCTATTAGTTACTATACTTTGGATGCCTGAAGTTATTATAAATAAAACTGTAATATTGTTTTCATTAACTCAGTGCATTAGTGGGCAGATTAGGTGCCGGTAATAGCTATTCATTTTTGAACGTGAAGAGGCATAACGCTATTGGTACCCAGTCCACTCATTAAAATGCATCAATATTAAGGAGTACGTGATCATGACGGGAGAGATTGCTATTCAGTATCACTAATGTCTACATCCTATTGGCTGGATACTGGAGCGACACAATGGGTTTCATTTAAGGTCTTTCATTTAAGTACCAGTAATTAGCAGGTACTGTAGCAGATCGCAGAGGCTGAAAAGGAACAAGACTCTTCACTCAGCTGCCATGAGATGAGAGAGGCAAGGAATCTCAACAGCAAAGGCATCTTTTGTACCGAGGCACGTGCACCTTTGATTTTACTGTCAAAGTGGTTCTTTCATACTACCAGGTGGCATTTCATACTATTTAGGTGGTATAATAGACTACATGACCCCCCCCCCCCCAAAAAAAAATATTGTACAGCATGAAGTCCAAAATAGAACATGTCAATGACATTCAACACTTGAGTGTGCCCAAATGAGGGTGACAATACCCAAATTGCATTAGGATAATATACTTGATGCTGTAATTCCAATATTGGACATCATTTTGTTTGACAAGCGTCATTGCTCTCTGCCTCCAAAACGACACTCACACGGCATAGCCAAAAGGATTATCAAGTGCTAATAGCTATGCTGAGACCATTGCCACACACCATAAACCCCTAATATTAATTCAAATGGGTTGTTCGCTAACTTTATTAGGTGATGCCATTTTAAAACGGTACTTGACACAACGAACAAATTCAGAAGGTGCACAACACAGTAGGAGGGTAAAAATACTAATTAAAGTTAAATTTGTCTGAGCCATGAAGTGCAGGGGTCTGTCAGTAAAAGACAAGGGTAGCACTGAACCAGTGGCACAGAACCATGTGACTGTTTTGGGAAATGTAGTGAGGTGAAAGTGCTTGGGGTTCAGTCCCAGTCTTTCAAGAAACCTAGTTCCAAGAAGGCTATCTAATGTGTGGAACAGACAACTCTTGTTCTGTATTTGGATTATTCCTGTAATGGCAAGCATGAATTATTGAGTCTATTTTGGGTTGCAAAGATACTCGGAGGATTCCAGAGTCTTCAATGTGTCTAATGAGTTTCAGTTTGGAAAATCATTTTTTACAATTAGTATTCATTAGCTCAGTAACTTTTAAAACTGACTTTTGGAAAGATTCTACTCTAGATAGAGTTTACCAAAATCACAAGTTTCAGCAAAATAAACAAATAAATAAATAAACAAATATTTGTCTAGTACTGTAATTACGCTGCAAAGTGTAAAAGTTTAATGCATGTAACGTGGCGATTAGTGAGTGACCTAAGTGTCGCCATCTTGTTCCAGTTTGCACAAGAATCCATAGCACTGATTTACTGTAGCAAATCTCATTATGATGTTAGCCAGCAATTCACACTAAGCAAGGATTTTAAATGCAACACTTGGCAAAAGGATGATGCATATTAAATAGTAATACATTAAGAAACAATTCCATGAGCTTTTGAGCATTTTCACATACAATCACACACTGATGTGATTTCCTTTTCAAGCAGGGCATTGAAGATTGACTGCTAAAATGTACGTTGTCCCTTGACTGCATTAAGTTCAGTAATATATGCTACATTTATATCTTTGTTATACTGCATTATTTTATTCTGATGATCCAGCTAGTCTCCCTGCCAGTGCTTTGATAGCAATTGTTATTGTGTGTTAAAAGTTAACATACCACAAACTTGCATGTGTACACAAACAGAGGAAGTTGCTTAAGTTTTGGGTTTTTTAACAAAGGCAATTTTTAAACCCACTTTCAAAAGTTAACATTTCCTATGCCAATACCGTATAAATGAGGACTTAGCATCTGATTTTAGTTCTAAAGCATTTAAACTGTGCTGATTTTAGATAAGACTTTCTACTTGGCTAGTTTTTGGTTTACTTTTAACGTCTTTGTTTGTTTCTCATATAATGCATATGAAATAATAAAAATAAAAAAAATCTACCATGAGTTTTAAAGTATATTAGATATTTTTAATACATTCCTTTCTGTAAGTTACACATATACCTGTATACGACACCACAACCAACATTATTTAATAATAAAGAGATCATTAATAGGAAGATTCCAAATGATGGTCAGTGTGTTTTGCTCTAACACAAAGAGGGTTTATATGATTTGTGTTTACATTTCGTAAACCCAATGAAGATACGCATTTTAATTGGTAAATAGTCTACATGTATGATTTTTTTCCCACGCGAAATGCATTATTCCTCTTGTAAGAGCTGTGTCAGTCACACAGTTTCCCCACACTCACAAAAAAGGATTGGAGCCATCTTAATAAATACTGGATGCTGAAAAAGAAGCTTGAACAACATCAACAGATCAAACAATGTAAAAATAAGTGTCTCCTATAATTGGATGAGACCTTTGAGTTCTGTAGCTCAAGGTAGCCTACATATTTCTTCAGGTATACAGATATACAAGTTATAGCTTTTATTATGTTTAGAGTCACATAGCAAATTAAGGGGACGAACAAACAAACTAAATTTGAGCCTGGACTTTCTGCTTTGCACATAACACAAGGCTTCCAACATTTAGTATACTGTAGCTACATATATCTAAATACCTTTAGTGCCCTTACTCACTGTAGGGCGTGTGTGTGGCATTGATGAGAAGATTCAAGTACCATTGATTAATGGTGCCTTCATCAGGTAATACAATACTCCTTCCACATAATTCATCTGACTTAATCTCAAAATGTCAGTCTCTCAAAATTGGGATATGTACACTTCACTGTCCAACATCGTCATAGTGTTCAGTTATTTATATTCATAGTATTTAGTGCTGAAAATCATTATGCTGATAGGTAGGTGAAATATGAGATATTTTTTTATAACCAACACTGTCAAGGGCAAACACTGAACACAAATATTGATTTTCTAGAAGATATTGAATTACCAATTTGTGAAATTCATAATGTGCCGTCATGAAATTATAGGCGGTGACTTTGCTGTCACTGGTCATCACATACATTTAGACACAGCTAGCATTTTTGAATTAATTTATTTATTTTTATTTATTTTACTTTGACCATACATGACACCTGATCTTATGAGGTTCCATTTATTTCCACAACCCAAGTATTTTATTTTACAGTTAAAACACTGAAGAGTGCTGCCATTACACATAGTAATACAAAGTGGTAATCACAATGAAAGGCATATTTAGATTGGATTTTATTTTCTGTAAAAGTGCTTTGGTCATGTGGAAATTGTCTAAACACTTCTACAGCTTCACCATATTAAATGTTGTGCTCAAGGTTTAGGTTCCCTGCCTCCAAATCATGAGCTGGTGAGTATTAGGAAAAACACAGTTTTCAGTAGGGGAACATCTACCAATCGCTGGTCATATATAGATAAACAACCATTTACACAAATAAAATCATGGTTCGGGTAAAAATACTATATTACATTAAGGTCGGTAATTTTGTTCCAAAGAAATCCTGACGTGATTAGGCTCATTATGTTTCGGACTGTTTTGCCAAATAAATGTATACAAAAAAATTTTTATAATTTAAAATGAGATTATTATCACAGTAAAATATATTTCAAAACTGTGCAAAACCCATTCTAGTATGTATGCGTGTTAATGGATAGGCAAGAGTGAAGAGATGTTTAAAGGCTGCGTACAGTAAACTGAGAAGCATGCATCCAGACAAACATTTCCCAATTACCTTTCGAGCAGAGTTTTCATTAAGTACTTTCACATAAGAGTCTGACTGGCTGCTCTTTGTCTCCACAGCCGTCTGGAGATAATCAAATTCACAGACCATCTCCGAAACCATCTTATCCCCCCATTATCATTAATCTGGATGGTCATCTCATCGGCATTGTGGTTAACGAACAATGTTAGGGACAGAAATTCAATTTTCAACAGTTACTAGTTGAATTGGTGATCAATTGTAGCATATCAAAGATGAGGGATCGTCAAAGCAGGCTTTTATATTGTTTAGTTATCATTGCATTCCAGTGAGCTCCGGAATATCGTTAATAAAGCTGCAGTGTAACACACGGGGAAGAACGCAGCTGTGAATCATATTCAAGTGAACACTAAATGATGAGCAAAAGTCACTTTTACTAGGAAATGTGCATCATATGCAATACTATTGCTCAGAAGAATTACATGGATACCTGAAAATATGCAATGAATGCATTTCCAAATAGTAGGAGTGAATTTGTGTTTTCTGTCTTGCAGAGTAATATGACACAAAGTAGAACATCTAATTTAATTATTTATCATGGAGTTAAGTTATGGAAGGTAGTACCAGCTGCATTTCAACAGCAAAATCTAATTACAGTTATGGCAAAAGATCCGATTTCTTAGTTAACAAATTAAAGTGTATTATTTTCCGAATTTCCTTTACTGTCGTTTAGTAATATGTATAAAGACTGCATATGTACCATAAGTAAACTTGTAGAAGAAAGGAATGTGAAAAGGGATGAATTATAACAAAGGATGCAGTCATGTAACATCTGAATTTTCAGCATGTAAGTGCCTAGTGACTAATAGCCAACAGCTAGTTTGCCCTTATTACAAAACTCTTCCATGTATAATTTATCCATAATACAAATCATCCTACAACAAATTCACACAATATGCAGCACACGGTTTTAGATTCAAACAAATGCAAATGCAATGTGAAGAATTTTCACACAATGTCTTTCCCAACACTGCTTGCCTGTTACTCAGCTAACACACACAAAAACACTGCTTTCCATTCAAGCCGTCAACTGTCCCAGAGAAGAGGGCGAGTAAAGATATGAAAGCCCTTATTTGTTGCCCTTTGTGCTGCG
Organism: Leptonotus elevatus; assembly: GCF_054856555.1. Taxonomy (NCBI): domain Eukaryota; kingdom Metazoa; phylum Chordata; class Actinopteri; order Syngnathiformes; family Syngnathidae; genus Leptonotus; species Leptonotus elevatus. Next base: position 13,788,637 of record NC_141251.1, on the reverse strand, counting down.
ACCAGTTCTTTCGTTGCACGTGCTGAAGTTGCTCACCCGCTAAACATACTTGCAGTTGTTTGGGCGGCGTCTTAGTAACAGCAAAAAGCAAGCAGCTTTTGTGGAGGATCTTACTGTAGAGGTTTTTAAGGGCTGCTTCCCACCTCACAGATTATAAAGAATGTGAAGGCTTGTGAAGTGTTATTTACAGGTTTCAGTGTGTACAAAAATGTGCAAGATACATTAAGGAAAAACTACTGCTCCACCTGGGTATCCGTTTGCGTCAAAGTCCCTTCATTGTAGACGCACAGTTTGAGTTACACCCATTTCCTGGGCTTTTGTTTGGGTAAAGTTTGTCACAAAATACAAAGAAGGATATGGATAATAGGAAAAGCAGATGTGGCTACACACTAATCAGAGGATTCAACTTTCTTATCTAATCATATAATTAATTGTGATCATTTCATTGGCATAGAGTTGGGGTTGGACCTTGGTTTTGAAATAACCAGGTGAGATTTAGTTTTAGGCACGATCTTGCTGTTTGTCATCTGTGTTAAGACCTCGACACATCATTCTGGCGTCAGGAGTCGGGAAGTGGCCGGGCGTTGGTATGGACCGTCTGATTCTGACGGCACCAAACTTGCGACAGACGACAGTAACACAACTTTGTCCTGAAATCACGTACAAGCTCCAGTAAAGCACAGTAAGAAATAAATGCGCTGCGATTAACGGAGGATGCCAGTTAGCAGCAGCAAGCTAGCCACGCTAGCTAGCAGTTTCTAAAGTTCCCCCAAATTGCTACTGTGGTTCTGACATCACTTATCGTCCAGACCAAAATCTATAGGGAGATTCAGAGACGAAAATAGTGTGCTGCTAAAGCACAGTTTAAATTTAAGTTTTTTATATAAAAAAAGAAAAAACGATCTAAAAAATGAAAAACAGTTGGTTGTTTATTATTACGTGCAAATGTGTTTTTTGTCTTCTGTATTTATAATTGTTCTTTAACCAATCAAGAATATATATTTATATCCAAATACACGATTATTCACTAGAATTTTTAGTAGGATATCTGAATACCAAAATATTTGATAGCTGCAGCCCTATTAATATTTAGTTAGTTTTGTGGCATGCACACCACCACGCCACCCCTATCAAATCTAGCTAGGCTGTACACCGCAAGCCATACTGATACATAAGTGTTGTTTTTTAAAAAGTAAATTTATTCTTTCATTGTTTTGTTTTTTAATTAATTCAGGTTCTATAAAGGACTATTTAAACCAGTAAGCAAATTATTTATTTAAAAAAAAAAAAAAAAACGTTTTATTAATTCTATACCGTAATACATACTCTTACCATGAAGGGATGCAATTTATACTGTGATATGAATTTTGGGCCATATCGACCAGCCCTATGTTGAATCGGCGTCAGACTGTTGTGACATTTGATCACTCTGATTGACTATTAGCTAGCGACGAAGTTACGAACGCGGGAAAAACAGTAAGCAATGGAATGCCTTTTTTTTTGTTCATTTTGCACATTATCCACCCTTTGCATTTAGACGCAAGTATGTCTGAAAAGAAGATCAAAAATAGTGTTGTGTCGTTCTTTTCAATGAACATGAGTGAACAAATCACTTCCTGAAGTGTTTAGTTCTTTTCTCAGCTCATTTCAGCTCAGCCGCGCTCATGTCGTCAATTTTCGCGAACGACCAATCAGCAGCCAGCGTCAGACGGGGGTGGGATTTTACTTAACATACAGCCATGCTATTGGTGTTTATGAGGAGTCAGTGAGGAAGCGTCCCGTTCGCGAAGACGCAAAGGCCTCAGTACGTGAACGAGTCAGTGAGTGAATGCGTTGCCAATTGCCAATTCTGGTTCAGGAACGAGTCAGTGAGTGAACGTGTTGCCATTTATGGTTCGCGAATGAGTCAGCGGGTGAACGACGTGCTACCTCGCGTACGATTCATTGAGTGAATGGACTGCCTTATCAGTTCAGTCAGTGAGCGTGGTCTTGCCATGATGAGTGATTCACAATTCGCCAAGGAAGGCACTACTCACCGAAACACCACGACTTCCGTGCTGGCGGGGACAAGCTTTCATTGTTATGTGTTTATCCAAGCTAACAGCTAATGTGGAGCCCATCCATGTACTGGGGGCAAGCGCATGAAAACAAAATAGAGTGAGTAACAGTCTCTCGAGTCGCCAGTACATGACGAGGTGCTCCGCGCTCTGCAGCAGCTGGGAGATGATGTTGTTGGGGATATCTTTAACTGAAATAAATTATTACAACAAATATTATCTTCTCTGTCTACCGAGGGTGGCGGTAGCAGTAGCAGTATTATAAAAATGGAAATTATATAAGTATATACATTTTTAAATAGCAATAAAGCACTACATTACAAAACTTTTTTTTATTTATTTATATATTTTATTTTTATGATGTCCGTGCCCGGGGGGTGGAGGGTGGGGGTGGTTGACTATTCGTTGAACAAATCTTTTGATCGGTTATTTTTAATGAACGGATTCTAATGATTCAGTTCACTTAAAAGAACTGTCATGCCCATCACTAATCAAGAAGATGAATTCATCACTATGGTTCAAGAGAGAATGGCACTGTATAACATGACTGTAAAATGGTATGTCGATAGAGTGGTGAAAGCCAAACTATGGCAAGACATTGAGGCACAGCCGGATATACCTAGTAGGATTTGCTTATGCATTACATAATACTCTGTACAGAGCCTAAGGGTGTGCTTTGCGTGGGAGCATATCGTGAGTGAAACAGATAGTGGTTTATGCGTTGTTTATGTTTCAAGAGATTTCTGGTTGCCTATATCAAACAATGAGGAATGGTTACTACCGCCATTGATGTTATGGTGGGGAATTCTCATGCAAGCACAGTACTTAAGAGTTGGTGTCTGTGCCTGTTTGTTGCGGTTTGTTCTCTGTCATTTTCCTAGTGTGATGTTGCGACGGCCAGGGCAACGTTGGATTGGCATACAGAGGCCTTTATGCCTGGAGGAAAAGGGGCAAAGGCAGGTGTGCTCTGGGTGAAAGGTAGATGTGGACAAGCCAGCTTCGGCACAGAGCATGACGCCCCCACTTCTTCTGGACATAGACTAAGACCCCCTTCGAGGACGCTGTGAACTGATCCTGATTATCCCAATGGGCCTAAGCCTCAGAGGCTAACACTGCCCCCCGCCCCACAAACTGAAAAAAAAGAAGAAGAAAAAAGACTCACTTCAGTAGGCAGGGAATCCCAGATACCGTGCCCCTAAACTGTGAAAAGTCTTCTTACAATAGGGACTGTGCAGGAAAAAAAAAGAAGTCCAAAACCACCCTTTTCCTTCATCCCCCTGCACATGGGGGTGCCCCATCCCCACAGTCACACTCGGGAAAGCAAAGGAGCGTAGCCTCATCCTAGGAATCCTACTCAATATCCTGGGATTAGCTGTGGCCCCTCTCAGTGCCCTTCTCTCCCTCCTGCTAAGGCTAATTCAGACTGAACTCAACTGGTCTGAACCATTGTAAAAGCTCACCGGCAAAAGAGAAACAATCAAATAAACTAAGTTTAATCTCTTATAGGCTTATTCCCATTTTCTCCTGACTGCACGCACCCAGATTCCATCGGATAAGAATCTGCAAGTCGACTAACAGGCTGAATCAAGGATAAGACTAAGAGTAGATATCACAGAGCAAAGATCATGATATAGTGTATTTATTGAGGGGACTATTTAGCAAGACAACGCAAAAGTGTTCTTTCAGGTTTCTGCTTGTTGTAATGTAACATGACAATTGTTCATACCAAGTAGGGATGCACTGAAATGAAAATGTTTGTCCGAAACCGAAAATAAAAAATGCTTAGCCGAAAAGCCGAAAAAAATTTGACAATTTTGACTATCATTGCATTTATTATAATTAATTAAAATTATAATATTATTATAAAATATTTATTTAGCACTGGTATTTTAACAAATTACAATATAAATGTAAATGTGCCCACACCGAAGGCATGTTGGCTAATGGTACATTAAACACCAAATGAGGGTTGACCTATTTCGGCCATATTCTTTCGGCTTTAATTTGATTTCGGCCAAATGCAGAAAATGGCAAAAATAGCCATTTTCTACATTTGGCCAAAATAAAATTAAAGCCGAATATTCGGCGCATCACCAATACTAAGGCATCCAATTGTGAAACGTCCCTAAATAGCTCAAAGGAGTGTTTTCATCTCTGTAGCTGTGTGCGCATCTATTATTCATATACAGTACACAAAATTAGGGATGCATGATAACTATCGGACTGATATTGGGAAAAGGGTACGTACGGTCACATCTAGGGCTGGGTTTAAAATATCGATATCGAATCGCTATTGCTTTTCATAGCCTAATATCGATTCATAAAACCATGTATCGATACTTTTAATACAGCTTTTTCCGGTAAATTAATGTGCCCGAGGCGAGCACGTACCGTGTGAGCGTTGTTCAAATGTGCCCTTCTGTTATTCAAAGTACCTCAAAATGTTTATCCGAAACCTGAAAATAAAAAATGCTTAGCCGAAAACCGAAAAGCCGGAAAAAAATTGACCATTTTGACTATCATTGCATTTATTATAATTAATTACAATTATAATATTATTATAAAATATTATAAAACTAAATTGTAATTGATTTCTATTATTATTTATTGTTTTAATCAGGTCATGTTCAATAAAATATACATGACTAATGTAACTGCATTGGATTACATTATAAATGTAAATATTCATATTTTTACTAATGCTCCAAGTAAGAGAAAGAAGATTCTACTATTTCCAGTGCTTACAAAGAAAGGAAACAGCTCAGGTATGAGATGCTCTGCTGTGTTTTAATGCAAGCAAATCGCATTGCGGGTCTCCCTCTCGAAAAATACACATACACACACAAACACACACTGTTTAGACAGATGCACTATGGAAAAGCTTTTGTTTTTGCCTCAACTAAAATTCTGCGTCACATTGGAGCCAAAAGTAGAATCCTGATCGTTTAATGTGCATCTTGCTGCTCTAAATAGTAAATAAGTCATACTACACTATAACTTGCACAAGACTACGGACTACTTCTTCTACTTCCATTTGATGGTTGTCAAATACTTTTGGTTCATTAGCGCCCCCTTCTTTAGCATAGCATATGGCTTCTTCTTCTTTCTTATTGCAGTTGGCAGGTGCTTTTGGTGCATTACCGCCACATTATTAAACGGAGTGCATGCATGTGGCAATAATTAAACTGTACATAAAATGAAAGAAAAAGTAAAAGACTGAACACAAATACCCCCCAAAAGTAGTAAGGTAAGAAATTGGACACAAAAACACAAAATTTGGATGCATAATTATGCACTATGACTGTGTCTCGTATGTCAATTTGTTGTTATTTATTAACCACGGGAACCATAGCATAAAAAAACGGCACAGGAATGCGAATGTTATGATTTGCCAGAGTGTTTTTGCCACTTTATATACAAGGCGCTGTAGTTGTAATTGATTTATATTATTATTTATTGTTTTAATCAGGTCATGTTCAATAAAATATACATGATTAATGTAACTGCATTGGATTACATTTTAAATGTAAATATTCATATTTTTACTAATGCTCCAAGTAAGAGAAAGAAGTTTCTACTATTTGCAACATTGGTACTTCTGAGAATGTCTTCCAAATAAAAGTAAAATTAGTACTGCATGTAATCCTTAACTGAATTGAAAATCAATGTGAATCGAATCAGGCCCTTCTGAATCAAATCGATTTTGGAAATCTGAATCAATACCCAGCCTTAGTCACATCCACATCTTGATGTTTGACACTTATAATTTTGTAAAATATGATTGTCAAAATATGCATTTTTGTAATTTTAGGCAGTGAAAAATTAATAGCAATATTTCAGAGATTAAAAAAGATAGTTCGTTAGTAAAAAATCATATTAGCTTTCATGAACGATCATATTTTATTTTAAAAGGCTTTTTTACCTAAAAGCAAACTTCTTCAAACTGTATTAGAACCAGTCATATTGTTGAGATAATCTAAATAATTAGGTACAAAAAGCCTTTACGCTGCTGAAGAAATACTACATATATATGGCAAGTCATGTTTTGCAAAACCTGATCAATGTTTGCAGTAACTAAAGCGATTAATTATTTGGGTTTGGCCACAACCTGTGATGACATGACCTTTCATTTCATCAAGGTGCAGTCAACTTGAGCCATTTTGAGGCAAACAAAGCATGATGGTTAATTAGGGTTTTCCCGGGCATCTGGCCAGTGAGACATTGTGGCTTTAAAGTGGCACCTGCAAAAGCGTTTTTCTCAGTTGCTTGACATCCTGTTTTGCTGTTGCTTGCCAGTCTCCTTCCTGTTCCAGTGGACATTGTAATCTAATTAGTAGTTGGATTCTGATAAAAATCACAAGAATACATGCAAGTACGCGCATAAACATGGATATGCACACACGCGCTTTACATAAGATAAGTGTAGGTGTGACTAAGAAATTGGCTAAGGGAAAAAAAGTGGTAGCTTAGTATAATGTAAGAAGCACAAACAAGCTCCAAAAAGAGTCTTGAGGAGAATGGGGGTTTTGTACAGTGGCACACATTCAAATGAGCCCAATGGGGGATATGTGAGGGCTTTACTGCACCGTATTCTGATGATGCAGTTTAGAAGCAATGGAGGAAGAAATTGAGTTTAGTCGAACAGAAAGGCTGAGTTAACAAGTAGTCTGCAAGGGGGGAAAAAAGGAGCTAACGGTACTTCGACCCTGTGGGTAAAGAGGAGGCATAAGGTCTTCAGAACACCAGGCAAGAAACAAAAACATGCTAATCCATAACAGCAATGAGAATGGTAGAGTATCTGATCGTTACTTTCAGCATTCAGATACAGTCCACTGGTTTGGAGACGGTAAACAAATCTGGCTACGCATAGAACAAAATGTTTATACGGAACAAATTATTCATTCCACAGCTCTCATGAGCATAGGTGGGCACTTTTGTCTCTCCGTCAGCCCCATCATTAACGGATGCCCACATTTTCGGCGAGTGCTTTAGGATAGTGATTCTTAACCACTGGGCCATCTAGTGGGCCGCATAGTAATTTCAGTTTTGTAACTCTGGGCCGCAACGGCTTTGTACACATGAAGCAGAGTATTTTTTTTTAAACTAAATATTTCCCCACCTGCCCTCGTAGAAAAAAAATCTGAAATATTGGCCCTTAGCATTGTGCTAAATTCATTCATCATCGTCCATATTCTGTTTAGCCACGCTGCTGTCAGCATGTTGTAGGGCGGGGCAGCAGAGTGCAACGGCTCTTTTGACCCAATAGACGAGGGTGTTCCAAAATTAGAAACAGCCTAGCGGAACATCAGTTGAATGAGATGTTCTTGACGCTCGCAAATATCTTGCATCTAATAACGGCAAAAATATGCAGGGAAGTAAATGCAGCACGTTGGAATTTCAGTTTTCTTCTATTTCCGGGTTTCGTTAAGCGTTCAGCCTTCATCATTTTTGTCCAATGGGAGCACAGAGCGTCACGCGGGTCAACGCGATTACGTAATATAGTCCGCTTACAAAAAGCACAGTGAACCACACCAAACGGAGAAAAAAATAATAAAGTCAGCTTTTGGTCCGGACCAGACGAGCGGACTTAAGGACTTTTCTGGTCTGAATACACCCATAGACAAATGGATGCTGCAAATAATTCTGTTCGCACAGAATTACTCACTGTTTCTTTGTTGAATGTTGAACAGCGGGAGGCGCTTCCTGCATTCTTATCTGGTAAAGATGTTTGGGCTTTTTTTCCCCCTAAGAAGTTGATTATGGCTTGTTGGGCATCTTATTGGGTGTCAGTGTTTAGATGTAAATAAATGTCATTGATGACCACATTGTATCATGTTATTTGATAATAATTTTATAAACCTTAACTGGATTTAATTTAGTTATTAAAAACAAACAATAAGTCAACATGAATAATAATTTCTGAGTGGGCCACAGGCCACATTTTACAGGAAAAGTTGAAACGGTTAAGAACCCTTGCTTTATGACATGAAGCAGACTGAGAAGGACTATCTGTACTGACCCGGATCATCGGACGAAAACCTGCATCATTCAGTGCTCAGTCATTGTATTTTTTCAAGGCTTTGCGCAATAAAGCAGTCGCTGAAAATGTTTCTGATTTAGCCATCCATACTGTTCAATTACATATAGTTTATTCACGGATTCTTAAAATCCATGTAATACCAGTGTGAAGTGAGGTTTGAAAGAGAGTATGAATAAAAATTAAGGACATTTTGAATGCATGAAAAATATCAGTTTTTAGCATGATCGTGTTTGGCAGGCATCTTTCCGGAATCTTGAGGGCAGATCTTGTGCATTTTCATGTCAGATGGTAAGAGTAACCTGTTCCAGCCCAAACCACACACTGTGGCTCTATTTTACGGCTTATGTGGAAAAAGGAGTTTGCATCAACCAAAACAACTATGCCCTTCTTGCAATAAAAAGCCCAGCAAATGTAAAAAGCAAAATATATTTTTTGCTGAAAAGCATGTGATTTATTCATGGCCTTTAGACTCACCCTTTCAGATGCAAGCTTATGTGAAGCAGAGCATTAACATTACATGTGCAGGTGCTTTTATGGCTCCTTATCCATTACTGCTGATTTACATTTCCCAACAAGCAATGCGCTGAAACCAAAGCTGTACGGAAGGATCTTCTTCACAAAGCAGTCTTATTTAAAAGTAAAGCAGACGGGACCTGCAATGTGGCAGGAAAGCATGTTGATTCACTTTTATGAGATGTGTAAAAACTGTTGAGAATACAACAAAATACACCGAATTGAAATCAAGAAAATGGAATTATATACAGAGCAGGAAAAAGGACAGTCTTCCGCAAATTGCAAATGCATTTACGTGTAGTCTACTTTAAATTCCTTTTGCAAGATGAGCAGCATGGTATTTTAAGTTTGCATGAGATCAATTTAGGCATGAAGATTTGGGAGAAAGTGTTTTTGTCAGGAGAGTGTAGGTGGAGTGATCAAAACAGCCAAGCATTTACAGTACCAGAAATTTGATGTCAGACTCTCACTTCAAGATACCACCATTGATTTCCCATTCCTCCTAGTTTCTACTATGTGTAAAACATAACATAATGATAGTTCAAACTGACTCATTAAGACAAAGAGCAAGAAGTCATATACAGTACGTCCATGACAGCCTCCCTGACAAATGCATTTGTAAGGCACATCTGTCGCAAAATGATGCAACAACAAGAGGTTTCCCGAACATTTCCACTTTGTCCGTGAGGATCTTGTGCTGAACATCTATAAAAATGCGGGGGTAAAAAAATGTGGGTGACTCATTAATACAAAGAGGAAGACGTCATATACAGCATTTCCAGAACAACCTCTCTGACAAAGGCATTTGTAAGTAGGGCCCGACCGATTAATCAGCCGCCGATTATAATTGCCCGATTCTTGCCCTTTAAATTGGGCCAAATTGCCGATTTAATTTCCCCTTAGAACATTATCGAAGAAAACTGAAGTTTCCAACGCTGTGAAAGTATGCTGAATGCACCATTTTGCTTGTGTAGCATTAGCAGCTAGCAAGTCTGCAGCGTATGTTATTCTTTTGTCCCTAAGCATCCTTTAAGCTGTTTAATGACACCACAGTCGGAGTTAACTGTAAAACTAAACACACGACGATAAGAATTACATTATGAATATGTAAATACAAAAACATCGTTAGCCTAGCACCAAGGCTAAAAAGCGAAGGGAGGAGACCATTCAAATGCCAAGAGGAAGTTAGCATCGACTTCGGGAGTGTTTTTCCTTCAAATAACGAATATTCACACACAAATGCTGTGGGAACACATAACCACAGGTAAGATAACTACGCAAAGGCACAAATTCTTCCCAATGTGTGAAAAACGAGCTTTACAATTAAATCGTAACTTTCTTCTGTACTCACTTTAAGTGTATACAGCAGGCTTGCACGGCACCACACTGCCACCAAGAGGCCAAAACGCACAGGAACAGTCAGTATTTGTTCTTACTGTTATTATTTGAGTTTAGTTATTTTTTGTCAATGTCCTTTCAAGTTATATTTAAATAATTTCATGCATTAAATATATAATTTGCCAAATTTGATTAGCCATCATTCGTACCCCAAAACCATGACAGTAAGCACTAAATAACAGAAAGTGGTCTAAAGGACAGCCAGTTTAGCTGTGACTCTGCTCACACTATATCCACATTAAATATTTCATAGAATGGGGCTCATGATTAATGGAAGGATTTGGAAGAATGTTGAAGTGTGACATTTGAATTGTGCCCTAAACCAGAAGCCCTCTCACTCAGACAAGACTTTTCCATTCTGAAATGTATTTTTTTTTAATATATTTATAGATATAAAATAGTGATTAATGTTGTGAGCTGTTAAAAAGGGACAGGCAGTTACATTTTAAAAGCATGTGCAAGGCCAGACAGTACTGTACAATAAGAAAATATGTAGTTACCTTTCATTTGTGCCCCTCTCTAATAGAGGCAAATTGAAGAGGTACAGGAAACAAAGATGCACTTCTAAATGAGAAGACAAATTGTGTTACAAAAAAATGCAAATATATTCAGATTCCTTCAATCAGCCTGTAGTACCCCCCCCCCCCCCCCCTAAACCTTTTGGTCTTTTAAAACTGCAGGCAGAAAAACAGCACGCTGTTTAAGATTCATGAAACATGTATTTAATTCACCAGGCATGCAGGAGCTTTCCTGACAACCTTTTACTTTACTCAGTCAAGTGCTGCCAAGTCTGACATTCTTAGGACCACGTTATACATGATGTACAGTATATTCCATGACAGATGATTCTTATAAATCTTCCACACATTTCTCCTGAGATTGCTTTGATCAGCTGTTTAAGCCATTGCATCACCACATCCGAGAAACCTCTCTCTAAACAGTATTGCGAATGATAGACATATTCATGCATTTACATTTAAAGCTCAAAGGCTTTTATAACCTTATTAGCTGTATTAAATTGCGGCCACATATAGCAGTAGTGGCCAACATCTCGAAGACACCATCTTGATACTGGTTTTGTCACAAAATGGTAGGATACAGCTGGTTTCCCACAATTGTGCACCTAACCTTTAGCACTCAATGGATTTAGCACATTATACCTATTTCAATGGAGAGCAAAGTGCAGGTTGCTAAGTAAGATATGTGTCTCTGATTAACAAATGAAGTGCAATTTTATAGGCAACAACACCGTAAATTCAAGGATCAAAGAATCTGTAATCGCATGTGGATTTTAAGTTGGTCGGGGTCACTTAAAATGTTGGACTTCAATCCACATTAGGTCAACCGAACATCGAGCAACTGTGTTGGACAATCGCAAACAAAATACAGAATACATGGTACGATTGGCAAAGAAGCATTAGCTATATAATAATAATAATAATAATACAAAGAGCCAAAACTGCCAATAAATGAAAGGACACAGTATTGATTCAGAAGCTGCCAGCTGTCATGTGAGGTGCGGAGTTAAGACCTAAACATAGACAAGAGAGACATTTTTCATATACAAAAATACAAAGTAACAACAGAAATCAGAGCTGGATTCAGAATAAGAAAACACTTGACGTAGAAAGATTGACTGAGAACAGCCTGTGTGGCAGAGTAGGGATAGGAAACTTCTACGTATTGAGAGAAAACTCGGCTAAGGAACCTTGACATACTGACAAAAGTGTCGTTAGATCAAGTCGCAATTCTATATGACAGTGTGTAGACAACCTAAAAGAGACACATAGCATAGCAACTGACAACATTCTTAGCAAAAGGGACATTTGCAGAAGACTAGACAAACTAAGAGTGGCTCTGTCGTAAAACATCCCCCCTATGTGCTGAGGCTAGCCCTCTTAATTGGTTCTAATTGTTGTTAAACAAAACCAGTGGCAAGCGATCGATCACTCAATTTCAGTTCAGCTCAGAGGGCTGCTCTGGAAATCAGCATTCGCAAAAGTATGACACCCTGTATAATATAATACAACATCATGATTGGACTCCTCCCTTTCATCCTTCTGTGAAGCATCACCGCCACTGTTTTCACAGGCCAGCCGAAGACCAGCTGTCCACACACTTGCATGGCTGTATGAGTGACAAGGAGGTGCAGTGAAAGGCACTGAAGCGCTCATTGTGGAAGAGCTTCTTTGAAATCCTCCAGCTTCTTTTCTTTAAGGCCAGGCAGCGCAAGAGTCCATCTACACCCACTGTGACTTGCTCTTGCGCATGGTTTCCTTGCTAACCCTTTTGAGTCTGCACCAAACTAAAATGCAACTCCCAAATGTCATGATTGTTTAGTCATTTTTGTAAAACTGAGTGCATTTAAATCCAGCAACAAGGTATCCCAATACCATAGCTCTATTTAGCTCGGATTTAGCTTCTGAATCACCGTGTGTGGCCGTAAAGGGGCAGGGAGGTGTGGAAACAAATGCCTAGCTTAACCTAAAAGAGCACTGCATTTACAAACACCCAAGCAATCTAAGCTTGACCCTAATGTCACAAGCTTTTCGTAAACACAATACCAATTAGGGTACCTTGGAAAATAAAGAGGGGTATTTATCTCAGGGAGTTAAACAGATTTCAACCATCTGTTTTGGAGAGCTCAGGCCCTGACTGTCTCCCTCTGTCTAGGTGTATTTGGTGACAAGAAGAAAACCAAACAAGAGCACTCAACCGGGAAACAAATCAGTCATGTCGAACACCAGTCTTTGCTTCACATGGGCCATATGTCTCACAACCCATCTCAATGTTCTGAAAAGGGGCTTAAAAGATCATACCAGTGGCAGTAACCCTGGTGAAACTTTCTAGTCAAGAACTGCAAAATCTGAGTTTTATGGGCCAGACAGACATCAGAAATGTAGGTATCTTGTGTAACATGTTTTGCAGACACAGTGATTTATTAGAAGTCAATGCAGATAAAGTAAACAACTTGCTTGTTATCCCAAACCAAAGTATTTTCAGTATGAATTATTTATTAATGCATTGTTTGTATGAAATATAAATGTTCCAGCATTGAAAGTTACAAGTGCCACTTCATTTAGTCCACGCTCTTTACAAAAAGCCCATCGAGGTCATACTGCCAGTAGTATTTATTAAAACACTATGCAATTTGTAGGCAATGGAATAAATAAAAGTAATCTAAATGTTCAATTGCACAATCATACATTTCAAGTAGCCAGATCAGTGTCACACATACAAATGATTTTGTTTTCCTCTGTATAACTCCCTTAATTTCCTCAGCCTTTCCAGCCGCTTTAACCATGCACATACTGCAGTACAAAGCCGTACTACCTTTCTAATGTAGCATTTTGGAACTGGTGTATTGAGGAATTTCAGTGAAAATTATGTCATATTATAAACTTCAAAGACAAGCTGGCATTTATTTTAGGATCTATTAGCTTCAAACACAGTTGTTGTGTGTGTGTGTCATGTAATGTACGCATTTCTTTTTTTACTTTAGTTGATACAATTCTGGCTTTTTCACACTTATGTGTAACCAAGTGGGGATATGTATTCATATAAACATTTACCATGTTTAAGAATGACAATTTTTGCTAAAATCAGTCAAATAATGACCATTAGTTGCCAAGCAGTGATCTGATGGTGTTTGAAGGACATACATATGATGATCTTGCATTGACCTCACTATCAGATAGCGCTGATAAATTGCAACCTAATAGACAGCCCAGGAAGGGTGAATGTAATTTGGTCACATGGCTCATTGGTTATTATCTTGTTGCATTCTGTTGGGATTTGTTGATAATCACACTGAAGATTGGAGAGAAGCTCTTGTAGTTATGGAACTTAACATTTAATCATCATAGTTTGGGGAACTGGTGCACAATCAATTTTGATGTCACAGGTGCACTAAATGAAGAAAATAGCGTAGATATAGAAGCAGTAGTTTTACTAGAATTAGACAAAGAAAACAGTGCTTTTATTGTGCCCCCCACAGTTTTAAATGGTGTCTAAATTATGATGCACTAATACAATACTAATGTTTGAAAATGTTAACATGTTAAGCATTACACTAAAAGGTTTTACAGTTAAACACAATGGGCATATCAAGAGGTCATTTTCTAATTGCTCCCAGCTGCTAAATTAGTAGTGTAAACCAAATTGTGTGGCATGAATCTTTCACAATTATGCCTCTTTCTCTCCCTCTCTGCCTGCCAGCCTGTCTTTCTGGCTTGTATTACACCATCCGTAATGGTACCAAACTGATCAACACTCCCTGGAGGCACCCTCTGTTAGCAAAGTGTCGAACGCTTCTTTTCTCAACACACCCCTCTCAAGCCTGAGAGCAGCAAAGAAGCACCTTGATAATATCACTGATATTGAGTTTCAGAGAAGTCATCGCTCACCATTTGAGGGACTAGCCCTGGAGGTGGTTGAGGAGGGGGAAAAAGGCGCTGATAAGAACCTCTCTCTTTGTCCAAGAGTGGTGACCTGCACTGCTGGGTCAAAATCCTGAGAAGCTAACTGCTATGGAGGTGTTGAGAAATTGAAGGATGATGTGAAAAGGGCTATAGAGTTACTATGGTGTGGATGGTTGAGCCACACATTTGCTTGATTGCCCCAGGTCTTTTTTTTTCCTCTTTTTTTTAAAGCAATTGGAGGGTATGGCAGCTCTCATCTTTCTCCAAGGGAAGCCTGCTAAAAAAAAAATAATTAAAATGGCAAGACTTCTTTCCCAGTCACACTTGTTTGTGTAACAAGTTAAGAGACAATTAGAAATTGTGTAGTAATTAAACTACTAATCTTAAAGTATAGTAAAGTCTGTATGAACCTGGGTTCGAGCGAACCCCAGGGGTTCGGTGAGTCAGTCTCAGAGGTTCAGTGGAGGTCAAGATACACACCAGACTGAAATGATTTGTGATGATATGCTTGGCCATCATTGGCTGCATGTGATCACGCTACATTGCTTGTTAGGGCTGTTTGATTATTAAGTAAATATTAATCACAATTATTTTGGTAATAATTGAAATCACAATTATTGTTTGGTACAAAACAAGAAAATGTTTCAACATTAAAAAAAAAAAAAATTAAGACAAATGAAATTGCAAAATTAAACAACTCAAACAACTAAAAATTTGTATAATTTTTTTTTTTTTTTACGATTATGCTGATTTTGTAATTGTGGAGTTTAATAAATAAAATTGAATTTCCATTAATTGCATAGCCCTACTTGGCCTATCTGTGCTGCAGGGAATTTTGGAGCCTTCAGTAGACGACTTGTGGCTATTGTGATGGTTTGTCACGTGATTTATTTATTGTTACTACAATATATAGATATACTTAAATAATATATATATATATATACACACACACACACTTGCTAAAATTGAATATTTATTATGCACTTGCTCACTAGCTAGTTATACTAATTGATATCAAATTTAAATGTGCACTTAAATTGTTTGTACCTAAGGAAAGTACTAACGTTCATGTCTCCAATATGATTAAAGAATAACATTTGAGCAGGTGAAAAACAATA
The DNA here is from genome assembly GCF_054856555.1 of Leptonotus elevatus. NCBI lineage: Eukaryota > Metazoa > Chordata > Actinopteri > Syngnathiformes > Syngnathidae > Leptonotus > Leptonotus elevatus. The sequence goes on along the minus strand of NC_141251.1, from coordinate 13,773,090 downwards.
TTAACTACCAAAGGACAATCTTTTTTGCCTAATGCACTGGAGACTTCCACATGCTCTTTGACATGTTTTCTAATGACATAAAAGCTTTAAGGTTCTCTCTCACTTTGATGCTCGTCCTTTTGGGGCCATGAATGAAAGTTGGGGAAATGTGCAATGATAAACACCCATAAACATCCATCTAATTTTACTTAGAGGCTATTAGTGTGTCATCCTGAGAGGTGCTTTCATTCTCTCTCAGTGAGACGCTTCTCATCTATAAAACATGCAGGTTACGCTGAGAGGTAGCTATAAACTGCCAGTTTGCTCATTTAGCAATATCGAGGGAGTTCCGCTATCAGGTGTTCATTTTCCACTGGCTGGCCTCCTGATGCCGTCTCGGCAGGGGGGCTACACTGCTTTGCAGTCATGAATGTGTTTCATTTTAATACTGTCAACTTTGTTGTACACAGCACAATGATTATTATATATTCTAATCTTCACATTGAATTATGTTGTTCAAAAAATAAGTTTGCCGTAGTTGTTGGAAGCAACAAGCATTATGAAACATAAGCAACTATAATTCTTAGATGGTAGATATTTTATTTTTAGATGCCATGTGATAAAAAGTCCCATAAAAATGAAATGCAGTGTTGCCTCGCTATAACGTGGTTCAGTTTTCACAGACTCGCTGTTTCAAGGATTTTTTTTTGGTGTGCAATTTTGTATGCACTTTTTTTTTTTTTGCAGCAATGTACCTATTTTATCAAATTTATGATAGTTTGAACATTGAGAATGTTTAAACAAAAGATAAATGTGAGAAAATGTAAATGCCTCAATGAGAAAAGTGTATAAACTGTGTGGCGATGGGGTTTTAGAGCCTTAAAACATTTATAACAAATGTAAAACAGAAAGCTAACAACTTTGCGGATTTCGTTTATTGCGGGCATTTTTTGGAACCCAATCCCAGCGGAAAACACTGTACACCAGGAGTGTCAAATTCACATCAGCCCAGGGGCAATTTGGAGGAAAATATATTACCAAGTGGGCCAGACTAGTAAAATCATTCTCATCATATCAAGAGCTTGCTGATTAGCTGATCATTTGAAACACCTGTGTTGGCTGAGGGAGGCCCCGTCCACACGAAGACCACTTCCAATGTATCCTCAAAAGTTTCTTAACGTTTAGGCCGTTCGTCCACACAATGGCGCGGTTTCGGAGCTTAAAACCGATCACTTTGGAAACCTGGCTCCAGAGTGGAAAGACTTCAAAACGCTCCCCGTACGCGTCTGTCTGGACACCATATGCAGGATACTCCTCCAGTGATGACGTAATAGTCGCAGCTCGATGACGCGTTGTCGCAGATTGATGACGTATGCGCCAATTCTCGCGTGATCCGTCAGTCTGTCCACAACAATGGCGGATAGCCGTGTCGTAGTCGTTTTGCGCAGCCGCCTTAGCTTGCTTACGCAGCAAAATATTTTGCTTCTGTATTCCCACGTTCAACAAGCGGTGTTGTACTTGAATCACCCGCCATTGTCACTGCAATTGTGTTCGTCTTTTTCATGTTGTTTTGATACATGCAAAGCCATGTTTGTTCTGTAAATTGCAATAAAGTTAGAAGGAAAAAAAGTGTTCATCTTCTTCGCTGATTCTTCTTCTACGCTTTCCTGTGGCTGCGCTACAACGCCACTCCAAACTTGTCATATAGATTATAGCCATTAAACGCCCTCAGTGTCTTCTTTTGGACACACGCAAGTCTTGAAATGTTTCTGTGTGTACGAGATTTGTTTGAAGAACGAAGCCGGCTTTGCTTCCGTCTTGACTGGGCCAGAGACATGGAAACAGACTGGATAGGGGTACTCGAGGATGAGGGTTATATCGACCCGTTTTGCATATACATTGTTCCCAGAATGTATTGTGTGGTGCAGTTAATGAAATTATAAGACGTTAATCCATGTTATATGGATTTGTGTTACCAGTACCTGAACATGTGTCATATTCAGCACGTTTGATTTTCGTTGGTCTATGTTTTCATTTGTTTTAACAAACCATAACTTCAGGTTGTGTGTAAAATGATGACATCCTCGTCAACTCTGTATAAAAGTTGCATTGCTCATCTGAGGATTGCTTGTGAAATTACAAATGTATATGTTTTGATTTAGTTTTGTTGTCTGATGAATTGGTCCGACATTATTCATTTTTTCACTTTACAAGAACATCTCACGGGCCGGTTTAAACCCCTTTGCAGGCCTGATCCAGCCTGCGGGCTGTACGTTTGACACCCCTGGTCTGGTTCTGCCGTGGCTTTTGTAAAACAAGAGACCGACTGAAATTATACATCAACTTCAGTCTGGCGTATTTTTAATCAACAAAACTGCCCAGCCACTGGGTAACTGCAGCGGCTTGAGGGTAGACGTGTACTGCCCGATTACCTGGGGAACATGGGAAATTACATCTGGTGATACACAACACACTCATCCAAGTCCCCCGCCTGTCATAACTTCCTCCAATATCTCGCTCTTCATCTTCTCTTCCTCACCTGGAAGCTTTCAGAGTATCCATCCCTATAAATAAAACAGTCACTGCATTGTCTTTGGCCTATGACAAAAAAACAGATGGCAATCATAACAGTCCTTAGTCAACTTCCCCAAATTATAATCTTACAAAGACGCCTGCTTCAGGCAGCAAGACAATGATGGATGGTATCTCCGGGGCTCATATAAAAAAAATGGTAGCTTCTAACTATTTACAACAGAATTTAGCCACTTGAGATATAATTAGCTTCACAATCATCCAGAACATAAAGCAATGACCTAGATACAACTTGTAGTAAAATTACTACGCTGCTGAAGAAGTGGAAAGGACTGCTTAAAAAAATATGCTCAAGTTAGAGTAATGTTACTTTAAAATAAAATAAAAAACAAGACCGCTAAATAATTGAGCAAGATTAAGTATTCTGGTTTCTGTTTATTAATTTTTTTAATCAGAACATGAACATCAAATAGATTTTAAAAAAGCATATACAAAAATCCAATAGGAATTGCAACTACTACTAGGGCCCAACAACATCATCATCATCACTAACCAGTACTAAAATAATGAAATCTTAAGATAAAATTCAGGCAAATTTAGCCGCAAGAAATTGTCTCGTCAATGTTCACACACAGCACAATAGGCCCACCAGGTAATGATGACATACAAAAAAAAAAAAAAAAAGTTTTTTTTTTGTTGTTTTTAACTGAGACAAGGCTGCTCGGTGCATGAAATGGCTGTCCTTTTTCATCATCTGACAGGTAAACAATATCAAACCATGGGTTCTGACATTTGAGTGCCATTTTTTCCTCCACCGTTTCTGCTAAATCTTTTTTTCCACCTTGAAATCTTTGCCTCTGTGTGGTGTCACGGAGATTTTTTTGTGCAGTCCTAGCATCAATTGATTGGTGAAATAGAGAAACTCTGCTAGTGGATTGGTGTAACAGACTCACACAGAAGCACCAAACGCACAAAATTGTCTGACGAAACCAAACGAATAGATCGCAGAAGCAATAGTAGATACAAAAAGTATTAAGCAGACTGATCAACACTCCCTTACTCAAAAGTAAAATGTATTATTAAAACTACACGGACAAGTTAAAAATAGTAACTTAAGTAATGTAAATGTAGTTTGTTACATCCTACCTCTGCTGCAGAGGCAGATAATATTATCTATACTTTAAGTCATTCAGGCCATCTTTTCCTTCATCCATCCATCTTCTCTTGCTTGTGACAGATTTTATTCCTGCAGGAAACTACTCAAACATCACCCACAGTACTGGGAATTCTGATCCATCACAAAGACTGTGTAGTCTTCGAATTATTGGAAACCTTAATCTGTTTTGTTTGCGCATGGACGGGGAGCGAGATTCTATTAGAGAGATTAAATTGTTTCCATTGCCAGCTGAGGCATCAAAGGCCAACCAAATTGAAACCCCCCGAGTTGAGTGGGTTTCTCTTAAGTCACTTATTTGTCCGTTTCATCATGCTAATGGCAGAAGCCATCATCCCATTATATTGCCACAGCTGAGTGAGGTTAAACAAATGCAGCTTGTTGGAAGTTGCACAACCTCCAAGTCAAGTCTCACTGCTCTCCGTGTGTACATGACATCAAAATCAGCTTGTCTATAGCTACTCTGAGAAAACCTTTTAACCCTGCTGCATTAACGACTGCATTTTTTTTTCAAACTCATACACTTATTGAAAATTCCTGGCTGTAATGTGTTATGCAAACAACATCTTGTCAAACTTGTCAGACCGAATTAAAATTGTGGGGGCATTTTGGTGGTCCCCGCAAGTTCAGACCTCTTTTTTTTGAGGGTCAAAACTTGGTTTTAGAGTTTAGGTTTGAATTGGGTTATGGTTGAGGTTAGGGTAAGGAATGGGGGTAGGCAATCATTTTTTATGGATGGGATTAGGGGAAGGGTCTAGGAAATGCATCATGTCAATGAGATGTCCCCACGATAAATACAAAGACAAGCGTGTGCGCTTTTGTACTACTATAGGGCAGAATAAGTTCCGATACCAGTGCAATTAAGATAAATCTGCCATCTAGTTGTGAATATTGATATTACAACAAATTATATACAGTGGAATTGTCCAACCCGCAAATAGCAAAAATCTGTGTATAACTCACGCCCACTGAAATGAATTGGGAATTTTTACCAAAAACAACAAATATATATGCATCTTGCTAAATCTCTATTATGCATGTTTCACAAAAATGTCCAGTCCCCTACCCCCAAAATAAATTAATTAATTTGGGGGGTGATGTGATGTGAATAATTGGATATGTGGGTAGAGAGGTGTGAGTCCAATGTAGTAGAACAAACGTTTTTTATTTTATTTTTTTATTAATTTTTTTAATCAAGTGACAACTAATTGTGTCATTCCCATCCCTGCTGCATGTCTGTATATTCTTAGCATGCAAGGCACAATAACCTCAGTGAGACAGTGATACTAAGACCACATGCAATCAAATCATGCATTACCTGCTTAAAGACAATAGAAAAATATATCTCTTTGCAGTAACTGAGATCATTTCTGCCGTAATTATAGAGTTCTTTTGTACCCATTTGTCACAGGAATGTTGTATAAAAGATATTGACTTAGCAGGAAAATCACTCAGAAATAAGTCAATCAAGCCTGATAGTCATATCTATGGGACCCTCTCTCGCCAGGAGAACATTGACGTGTTTCTCATTCCACAGAAGGAAGCACTTTATCTATAATGACTCCACATTCCCAAAGCCCTACAGTAACCACACAATCACTTGTGTCAACAGAAGAAAATCCATTGCTTCAGGATGTCCAGTCACTGCTTAGCATCCATGAGGACAACAACTGCGCAGCCAATATGACCTGGAGAGCAGCTAGTGATTATTGGCTTTCATTGCATTTGGCGGGGGAGTTTTTTTTATTAACAGACAGAGAATGTTCAATTAAAAGATTACTTCATCATAGACATATTGCATCACTGCAGCACACAAACAAATTACTGTACAGATACAGGAAATTTAGCAATGTGTTTGATCGTCATCAGTAACTGAATAACAATAAGTAATTTAGATGAATCGGTGCATGTCTAGATTGTCTACTTACAATAACCTTAAATAAAAATTAAAAAAAGAGATTAATGCAGGGTGCTACTTACTATGCAGAGATTAATCATAAAAATTATGTACTGAGCTAAAATGGGCAATTTCCCAGTTTGGCTTAATTAAAAATGCAACAGCTCAATATTGTTTATGTTTTAGACTGCTGAACAAAAACAGGTGCTGACAATCTACAATACGCCTGGAATTGCCTCTTTATTCCCTAAAACACTTTCTAAAAAGGAACATCCGAGGGGAAACAGAAAAGGAGGATTGATACAGCTGAGCCAAAGAACCATCTCAGCTACCCGTTGACAAACCAAGTCTTCCATTGAACATATCAGTAATAGGTGGGGCCACAGTGACACCTACAGGCACGTTGAGCAAGCACTGATTCAATTCAAGCTTTGCAGGAAGGTACTGAAAATGCAATACAATTTGAGGGGAGAAACAAAACATTGTTCTGCTTGGGAAAAAAAGTGGACTTAATAAATGCTCCTCACATTGAGTGATGTTTTGATGTGAAATGTGTCAACACTTCAACTCTAGTGCCAGTCTAGAAAATGCAGTGTCTGTCTTTCTTTCTCCAGAAGAGACAAGGCTGCAATTAAAAACGCAAGAATATAGTCAATAAAATAAAAAACATAAAATCCTTATAAAATGTAGTATAGTGGGCTGGTAATGCTGATAACAGACTTTTTTCAGTGACAAAAATTGAAAAGTGAAAGGAGAACTATACTGTAGAATGGGGTGAAGCGGTCTAATCGCGGTAAAACAGCCAATCAAATAGCTAACAGGAAAGTTGCCAGTCATGGCAAAATAGCCACCTCAATTTACATTACAGTACTTGTACTTGTACTTGTAAAATCAGCACACAGTTGGAGGGAGTGACAAGCTAAGACCTCGGTTCCTACATTAAAGCCAAAATGTGATGTTTATTTGTATCATTTTGAGGGACACAAGTAGCATTGTTTAGCTTTTAAAACAAAGTTGGCGAAAAAGTTTTACTTTTCCACTTCATCAACACAGATTTACATTACCAGAAGTATTTCATTCAAAGTAGAAGTTTTGCACATTAATTCCAAGAGGAGAAATGTGGTTACTTTTGTTAACTGATCAAATAAAAGCATCACTTTAACTTTTTGGTTTATGTAAAATAAATACATACAGTACATAAATAATGTAAAATCGGGGAGATAAGGGGGGGAACCGTAAATCTATTTTTTTTGTTTAAAAAAAAAAAAGGGATATTTTATTTTTAGGGAAAATAAAAAATAAAAATAAAAATTCGCCCAGCCCTAAAAATAATAATAGATGCCTAGTTTTTCAGATATTCACAGACTGGCCACAACTGCACTTAACACTTCCTGAACAAAAATGATAATTTGACATTTCAGTTGACACAGGCAGAAAGTTTGTCATATTTGTCAAAACTGGAATTATGAGCCAACAGTAGCACATGAAGAAATATGCTAATTCGGGGGGTAACATCTTGTGCCACTAATTTGATTTGCTAGAAACACCCCCAAATAAGAAAAAGCAACGACTGCATTTACCATCACTGAAAGTAGCAGATGCCTTTTTCATCACATCGCTACCAGCGCACATCCCAATAGCAAACAAACAAACGAAGAATATGTGAATCCGAGAAGAAGACTTTAAGGAAGAACAAGACACGAGAAGCAAATACCACAAAACATTGCAGAAGGCAGCCTTTACACAGTATGCAGAGAATTAAGAGGCGTTGGAAAGAAAGTTGCCATTTCTGCCACTGTATTTTACTGTGTAATACATTTGTTTTCCCTTATCAGACAGCTCAAGCTGCTGTGAGGCAGTTTGGATACGCTTTGTTCTGACGCTTCAGACACTCATCTCCGCACAAGTTGTGTATCTGAACTGAAAAACAAATCTGCATGGGATGTTTTAACTTGGTCCGGTTATTATTGAGATATGGCTGAAAACACACCAGCTGCCGTGTCATCCATTATCACATTTTAAGCAGATTGGAGGGGGGGAGCCCCGTGTGTATGCGGTTATCTATCCATCTCTCAGAACTGACACGATTAACTGGACCTAGAACAGGACCCGATTCAGCGCTTCACCGGGGTCATTTCACTGTTCAACAGAGCAGCAAGATGTGTAAAGGCAGAGGCATTGACCTTCATTCATTGGGTGGCACTGGCAGTGCAACTATCACAAATATGTGTGCGTGTATTTGTTTTGATACCTTATGGGCCCCATATTAACCATCATTGTGGTGACAGACTTGTTTTTGTGGGCCCCACAAGTTCAGACTTCTATTTGAAGGTCAAGACTTGTAGCATCATGTATAAAGTGATATAAGTGACAGAGTCATTGAAACACTGCCTCTGACTATATATTGTGTCAGGCAGCAATCAATAGCCAAATGAATGAATTAGCACCACAAATATGGATACAAAATAAAATAAATTATTCCCACAGAGTGGAACTGCCATAAAACAAGACATTTAAAGAAGGTTAAATTCAAACAATGCAAAATTCACAGTCTTTGTAACATCACAATCTGAGATTAAAAAGTCTTTAGATGTGACATGGAACGACTTCTAAGATTCACCCACGGCAATTTGAACTCTTCAATTAACCCATTATAGATTGTGTATTTTGTGATGTGGGAAGAAAATCAGAGAACTAACACACACACACACACACACACACACAGTAAAGATAAGCATACAGGCACACAGAACATGCAAACTCCAGTCAGAAATGTTCCAACAGATATTCAAACCTTGATCTAACTTTGAGGCAGATGGCTAAACACCATTTTACAAAAAATCCCTAAAAGCAACCAAAGTCGAAGATAATGACAGTGAAAAAGAGATCAGCTTGTGAGCCATTTGCAGTTTCTTTGAAAGTAGTAGCCCCGTCCGTGCTTTGCGGTCTAAACGATTGCCAGAGTGATTGTTAAGTGTAGTTAAAAAAATAAAAACTTATTTAGACAGTGGAATCATAGTGCGACCACAGACACTGCAGCCCGATATAGTCTTAAAACTTTCACCATGTAAGCGGCTTTCGAAGAGCCACCAGCCATCCAGAATTAAGGGAGCATTAAAAACTCAATGACTCCAATAATTAAACTTTAACGAAGGACATAAAGCAAACCGGCACCATCTAAAAGCTGTCGCCAACCATTAAAACAGTGGGACCACAAGGGCTCATAAAATTATTAACCTTTGTAGCTCATATAACACTGCTGTTTTGACTAAGAACTTCAATACACTGTGGCCTCCTAAACATAAAATGACTTCATAATATTTGTTAAGAGTTTCAGATAAATTGACAATGTCAAGAATCAACAGGACTGGGAAAACAATTAGAATAGGTTTAGCAGTGATACTTCATCTCCAACTGGTTCACCTTGTGATGCAACAATATTGCACAAGGATTTCATAAAGTTAGTTAAAGAAAGAATTAAGTCATAGTCACGAATAATAAATCAGTGCCCATTATTAAAACAAAGTGTTGCAGAAGGCAAAAGACCATCCAAATGTAGACAACTTGATTCTGTGGTTATGTCCACAACACATCATTCCCTTATATTACAGCAGCCACATATTAAAAATAAGGATGGCAGTGATAAATGCACAAATACGCTAATGTCAACCAGTGATGTGAAAGAGGGACAAACATGTCAGTCAGTGTACTTTCCACAAAGCAAAGTCCATCTGGTTGAATAGTAATTTCAAAGTTTTGCTTTTAGAGATCAGTATTTCCACAATATGCAGTAAGCAGCAGCAAATCACACACATGAAATCCAAATGAAGGAAACTGGACTATTAAGTGTACAAACATCTTTGTGTATACAACACGTATGACGATGATGAAAAATGCCATGTCACCATGTCCTCAGGGTGGCTATTTACATCAAAGATTAATTTCATTAGTGTTACCCAACAGAGCAGCCTGTTCTTCTCATCTATTAATTCAGCATACATTAGAGACCACTCATTTCACACAACATACACACTACTTACCATAATGGGTGTGTGTTGGCAAACAGTGCATAAGGAGGTTGAGAAACGATTACAGCAGGGACGGCAAACATACGGCCCACAGGCTAAAATCAGCGCGTTGGGGGTTCAATTCAGCCCGCAGGATGAATTTCAAAGGGAACTAAATTCTGTAGTGACGTTACAGTTATGTGTAGTGCCAAGACTTCTAGAATAATATGTATCCATGTAATGTTAAAATGTATTAGTTTGCACATTTATGGCAGATGATCACTTTCTTTCTTATAGAGTGGATATAAAACAAAATTAAAACACATTTCTGTTAATTTTTTTCTAATTCTATATAAAAAAAAAACGACAAAGTTAACATTATCATTTCTGAACGTCTTTCACCATTATTGTGACCTGTGTATTGAGTCCTGTACTGTTCAGAAAAAAATGTAGAGGGAAAGTTAAAATAAAAACAAAAACAAAAAAAACTGAAATAAGGTGGTTGCACAAGTGTGCCCACTGTCTTAGAACCGGGGATGTAAGTGTGTTTAGAATGTAACAATCACATTCAAACTCATGTTAAATCTGATCATGCTTGCCAACATTTAATGTGCTTATAAAAGTCCAGCTGTTGTAGTAGGGTTTTCCACACATTTGTTGTCAGCACAAGACATGGTGTGCAGTGAACTCATTGTTCAGAGGTATCAGTCAAGAAAAAGTATGTCCAAGGCATTTAATATATCAGAGAAGACAGTCAAGGCAGTAGTAAAGTGGAGAAAATATGGCACAACAGTGACATTACCAAGAACTGGATGTGCCTCCAAAAAGTGTTCAAGTCCAAGAGGCAGATAAGACAGCAATATTTAAGGAAGAGCATACATTTCTGGGAAGTGCATGTAATGCATTTTCATATGTCAGGGATAAGGGACAGGGTGGAAGATGGAAGCCATATCTTACAAAGAAAAAAAACACACTTGAAATCTCTGAAACGCATATGTTCTTATTTTTACACTGCACTTAGCAGATTGTGCATGGTCTGCAATGCCGTGACGACGGAACACCTTGTCGCGTTGTATGACAAGGTGAGTGTTTGCCGCCGTTCCACCGTGCCTCAAATTGAAAAATGTTTCATTTGGGAGAAGTGATGCAGTGAGAGGGGTTGGTGAATTGATTTCAGAGAGCTCTCAGAGTGCTAACAGAAGAATAATTTGCCAAACTTGCACAATAAATGGTATTCGGTAAATGTATCAAAAAGCCATAGCTTTGGAGCCCAATACAACAAAGATTTAAGGTTTTGACACCAATTTTTTATATATTTTTTGTAATTATACTTAATTATGATTTCACCAGACTGGCTCACAAACAAATTAGGCTGTATGCGGTGCGAGATATATAATGGGTTTCAGCCCCCTGGAGAATGTCAAAGTAGATGTTGAATGCTGTTACATAGCAACAACTCAAAAAAAGAAAAAAAAAAAAAAGAGTGCAAGTCTGACACATCATGTAGGTTGCGAGCAGACAAACTTTAGAACATTGCATAACACTATGTACTGCACAAAATAAAAAAATGGAATCCATCTAAAAAAATTACCATTGCCATTACCCAACTTCCAATTACTAAAATCTTTCACTTCTCGTAAAAGATCCTACCACAGACAAACACAAAAAGGTCATTTATATTCACTACTCAGTGATTTTGAATGAAATTTCAAGATGAACCTTTTAGGTTAATTTAATCTAACCTTTTCTTAACTTGATGGCTCAAACGCATATAGTGAATTTGACCAATCAACTTGTGTGAGAAAACAGCAAGTTGAAAAAGTGATACCCTGCATATTCATGAGTTCACATATTGAGCTTTTTCTCTCGCTTTTTCTCTCTCTCTTTTTCCCTCTCTCTCTGTTACTGTCCGCCTACTTGCTGTTGTGCTCAGGCCAAAGCATTACAACTATTTCATTGCCACAACTATCTCATGCCATCTTGGTGCCAGGCAACTACAGCACCTGTCAAAATGAGTTGAAAAGTCTGAACTTGAACAAAAGGTTGTGCTTTGTCGCGACCAATACTTCTATTTTCATGAACAGAATCGGGTAGTCAATGCATGCTGATAAATAAGGCATGCAAGATCACAAACATCTTAATAAGGTCAAAAAGCAGAGTACGTACCAGCATTGACAATGGCATCCAATTCCAAAACCGTTATGTCTCCTTTGTAGAGAGATACTTTGTCAATCAGACCGCCTCCCACTGTCAAAAGCTTCCCATCTTCAGCTAAGTGAAAAAAATAGAAAAAGAAATCATATCACCACAATATATTATGATTAATTCTCAAGCATGTAATTTAATCAGTTCCTCAATATATTGCATTTTAAAATATACAATCAGGTGTACAGTTGTGTAATATTTACAATGAAACATTGATGGTCAAATCAACATTGGAAAAACTGTCACAAGATCATGTGCAGTGCCCCACAATAAGAATTAATGATTATCAGTGAAGAATACAAGTGCCAAGTTGTTTAAAAAATAAATAAATAACATCAATATGATATTTAGCACTTGCTAAATCAGACATTTTGAATTTCTAAGCTTGATTGAACTGCAATAGGTCAAATGCTGGATCATTAACTGTATGTTACAGAATCCTTTTTTTTTTTTTTAGGAAAATACAATACAGTAATGTCTCGAGAACAGGGTTTGAAAACATTTACAACTTCAAAGACCGCAAAAAAATTACACATTTACCTGGTGTTTTTTTTTTGTAAATATATTTCAGAATTGATGTTGAGAGCAAAGTAGGGTTGGGCTTTGTTTGAAATAACTCTTTCAATCGTTCCAATTGCACTTAATTCAGATTATTTTAGGGGGATAGTGTCAAAATGGTTTAAATCGGGGGGTCCAAACTTTTTTTTTTTTTTTTTTTTTTTGCATCCCATGACAGACTACAATGAAACCTACCTATTCATTTATGGGCTTGAGTATTGACTGTCAAAACTGGTAGCAAGGAAATATAACTTGCATAAAATAAATAAATTTTGTCCAAACAAGAAACCCCAATCTATCAAATTACAATGTGGACTGGAATAACACTTCAATTTTTTAGTTTGAATAGCAGCAAACTGTGAGAACATATCAATACATGAGTCTTGAGTACAAAGGAAAAATCTGCTTTTGAAGGGTGATCCATTTTTTTTTTTTTTCAAGGCAAGTATACTGAAGTGCAAAGTGTGGTGCAGGAATTGGACCACCAATGGTGGCTCTTCTTACAGTAGTTTTCTTCTCTCCAGGTTGAAATCTTGTCCAGACTTATTATATAATCTTGACGACGGTAACCCTCCTTGCGTCTCTCCTCGCAATCCATGCGGAGAAGTCTCTCTGTCAAAAGATAATTAAAAAAGGAAAAAAAATAAATGTGCTTGACAGCCGCTACATACCAAGGAAAACAATGTGTATTGTGACTTTACTACAGCCATATGATTGGTTACACAATTGTTTCACAGTATCAGACTGCCCCTGTAACAATTCATTGGAACTTGTAAGGGCTGCATACTGTATGTTGTGGTACCACTCACTGCCTAGCTCAACACCAATCCATCCATTTTAAACACTGCTTGTTCTCTTTAGGTCACGTCTGAGCTAGAGTGATGTCTATGCCACCTGTCTTTAGGTGAGATGTATGGTACAGGAACAACATGGATTGGTCACCAGCCAATCGCAGGGATAAAACAAACAACTATTCACACTGACTGCTCTGGACAGTTTATTTAGAGTCTTCAATTCAAACAAAAATGCAAGTTTTTGGAATGGTCAAAGAACCCGGAGAAAACCCACGCAAAGACAGGCAGAACATGCCAAATCCACACAGAAAAGTCGGAGTCCAGGTTCAAACCCAGAAGGCCAGAACTGAGATTCTAATCACTAGGTCACCGTGCTGCCTATCTATTTCACCGATTGATTTCATAATTACATTAATTCATTAAAATGATATACAGAGCTGTACTATAACTACAGTATTGTTGCTATCCCCCCAAAAATTATTTTCATTAACGTGCTTACACGCGTTTTGTAATAGTAGACATCAAAGTAATAGTATAAAGCATGACATGCACTAAGGAAAAGAGATAGGCCTTTGCAAATTATAATATTGCCCTAGAGCAGTTCAAGGGCACTTCAAAGGGGCTCAGGAAGAAACTTGTATCTAGCCGACAACCAGTCCCAATTTCCATTTTTGTTTTCTATTTACCTTTCATGTACGTCATTGCCATGGTTCTCCTTTTTGCATTGACCTATCCCTACAACTACATACAAACTCAACATTACGGTAATCTGGATCAGTTTGACAATTGGAATTGTAACAAAGTGTTGTATACATAAACAAATTAGAAAAATAAAAATTGTATTAAAACAACAACAACAAATGCACTGAAATGAACATTCTTGGCTGAAACCGAAAATGAGGAAACTAATGCAGATTTTTTTTTATAGTACTGTACCTTAAAAAAATATTTTAAATAAATTATTAATAATAATAAAAATTCAAAAACAAAAATAATAATTGGCTGAATCATTTTCTCCTTTTTGATTAATTTATCTACAATGGAAAGTTATCTTCATTCTGCAGGTCAATTCAGATTTTTATTTTTTTAAGGGTTTCAACATCAATGTGAACAGTATTTTTATCCGACCCAGGCTTGTTTCGCATGTGGATAAAAATTGGATAAGTATCTGACGAGACTGCAGTCTGGACACTCATGTTGCCTAATTTTCGACAAAACTGAACTGATAAATAAATATATGGTTGGACTGGTCAGTTCCAGCTCAAAATGGCTTACCAACTACTAGTGTTGTTCCGATACCGGGAGTGAACCCGATACTGCATTAAAACAGTGGTATCAGCATCTGCAAGTAACATGCCTATACCATTATTTCTGATGCCAATATAGGACTTTGGATGAGACAGTCACTTGATGTGTGACGTGTTCACTACATGCCGAGCCAAGATAGCCTACTGGCCCTTGAATGCTCTGAACCAATGGCAGGGTAAGTTTTTTATGAAGGGGAAAAAAATGAAATTGGGTATCGGCCGATACTGAAAAACTGAGTATGTGAATCTGTATCAGGGGCCAAAAAATGGTATCGGAACAACACTATCAACAACCCGTTTCTAGGGTTTGTCGTAATTAGGCTGCCATTTTCTCAAAAGCATTTGGCCACAAAGGGAAAAAAAGTGTTGATGGTTCTTTGCCAGGGGTCACCGACCTTTGGATCAGTTAAATAACATCTTTGAGCAGACCGGCGAATTATGACATTACAGTCGATCACAAAATGAACAAAATATGCAAAGTATCGGCCAAACCGATATAGCCAATCAGATCGGTGGAAAGTCTAGAAAATATGGAAGATCTCCCTTTACATTTAGCATCAAGGAGTTATTACCTCTAGTTGCACATTTTGCATGAAGCTATTAGTAGATGAGAGGAGCAAGATGGAAGCCTACAACATGAGGACACCATATTCCATACTTTGAATGTTGCGTCTGCTTCCTGTGTGAAGTTAGCATGTTGTCACCATGCTTGCGTGGGTATTCTGGCCTCCTCCCACATTCCAAAAATATGCATGTTAGGTTCATTGAAGACTCTAAATTGTCCTTAGGGGTGAATACCAATGGTTGCTTGTCTATATGTGCACTGCAATTGGCTGGCCACCAATCCAGTGTGTCCGGTCATCTGGCTGGACTCCAGTTCACCTGTGATCCTAAAGAGGATTAGCAATATAGAAAATGGCTGGATGGATGGAATGTAAACACAAACACCATTTGAATTCTAAACCCTTTCAGCCCAATTTTCATCACTACTTTATATAAAAGCTGCTTAGTGCATTGCATTTCAATTAAGGCGACACTTTATGTTGGCGTAACCATGCGGTTCGTAGCCACCACAGCGCTATATCCTCATTTATTTTGCTGTTATTGGATATTGAAAAACATATCGAAAGCCTACCCTCTGTTAAAAACATTTTTAATCATACTAAATGTAAAATTAAGTTTGGAAACTTCTTTGACACTTTAATAGACTTTTATCTCAGTTTACAGCACTATAAATTGGACAGGTAGCGGATTAGCTCAGAATATAAAAATCTTTCATATCATAACACTGTTGCCTGCTCCAAGTACAATTCCTTAGATTAATAATTACCTTAACAGAATGGATTATAAAACTTTTCCCCACACACCTTGAAATAACGGTGCTCCACACAAATATAAAAAGGCCATGAGTATCAAGTATTTTCCAAGACAAGGCATCATCTGGTCAGGTCTTTCTGGTCCACTTTAATTTACATGAGCAGCACATTTTGCACAAATATATCCATCCACTATTGTGCTTGTCCTAATTCAGGTTAAAGGCAAGACTGGTTGCGAGAAAATGGGCCCATGAAGACAACGATTCACACTCACACTAAATTAGGAGTTTAGGACTATGACAAGTTTTCAATTAACTTAAGAAACATGTTTCTGGAATGTGAAAGGAAGCCGGACTACCCAGAGAAAACAACATGCAAATTCCACACAAGAAAACCTGACTTGATTAATGCGCACAGGAAACTGGTAGGACACACATAAAAAAATGAAATATTTAAGTGTTAAAGTTTGCATAATAGTATTGTACACATGGATTAAACCAGCACTGATTAAATGATCAATTGCACATGTGCTGCACCTGCACCTTCACTTAATTGCACTTGACAAGATTAAATACCAGAGAAGGTGTATGCTAAGGTGTGCAATATATATTTTGGCTATCATGAGGCGCTAATAATGTTGCAAATAATAAAACATTTGTTGTCTCGCAGTCGATGTGCCGTTTGGCTCAAGAAACATTAGCACATGTGGATGTTAGTGAGCATCACACGTCGCGACGAAGCTTGCATCGACGTTACTCCGACAGGTGAATGACAAAGAAACTGCTACCCTGGATGCAAGCTAAATACGAAGTAGCCTGGGGAGAGTAGACTGTTGTTTCCAATGCCAAACACGCAATAACGGTAGCCAAGATGCAGGCGCATCCTCACAACATGTGTCCACTTGGTGTGTGTAGGATTAGCGCATGTACTAAATGGAAAGTAGTTTGGAGCCACACGGGGAAGCAATAAGAGCGTTAGTCCATTTTCAAGCACAATTAAGAATCTAGGCTGTCTGTCAGCCATGAATAGGATAATATTCCCATTCCTCCTCAAATCAAGCCTTACCTTTTTCAGTCTTCCAATCCTTTTTCTTTTTGCTCATGCTGCCGGAGTAATTGGTCTTCGAGTGGTTGTTTTTTGACTGTGGCAACCCCAGACTCACTGTGAATTGTATTCCGGGGGATACAATAGAAATATAAAGTCTGAAAGCCTTTAGCCGCTTCTCTCACCTGTGAAGCTGTCAAATATCTACGGCGCTCTCTCGGCTCAACCTACCGTGATTGCGGCGTGAATTAAGTGTACGATTTGAGACCATCCTATTGGCTGGTAGGAATAGGGAAGTGACCTTGTGATTGGCTAAATTGTTGACTCAATCAAAAGTGGGCCACGGTCTGAAGACGCGTGATAGGTCATTTGAGATGGTTGTGCTTTATGGCTTGTGAGGTCCTGCAAAGGCTGGTGGGTTTCTAGTCACTCAGAAAAAAGTAGGCGAAAAAATTAGAGGTAAATTCCTCTAAAATATATGTTTTTATTTGGTTGTTCAAGTAAAATATAATAACTAACTCTCGTATGCATCTATCATTATTGCGAGTTGTGCACATAATGGACCATGTAAAATGAAGCTGGAACTGACATGAGTGCAATTTGTAACTATTTGGACAGCAATAGTTTATCTTTAATAATGAGCATTAATAATGTCAGTGGATACTAGTGTTAAATACAAATAATAATGTTATTAGACCAAATACGACTCTTATAGCAGGTCTTCATATCTTCAGCTTGGATCCAGGGGGGGCAACCTTCTGTTATCTGCTGTGTGCTTGGTGTACTGACTTGAAATTTTACTCACTCAAACGTTAGTCAATTTTTCTTCTCTCTGTTTATTGTTATGAAATAAATATAATGGTGGACACTTCTACAAGCAGACGCACGACTGAATTTAAAATATGCACCTACTTAAAATATGCACGGACAGTACTGGGACTCTCGCTAAAAAATAAAATAAAAAAAGAGTTACATGGCAAAATAAAGTTTGTGTCCACCACAGGAAAAAAAAACCTAGTCTTTTTTTAACTATATTCTTAGATTTGTTTACAGAATTTCCTAGGAATTAAAACCTTTGCTGCCCCAAAGGATTTTAGCAAAAAAGGGCCTTTTTTAAGGGTTACTGCATTCTTTTCAATGTACAATTGAAACCACACCGCTAGGTGTCACTCTTGCAGAACATGTTTGTGTCAGTCTGTCGCTCATCGTCAGTCACATTATACAGCGTGTACCTCCAGATAAGTAGTTCTGATGTTGAAATAGCAGAACAGTACAAGTGGTCAAAGACATATAATGTTGATGGATAGATGTGTATAGTTTCGTTTTTGCTAAGCCCCGGGAGGATCCCATGCTGTTTACAGCGAGCAAAATTGTTAAATTATCATGAGATTCACGACTTCAAGCCTATACTTCATATAAAGTCATCCCTTTGACTCATTGTTGTTTTTCAGCCAATTTATAGCAGTTATTTTTGTTTCTATTGTTTCTGGGTACAGTACGCCTCTGCAGTCTGCAATTTGTGTTGTCAGGATGTCATACAGTGGCTGACTCCGCATTATAAGACAAAGACACGATCGCGTAAGCTTTTATACGTACTTTAAAGTCCATCTTCTCTTCCAACTCTGACGTGACGACCTCACCCTTGAGCCAAATTTGTGTGTTTTATTTTGAAGGGGAAAGGGCGGCATAATGCCCCACAGCTCTGGGGTCCAGGGTTTGAATCTCGTCTGCAAACCAATTGAACGTCTATTTAAAAAATTGTATTATGTGCAATACAAATACTGTGTTAAGTATAACCAACGATCAATGCTTTCCTAACTGTCCGTTTTTGACACTACACTGCGCACCCCAAAACTAAATTGTCATGAAAAGTAAATATACTGAAATAAATTATATCTGCTCTCAAATTACTCACAAATGTACACCCTTAATATAAAGTTTCTGCTCTCAATTTACTCACAAATGTACACCCTTAATGGAAAGTAATGTTCATGACTGTTTGGAGCGCTCATTTGAGTCACGTGATCTCGCGCCTCGCCCGTACAACTTCCTTAGCAACGTGTAGCTGAACCCGGAAGTACTTCATGACGCTTCGGCTAACCGGCTAATGTGACAGGGACGTCTGTCCAAGTTGCATGGTTAGTTTTAAGTAGTTGGGTTACAGTTGGTTCGTGTTCAGGACTTGCCAAATAACTGGTGTTTCGCTCGCGGGGGGGCGAGTATAAGTTGTAAATTGACGTTGTTTTGTGTTAGTGAATTGTTAGCTCACTCGCTTCCACCGCATGTTGTTTTGGCTGTACTGCGCCAGCGTATTTCCGATTGGAACTGTTATTATGACGAAATTATCAAGCGTTATATACAATACGCTAATTCTAAAAGGTACCGTTGTTGGAAAATTACATTTGCCAATGTCATTCCCTGTTTTAAAGCACTGTTGAGAGTCGCCTATAGAGTACATTTATATAAGTGCTCAAAGACAGTAATATATTACACGTTACTGTCACTGAAACAGTACATTTTATTGTGGAGTGTTTAATTTACAGTGGGTTCGTCGACCGCCGGCGTTTCAAGGTTACGAACGGCTGATACTTGCTTCCATTGTGCAGGCCAACCACAGGAAAAAAGGTTTGGTGTTTTTGTTTTTTATTTTGGCAACTGTTTGTCGTCTGATTATTTTGTATTTATGGTCTAGATTTTATTTTTATTTTTTACAAATATTTACAAACTAATATTTACGAGTATTTCAGGTTTTTATGACTTAGTTCGTTAGCATAACTGAATTAATAGAAATAGTATGTGTTCGTTTTTTATGTACTGGTACAAACGTACTGTACTTTGTTATGTTTTCAGCGGCCCGTCATGCATTTGTTACCTGGGCCTCCCGTGGGTACTTAAGTCGGGTAAGTAGATTTAGAGCTTGACTTACTAAAGGTTTGCACGTGTTAAAAAAACAAAACATAAAAAAGGTGCCAATCTTGATCGCTCTCAGAGATGTGGATGCTTCTCTACAAAGCAGGCAAACCTAGGATTCCGTATGTCAAAGTTCATTTTGCACGGTCTGGCAGAAGTAAATGTTGTTAGAATAATTAAACACACACAATGTGATTTATGAAACCTGAGATGAATGGGTGTGGCTAATTTGACCTTCCAGTTCTAACTTAATTTTGCGCGTATGGTAGAGTTGTTCCGATACCGATACTGGTATCGGCAGAGGCCCCGATACTGCATTAAAACAGTGGTATCGGTGAGTACTAACAAGTAACATGCCGATACCATTAATTCTGACTAATATAGGACTTTGGATGCAGCATCTTGTGTCTTGCTCATGCACGACATTCACTGATGGCAGGACAGGACAGCGTTTTCATGTTGAGAAAAAAACAACAACAACTTAAGTATCGGTATGGTATCGGCCGATACTGCAAAGCTGGGTATCGGGGGACAAAAAACGGTATTGGAACAACACTAGCACATGGTGCTCTCTCATATTTTCCATAGTGAATGTGCATCAGTTTGTATGTTAAGTATCTTGTCTTTGTAGTGTATCCAAATTGAATATAGGTTGAAAGGGATTTGCAAATTATTGTATTCTGTTTTTATTTACGTTTTACACAGCGCCCCAACTTCATTGTAATTGGGCTTTGTACAGATCAACACTAACGACATTTGGAGGTATCTTATTGTATCGTTTTTATTGTCTTTTACCTTGACAGGTGTACCTTCAAAATGTTTCCCTCACACTCAAATGATGAGCCACGATAGGCTTGTCAAGATATGCAAGGGTTATGGAAAGTCTTCAAAACTCTGCTGAGGAGCAACAATGCACTTTTTACAAAGACAATTCATGGTCCAAGAAACAGGAATCAGCTAACACCAAACCAGGTGTCGGTGGATTTGTTTTAGTGCATGCCGGTAAGTTCCATGGACTACGTTTTCTTTTTGACTAAAGAAATTTGAATATTTTATTAAGTGGTTTGCACATCTGCCTCACAGTTTTTAGGATTGGGGTTTGAATCTCAGTGTGGAGTTCTTCTTGTGCTTGCTTAGGTTTTCTTTAGGGACTTTGGCTTTTTCCCATATTACAAAAACATGCATTTAAAATTAAATGAAGACTTTGAATATCTGTAAGCGGTAATACTGTGTCAGTGTTAACAGTTGTTTATGTTCACTTTTATTGTCTGGCAACCAGTCCAGGATGTTGCTCATAGTCAGTTATGATGGGCTCCAGCACACCCACGATCATAGTGAGAATAAATTAGATAGATAGATGGATAGTTGACTCTATCTATCTATCTATCTATCTATCTATCTATCTATCTATCTATCTAAGTAAGTTTGTTGTAATGCTTCTCTTTCAATGGAGACAAAATAGAATTAAATCTTCAAGACTCATTAAGCATCTTTTAATAGGTAAATGATTTTCTCTTTCATGGTCAGTCACTTTTATACTATTGCTCTCTTGTTGTTTCAGGTGCAGGTTACCATTCAGAATCCAAGGCGAAGGAGTACAAGCATGTATGCAAAAGAGCTTGCCAACAAGTAAGTGGACTCCCGTCAACAGCATGCATGAATCCTTTACATAATTACTTGCAGAGAAAAGGGTAATAAATCCAAAGTGGAAGTACTTTGAATCATTTGAATAATGCAATGTTTTAATAATTTTCTCACATTTTGTTCTCAAACTTCATTTTGCCCCCGGCCCCTGAGGATCTCACCCTCTCCCTTGTATCCCTTTTAGTTAACATTACTTAGCAAATAACAATAAATGAAACCACCACACCTAAACACCTACCTCCATCATCATGTTTCACTTTTGTTAACGTTAAGTTGTTAAGATTTTTTATTTTTTATTTTTTTATTTTCCCCTTAATTTGCCGATGTTAAAATATAAGTTCAGACAAAATGAGGTGTAGAAATTGGTGGTGAAACAATTGGTACAATTCTTCTGCTTTGAATTGAATATTTTTATGATTCAATGGTTTTAACTTTAACACTAAATATCCTTCCTCACAATATTTTACAAATTGAGGCATGCCAGCTCAATGTCACTAAGAAGTTAACACAAATTTTCAGGCAGTGGACCAGCTCAAAGCAGGGGCCCTTGCAGTTGAAGCTGTGGCTGCAGCACTGGTTGCGCTTGAGGTTGGTTTCTTATAATTCAACTTTCATTATTTTAATAGACTAAATTAATTTATGTACAATTTAATAACTGCTAAATTTAATTTAACACATGTATGTGTTTAAAAAAAATAATAAAAAGACCAAAAAAAATCCTTTGTGTTCTTAGATTGACCATGATTGTGGATACGTCTTGTTACATGTTACAAGGGATAATTTTCCTCTGGCAAGGGTTGGGGAAAAAGAACAATTACTTTGTTGTAAATGCTTTATTTCAAGTTGTTTATGGAAGACTGTAAATACATCAGCCATATATACCGGTACTTCCAGTACTGTACATTCCACAGCAAAATCTGCATGTTAGTAAATAAATAAGTTCATGAAACGTTCTTATAAAAAAAATAGTACAAGGAAAGCAGGAAGAATATCCAAATAATTTGTCATCCACAGCGAACAACATCGTAAACTTAATAGCAATGGACCAAGCCAAAACAGCCACTGATCCTTGAGATTACTTTGGTAATCCATTGTCACTGCAACCTGCTCATATGTTCTATGTGTTCCCAGGACTCTCCTTTTACGAATGCAGGTATGGGCTCCAACATAAACTTGTCAGGGGAAATCGAGTGTGATGCCAGTATCATGGATGGGAAATCACTGCAATATGGAGCTGTAGGTGCTATTAGTGGTACGTTTTTACATTCTCAATAGAATATATTGAACAGTCACTCATATTACTCACTCGGGGTGAGTGTTGCCATATTAGTACAATAGTCAGAAAGTGTGTGTAGATGTATTTGTAAACACGCGTTTGTATAAAATCACTGATTCCATTGTCCTGCTAATGCATACCCTCCTTGCAGGTTTTAAGAACCCTGTCTTGGTTGCAAATCGACTACTGAGTGAAGCACAGAAAGGGAAACTTTCAGCCGGCAGAATACCTCCCTGGTGAATATCATAATCCCCAATTACTTTGTCAGTAAATCTGGACTATATTTTAACTTTTTGATCAGTATCAATGATTTCTTTGCCAGCTTTTTAGTGGGACGGGGCGCACACGAGTGGGCCATTAGCCATGGTGTCCCACCCTGCCCCTCAGAGAAAATGACCACTAGTGAGTGTTTTTCTACTAGTTCTATATTATATAATTCTCGTAAGAGCTGAAAGTTATTGGCGATTCTACAAAGGTCAATCTGGATGTGTGATGGCAGAAAAATCTGTTTTTGTTTTTTATCACATACAGAGTTCAGTTTATCTGCATTCAAGCGGAACAAAAGAAAGATGGAGCTGGCTGAGAAAATGGACCGAGGACATAATCAAACAAAGAAAAGAAGACAATCAAGTGGGAATGTGAGTAGTATTATATTATGTATTTTTTAGATATAAGAAAACAGTTGCTACTACACTATCGACATCAAGAATATGACAAAAGGTGCAGTGGTTATTACATCCCCCTCAAATTATACTGCATACAAACTGACAAGCCATTGCACGTCTAATAGAAATTGAATAATGCAATAAGTGAGGTGTGTTCTCCTATATACGAGTTGGTAGACTGTAAAGATACTTTTCCAAAAAGGATGCTAATGTTGACAGTGATTAGTGCAGTTTCATTGCACTGTACACCACAACTGGAGACTGATTTGATGAGTTTAACTTAAAAAGCAGCTGAGCCAAGAGTGATTGTGCTCCCAACCCACAAAGTGCTGCTACCCACACACAAAAGAGAACAGAAGAGTCTTATTTTTAATGTTAATTATGTAAAATTGACTACACCGTGTGAACTGCCATTGCCAGATGTTGCTAATAGTACCTCTTCCTAACAATTATTCTAGTCTATTGAGTTCAGTTTGGCTATCATCAATATTACTGACATATGTTCAATAAAGAGCAACTGTGTAGTTGTACCGATTGTTGACGTAGCCATCTTCAAGTAGTACATAATCAAATGATTGATTTGTCTGTCAAATGGCTTGTTAACAAACGAGTTACGGGTTTCAATTCCTCCCTTCTTAGCTTACGTAAACCTCCATGACCTGTTAAGAAATTAGTATGTGGCCATCTGGTGCAGCCCAGCAACCAATCGGTCACCTTTAGCATTCAGAATTATACTTAGCTTCCTATCAGACGGTATAAATACTATTTTTCAATGGAGCGATCAGTTAATGAGCTTAATAAAATTGCAGTTCGCCGGTAGTGTTTAAATCTCTACCTTTTGATAAATTCATACTTTATATTGAATATACCGTCTAGACCGCGCACCTCTACATGTTACGTAAAAGTTGTTGTTGTAAACGTGACGCTTAGTCTGGCGGGGGGGGGGACAAGAAAATCCTTGAGGTCCACCAGGCCTATAAAGCAGTGGGAGAAACCCTAAAGTATATTCATAAAATAATGAAGTTATTTAAATAGATATATTGCTCCATGTTGTGATCGGAATGGTAATTGTTTTTTTGTTAACACTCACTGATTGGTGATCACCCCCAACAATCATTATCGTGTAAAGTGTAGTGTGAATCCAGGTTTCCAACCTGACTGTGAAGAGTTTGTATGGTGGTTTGTCTAAATGTACCCTGCCACTTGCCTGAATTGAAGTCACCAAGGATAATCTATAGCTGATTTATGACCCTGATGAGGTTAAGTGGTAAAATAAATGAATGGATCTATGCTATTAGTGTTATAACTAACTAACCTTTTCTTTTAACCTAGTCTTCGAATGAATGTTTCAGTTTCTGGTTGGGTTTAGAAGTGCATCACATTCCGGTGTAATGGCTTGAATTGCAGTCTCATGAAGGTTGTAGCAAATCATGCCTGAGGAAAACTGCAATCAGGGAGGACTCAACTCAAGATGAATGAAATTCGAAGAGCATTAAAGAGTGATTCATACGACGCTTGTCAAGTGCAGTTTGTAATCTATTTCTAATGCAGCACTTGTGCAGTTTGCAAAACATCAGCCTCTCTCCAAACTCTTCCTTTTGTATATAATTACTTATGGACTGATTGTACTGTAGTTCACAGGAACAGGCTCACCATGACCAGACCAAACTGGATCAACTGTCAAATAGATGCATTTTACAATTTTTTAACAATTCCTCACTGTTAATCTTTTCCTGTGTTGTAGGAAAATTGTTCAGAGTGCCTTGATACTGTTGGAGCCGTTGTCGTTGACATGCAAGGAAATGTAGCTGCAGCGGTTTCCAGTGGAGGTCTAGCCATGAAACATCCTGGCAGAGTTGGCCAGGTAAGAGAGTTTGTTGGTTTTTAATTGTATGCTATGAGGGAGGCATTTATAATAATGGTTTGGTCTATCTCTTAATCTAATCCCATAGCTGCTCAAAATCAAGTTTCCTAAAGCTATTGATGTCATGTCTATATTTCCTTTAGCTCCTTGGCTGCACATTTGCACTGATTGTGGGGATTGTTATTGTATGCTGTCATTTGGCCTTCTAAATCACAGTGCTGCAGCAGGAGAGCATAAAAAATATCCTGAGGAAAAAAAGCTAAATCAAGGGGGCTGGGTTTTTGGCAATCAGCAAGGTGACAAAAATAAGTCCTGCTTCCAGTTCCACCAATCACTTTTAAAAATATATATATTTACAGTCAGTCAGTGAGTTAAATGTTGTGTTTCACTTAACTTTTCTGCGTAACATTTTCATGTTTGGGATTCACATTGTTTCTCTTGTTGTAATGAGCACTCTTTTTTTCCCCCCCTCAATGTCCAAACTCTGGTAAGCGGCGAGCCAATTGAAAGAAAAAGGGTCAACATAGTACAGGGTGTTCCAAAAAATTGACATCATTTTAAATATGCACATCTGAGTGACTGCATGTTCCAGGCATCCATCCATCTTCTGCCGCATATGCGAAGCCCAGACTTCCCCCTCCCCAGCCACTTCAACCAGCTCCTCCGACGAGATCCCAAGGCCTTCCCAGGCCAGCAAAGAGACATTGTCTCTCCAGTGTGTCCTATGTCGTCCCCGGGGCCTCCCGCTGGTGGGACATGCCCAGAACACCTCTCCAGGGAGGCGTCCAGGAGCCCGAGCCACCCCAGCTGGCTCCTCTCAACGCGGAGGAGCAGCGGCTCGACTCTGAGTCCCTCCCGGATGGCCGAGCTTCTCACCCTATCTCTAAAGGAGAGCCTGACCCCGGACACCCTGCGGAGGAAACTCTTTTCGGCCGCTTGTATCCGGGATCTTATTCTTTCGGTCACAACATCACGTTCCAGGCAAATTAAATTAAATACAGTATACAGTACTTCTTTTTGGAAAAATAAAAGCTTAATTTAACCAAATTTCAACTGGATATTCAAACGGATATAGATTTTATTACCGTTTTTCCAAAGCTTCACAGGCATGGCACATGTTTTCCTGGTTTCCGCCTCTGTTGAATTTTTTGAAGTCTGCCTAGAGAGGTATTTTTATTTTTTTGAAAATGCATGCTAACAATGTTTGACTTCTCTCTTCATGTCATGGTCATTCTTCACCCTGAAGACAAAAGAAACGTCAGCTCAGACAAAAAAATTATGTCAACTTTTTGTGTTTTCACAAAAAAAGTCATTGACTTGCACAAAAACTGACATATCAACAGTTATTTTTGCTTTTAAAGACTTATGTTTTCCTTCTTCTCTCAGGCTGCTCATTATGGATGTGGCTGCTGGGCTGAAAATGCATGTAACATGAACCCTTACTCTACAGCAGTGAGTACCTCAGGTATAACACTCCTCAACCTTCTACCGGTACTTGGTCAATGAGTCTGCACGTTTACCACAAGCCCCACATTTTGTTTCAGTGACGATATGAATCAGAACCAGATATTCTATTTGAGCCTGTTATTTAGCTCCAGTGAGTCAAGCTTTAAAAGGCTTGATAATTCTTTCCGATGACCTCCAACCATTCTTGCTGAGTGATTTTCATCAGTCACTTCCTCGGATGATTGAGTCATCTTTCTCTGCTCGTTGTTAGTCATCTGCAGGCCAGGTGCCTTGCAAGGCACTTTGAATTTACAGTGACATTCAACAATGATCACCTGCTATGAATAAAAAGTGTGCATAGCCATTGGAGTGCATGCAGCACAATGCAGGTTTGTGTTTGAGCTTTCTTGTACAGTTAAAGTTATAGATTTGCAACTTCTATCTCCCCAAAATTAATTCTATAGACTTTTGTGCTATGAAAGTTGCTGTATTGTAGTTGTTACTTTTTCATGGATAAATAATGTGTGTATCATTCACATAAAAATGTGCACCTGCTGTGTCCTAGTTTTAAGTGTAAAATGTTTGAGGTAATTTTTTACAATTGGCCTGTTCTCTATAATGTAAATGTGATCATACAGTCATTCAAACATAACCGACCTCATTTTTCAGCTAATTTCGCTGAAACAATTGTCTGAATATCTAATATCAGAACATGATTATCCCTCTCTATTACCATAAAGGTAACAAATTCAGATTAAATAACATTACAATGTTTTATTTCTGTCCAACTGTTAATGCATTATCAAAGTTGACGAAGTGTGGGTTCAATATTATGCACTACTGTGTTTCTACCACATCCTCTCTTCACTGTGATGTTGCCCAGTCTCTGATGTTGGCTAAAAATCTTTATGAGGATGTCAAGGGGATGGAGAGTATAATGTGTGTTCCAGTGTGTCACCTGTTTTTAATTTCCCTGCATGAAAGCCAGCCCCATCAAAAGAACTAGGAAAAACAATAGTTTTCATGCTGACATAAAGAGCGTTTGATCCTCACCCTCTGTCATTGACTTGGTCCCTCACCGCCTTCCACTCTATTGTGTTTTTATTTGTAATATGTCGCTCGTACTTTGTTGTGGCCCTTAAAAGAACAGCTTGTCACTGTTTACTCTTGCTGCTGCTGGCTGTTACAGTCTACTTTTATTCTGATAGCACTGCAAATCTAGTTGAACATTGTTTGTGTTGCCGTGATCACTCTTTGAGCGCTATGCAGTGCACAGAGTGTAAAAGCCCAAGTACCTGGCCAATCTGACATTCTGCTCTCATTAGAAAATAACTACGCTGGTCCAGGCATCTGCACTCCACAGTTGCAGAACTGTATTCTGTTGTGTTGTAGTTACTCAATATTTTATGGGGGTTTCATTTGTGTTTGTAAAAACAACATGACAATGCTCTCAATGAGGTTTAACACATTTTCTATGGTATGTGTTGTTTTCAGGCTTAAATTGGTCATGTGTGAGTGATCCAAGAGAAGCCTGCATTCATATTCCCCTTTTCTTATCCACAACAAGACATAAATGTGCTTTTTTTTAATTTACCCATAAGTAGCGTATTATCCCAGATATACCATACAAAAATAAATTTGCTATATTTTGCCTTAAAGGCTTTAGATTGTAATTTGAGACACTTATGCCAGAGGCCTTTTGCTTTTTATAGATCCCTCACTTAAAGTCTTTGCACTATGTTTCTGTTTCGCCCCTTGGACGTGATACCATAACCACATGCAACACGAGCAAACAGCTTTAAAATAATTCAGAGCTTTTGGCAAGAATAACATGTTCACACTCCATTGTATACACATATTTTATGTATCCCACAGATTTGTTTACTTGGAATTTAAGAATAGGAAAATATACAATGTTTCAGACTTTGTAGATAAAGTTGTTAGTGTTACATCTGGCAGGCGGTCACTCATGTTCACCAACATCTGTTTCATTTTAACCCCCTAGTGAGCCAGTGGTGCCATAATAATAACTTTAAGGATAACAATAGTAATTTTTCCTTTGTTTACGTGCCATATTTTTGTGCTACATAAGCATACAATTAACTTAATTTGTATTTAATAAAGTAATATATGAATGATCTTGAAACCAAATCCATAAAATTTCCGTTAGAACGATTTGCTAGTTGCAAATGTTGTGGAAATAATGCAGGTCTGTTTTACTCAGTTGTGTCTTTGTGTCACCTGCAGGCTGTGGGGAGCATCTGATTCGCACAATGCTGGCACGGGAATGCTCCGCTGCCATGCAGTCAGAAGATGCCCATCAGGCGCTATTGGAAGCTATGCAAAACAAGTTCATCAGTGAGTTGCACATATGTAGCTTTCATTAACATTTCTCAGGGAAATGCAGATTTGTCAGCCAAGAATGAGTTAGTGGAAAAACAATGATTTTTGAACAAGATTAACAGACAGATGTAACAAACAGATGTTGGGTAGCCCCCTTTGGGAAGACCAGAATCAAAAGAAAAGTTGTATGATTTATTGTTGTTTTTTCTTCTTGTAACTTGGCCTCCAAATACCCCCACACTTCATGGTGGATGGCCAAAGTTCGTTTTGTTTTCATTGAATGTTCATGTGATGGTTTAATTTGTTTTATTAATTTTATAATTTATAGCTTGGTGTACTCTGCCAGTGACCATGGGTCTGTACCACTTAGGCTCTGTCATTAATCAATTTCAATGACACATTTGGAGCAGGTGATTGGAGCCAGTTTAAGTTAATTCAGCGCCATAAATCCTGCTCTAGCTTTGGTAATGGTTTCTATAATGTGAAGGCCACTTACACAGTCGATATCACTTCATTTTTGTTTGCGTCAGCACTACAGTTGAAAGGTTTTCTCGTGACATACCTCTCAAAGACAAGCTAAAATAATGTATACATCCACCAATTTATCACAGTTGATGGATAAACAATGGGGAAAATTAAGGCAGTATATACTTTGCTGCTATGCTATGAACAAGCATTGGCTTTTCATTGTCGTATAGGTACATTTTTATTCAACCTGTAGGTAAGTGTTTGACACATTTTATTTTACACACTGCAAATTAAATACATTAAATACATATAAATACACAATTGCATTCAATAATTTAATTTGCATCAAAGGAATAGATCTGTTTTGTCTGTTTTGTTTCTTTCATGTGACATATTTAGAAAGGTTTGATATGGAAGGTACATTTTGCCACTAAAATATTTTACTCTTTGTTCATTAAGGCTCACCCTTTCTGGCCAGTGAAGATCGAGTTTTGGGTGGAGTAATCGTCTTGCGGTGCAGCAGATGTGTGGAACCTCAGCCATCTACAAATGTTCAGGGTTCTCTTGGTGAGACATGGGGTACACACTTTGATTCCATGCCTCAGCTGAGGTCAGACGAAAATGTGGCTGCAAATATTTTAAATCTATCATCTGACAATTGGATAGAAGGAAGAGGTGGGTTGGGTTAGGGGGGTGTGGTTGTAGGGGGGCTTCATCTTGGCTTTCCTGGCGGGTGGTCTGTTTTAACTTGCACAATCAGGCTCCAGTTTCACACCCTTCATCTCAGATCTCACGAAGACCTCCCACTATGGAATCAAATGCTAATCTTCAGACAAGCTGGCCTTCTGAATGTGCCTCAGTTTGGCTGATTGTATTGGTAGATCTGGTTTCTCTACCTGTAGTTTTTTTGTGTGTCTGCAGCAGATGGCTTTTTTTTCCCTTTAGCAAACTATAAACTGAGTTGGGATAATATTGCTTGAATTCAGTACCATTATTTGGTTATTATTTGAGTAGCACTCTTCTGCTTTATAATCAAAATGCTGTATTGTATATTTCATCTGTCCTTCTTATGTTTTGTTTGCACAGTGGAGTTTCTTTGGAGCCACACAACAGAAAGCATGTGTGTCGGCTACATGTCTGCCCAAGATAGCAAAGCAAAGGTGAGCTCTATTAAACTGCCTCAACAATCGAATCACGTCTTTTCAGCTTCAACAAAATTTTACTATTACGTGGCCAACGTAACTATTTTATATTAGGAAAATCTCACTGTACTCCACCAAACACAAATGTCAGAAAAAGTTGATACACATGGCAATTATGTCATTCAGTAGAAGAACATTTAATTGTTCTGTCTGTCACTAAAGCAAATTATATATTTAATGGATGGATGAGCAAAGATACGCAGATATGCAGAAAATATATATATATATTCTTGAAAAAAATAAGTAAAATTGGATAATTTCCTGTGGCACGCCTGATAATCTCTCGTAAAAACACTAATGTGCTGGAGCACAGTGGTTGGAAATCACTGGACTAGAGTTAGCATTGTATAACGTAATTTGTGAGGTTTTGCTATAATGTTTCGTCAGTCAATTTTGTCAGCATTCTTTGCGACATCTGGCCAAACAAATAATCAACAATTAAGAAAAAATGTGCCTGTATAATATTGTTGCAGTTAGCCATATAACATACACTACCACTCACCTAATCATATGAAAACATGCAGAGAGTAACCATAGAAACAAAATATAAAGTGAACATCAAGCATCGGCAAGTTCTCACAAAGGCAGAAATTTGGCAGCTGATCGATCCTTGTTTCCAGATGTGCTGTCCAAGCTACTTTATCGTAGCACAAAGAAACATGCAAGCCTGTGGAGCAACTACGAAACAGAGCAGCAGAAGAAAGACAGATCACGATTCGTTCTTTTGAAATGGTTAGATGACTTGCAATGCCATCATCAGCGTGTTGGTAAAATCCATAATTTGGACGAATATTGTCAGAAATGGACTTTGGAGGGCTTGCCATAAGCATATACAGTATGTCCAAGGTGGTCTGGATTGAAGAGTAATGTCTGGAAATATGCATCAAAAGACAGCAGCCTGTTGAGTTGAGAGTTTGAAAAGGCTTTGTATATAAAACAAAATTTCTTGTTTGGATTTTGGGCTGAATCTCTGCAAATGAATTGTGGGAATTTGTGCATTGGAAGGTTGGTTGACCTCGTCGGTGTCTGTTCAACACACACACACACACATTGTCAGGGACTATTTAAACCATTTCTCCTCCCCTGCTGCTTTTTGTTTGTTTTATCTAGTCATCTTAGTGCATTCATTGTTGTCTTCATTGTTTTTGTTTAATTATTTTTACATTAGCGTTTCAGTCTCAGTTTCAAGATACTATTGCATTGGCTTCATGGCTTTGAGTACTGATCACATTGATTTATTTGGCCTATAAATCTCACTCTGAATGAGGAGAGGCCACTGTTGTTCAAGGTTGGCTCAGATTTCAAAGCGTTGGTGCTATGTCCTGCTGAGCACCGTTCCACCCCTCCTCACTTCACTCATGCCTCGTGGTATATCTGTCTTTGTACACCAACTCCTTATCAGGCAGTAAATGCTCTCAAAAATATCATAAGAGTTTGGGTAGTTGTTTGAATAAAGTAGAATTTCATATCCCTGGTTGGTAGCAGAATAGTTTGCTCTCTCACCCGGGTAAACCTAATGTCTCATGTAGTTCACTTTGTGTGTATTTACAGCAATTATATTAAGCAATCACATCCATGGCTTTTACAGCAAAAAATTGCAGTGTTACGTTAAAGACAGATAAAGCAGTATGTTAAAGGGGTGAGCCTACAAAGCTCTCAATGCATCTGTTTCTTTTACCATCAGCATGCCAAAGCAGCTGGCTGTCCAATACTTCAAGCCAACATTGTGGGTGCAAAACAAAACTTGAGCCTTTGCTTCTCTGCTGGGCCTCTAAACGCTGCCAACACATTCTCCACTGAATGAATGCCAAAGTGAAGGGCATCTGTTTCCTCTCCAGTCTGTTTAGGTCACAGAAAAGGGCATCGATTTAAAGCTTTTGTTGTGTAAGTGCTGTGTCTTGATACTGAACAGTTTTGAACAGTTGTTCCCTAATAAGCAGCTACAATGATGACTTCATTCATTGGCGTAGTAAAAAAATTGTATTCAGGGTTTCAGTTGGTTTTTGCAGGTCAATGGGGAATGGAGATGGATGTTTATTAGGCACCCTAAGGGACCATTTACACTGGGCCAATTTGAGTGTGCTGTGCCCCAGTAAGATGAACTCTTCGTCCCTTGTCCACCTCGGCACATGCTCACACTGCTCAACTCATCCATGTCATACTACATCACTTCCCTTTTTTTTTCCTACACCTTAATGATGCCCAAAGCCTCACGTTCACCCATTCATACACCAGTGGTTGGCTGCTGCCATGTAGGGCGCTGCCAGGTCCACTGAGAGCAAATCAGGGTTCAGTGTCTTGCTTAAGGACACTTCGACACGGTCACGAGGGCTGAGGATCGAACCCACAACCACTCTACCACTAAGCCATGCCACCCCAAGTGTAAATAGTTTTACAGAAAGACCTATTTATCCCAAAATTGCTTAAAATTTTCTCTGGTATCAGTAGCCGACTCGCCCATTCCTATATTTTATGCAAGGTGGCGGTCTTCATAAAAAAATGGTGGGAGAAACGATTCATTATATGAGTTATATCTAGTTTGATCACTTGTGAGTGTGCTCGTGCATTAGCAAACATGCTAGTCCCCAACCAGGAGTCAGCAAAATACTGCGCGTCGGCCTGCTTCAGCGCTTTCAGATTGGACAAATGACCTAGAATTTCATTTTTAGATGTCCCAAAGTGCAGCAGAAATTGGCTTTATTCAGAGTGAGATCCTTTTAATACTGTCAAATTAGCATAACATGTCTGCACCTTTACACTGGACTGGACATTTAGAGCCTTACAAAAGAGCTAAATTGACAGGCAAAGACACTGCTAAAACACGGTTTCCCCCCATGTCTTGTCATGATTGCGCAGATAAAAGAGAAATATAAAATATGGTGCCCCCCACCTAGGCGCTTTTCCCTCTTCCTGGACATCATTACCACTATAAAGCTTTTGCTGCGCAAACTAAGGCCAGAGATAATAGGATAGCATGCAATGCAAGTCCCTTTGATATTGTCTAGTTTTTTTACATGACAAGTGTCTCTCTTTCTTGTACATTTTGTTTTTGTTATCCATTTAGCCTTGGTAATAAATAGCACATGATTCAAAGAATGTGAAAGCCACAACAAAACAGTGACATAGTCAGCGTGCTAAAAGTGTTTTTTGGCGTATTCACTGGAGTTAGCATGTGGCTTGTCTTGCCTCTAGAGGCATTCGTGAAGTTGTTTGTCGCTCACAAATTCACATCAACTATGTCTTTCATGTGATGTTTTGACCCGGCTTTTGTCTTGTCATGTGGTCGCTTCACTGGGTGACAACTTGACAAACAGGCACGCTGTTGATTTGTAGCTCCTCGTTCTCTGTTTATTTTGCATTGCTATCATGTAATGGGACAATTATTCCATCCCACCAAAGGTCGCTATCATGGAATAAACATGCATTCTATTAATAGGCCATGATAAAAAAATTAAATAAAATAAATAAAATAAAAATAGGCCATGATACAACATATTGACATGTTGGCCTGTTGATGTTGGATAATAGTAGAGCGGTCAAAATTAATCGACAAGTAATTGATTATCAAATTAATCGACAACTATTTTAACAGTAATTGTTCACTGATTTCCGTATTCCTTTATGACAGAAGACTGATTATCTTTTGTGTTTATTCAAAATAAGACATTTGCAAACATCTGCTATACGAAGTACAAA
Source organism: Leptonotus elevatus (assembly GCF_054856555.1). Taxonomy (NCBI): domain Eukaryota; kingdom Metazoa; phylum Chordata; class Actinopteri; order Syngnathiformes; family Syngnathidae; genus Leptonotus; species Leptonotus elevatus. The sequence goes on along the minus strand of NC_141251.1, from coordinate 13,738,763 downwards.
ATTACCACCAATCACTGGTTAATAAACCGTAATCAGGGGGAAAATGCTTTTATAATACTCTTTAATGCGAAATTAAAATGAACCTGATTAATCGATTGAATAATCGATAGATTATTCGATTCTAAAAATATTCGATAGTGACAGCACTACATAATAGTACAGTCTGTCCAACACAATATTGCCAAATAGATTGTGATTGAAGTTATAATGGACACGTGCATCCATTGCATTAAATGGCTACACTATGGTTATTTACTGACTATAAATAAGCATCCATCCTCCCTCAACCGCATAAGAAGAGTTTTGGAATGAGCAACATGCCGTCAGCATTGTGGTGAGCTTGCTTACTTGCTCTTTTTTTTTTTGCCTGCCCCTTCATTATGTGTCAGGTTGCCAGAAAAGTGAAGGTCTAAAAAGCTGATTGACGGGTTGCATGCTGGTGTGTTGTTAATGTTTATCATGCATAGCCCTTATACTGTAAATCGTTGTAAATAGTATACGTCTTGATTTCTATTAAATTTAGTCCGAATTGTTAGGACTTCAAAGGCTCTTCTGACATGAAAGCACCTTAAGTTGATTATGACTCGGCTTTGAACCTTCACTTGAAGCAGATTTAAAATGGCTGTTCTCAAAACCCATCCACAAAAGATGAAGGGAATGAGATGAAGACAGAAGGTTGTATTGGAGGCATAATAACCCCCGTGAGTGTTGCCATGTGTGTGCGTAGCCTCGTCTGGGTGATGTTCCAGTGTATGACAGTTGCCCCCGGGGTGCCAGAGGCCATAGTCCTAGGACTTCTCTTCAAGAATGTTATAGAGATGGATGAGCATGCAACTAGAGATGTGATGTCAGGCCAATTCAGTGGCCTGTTGTTTCTCTTTCGGTTATTTCTGATATTTTTTTTATTTAGGATGACCCACTGCCCCCCGCAAATAAACCTCGCATCCAAGTGTCATTCAATAGTCAAAATAGACAAATGGAGATGAAATATAACCTAGTGTTCCAGATCAAAAACATCGGCCAACGTCGCACTGTGTTTATCAAACTAAAGTTGATTTGAGTCTGGACCGATGTGCGGCAGCTGTCTGGAGACCGCAAGAGATCAAACACTCTGCGTTTTTGTGAGTTTGATGCTCTGCTGCCTAAAACGTTCACAGTGGTCACATTTGATCAACAAACTGACCTGCAAGTAATTAATTCTGCAGCTTTGACACTTTAGCTTGTCAGATCATTTGCTGATGTAAAGTTGCGATTTTGACGGTTTACATTGGGCCAGCTGTTACCCAGTTGATGCTACGAGTATGACTAGCTTCTTTTTTTTTTACACCAGTTAGTACTTGGATCTGACTAACTCACTTTTGTCACATTTTTACCTGATGAGCTTGTTGACAAAAAAAATCTGAATTTTATCTTAACCAAGCTTCACAGTTGTTGATTAGTGGCATCACTTTGCAGTGCTACACCATTGCATATACAGTATATAAATATTAGTGTAAAATAATTTGTAACTTTTAAAGGGGAAGTCAAATAAAAAAATAAAACGCAATACTAATCAGAATGCCGTGTTTGACTCGTGGTACCGCATATGACATTATTATTGTACATTATTGTGGATTTTACAGAAATTTTTTGACTTGGCTTCTCTTCTGTGTGGTCGTGTTCATCACAGGAACGTCTAATGTTAGGAGCATCTTCGTTTAGTGTTGAAAGGATTAGATCACAGTATTTTAACTATAGGCATATAATGATTAAATCTTACCTTTTACACCATGGTGATGTCATTTTTTATGAAATATTAGGTGTTTTGCTGGTTATTTTTCTAATTCGGAAGTAAAACACCCGTTTCAATAAAATCCCGCCTTTCCCCGTTTGGTTGCCGCACCCCCGGCGAGCCGGCTGCAGCCTGTTGCTGGAGCTCTGCGTTTGAGCACTCCTCTGGCCACGCAAGCCAATGAAGCCAACAATTCTTCAATAAACATTTGAAACAAAACGGCTCCTTGCCGCAAGAAATTGTGGAGGAGGAGGGGTGGAGAGGGAAGAAGAGAGGGGAAAGAAGAAGGAAAAAAAAAAACTAAGCGGGTCGCGAACCGGGGACCTGCTGCTTACAGGGTGAGCTACACCATTCGTTCAGTTAGGTTCAGCAGCATAAGTGTCAGCCAGATCCTTACAGCCAATTGGCATTGCACTTTGGCATTGCAAATGTGAAGGATAATTGATTGTTTTGAATTCATTTGGACAGGGTGGGTCCGCACCTAATGACGTCATAAAGTAAGCAGCTGCTTGTTTCCTCAGGTTGGGAGGGGCTGTTGCTTGGAGAGCAGAATGACCTAGAATTTCTCATAGAGGGGCAAATGGAGGAAAACACCACTTCGGTGATGTTTTTGGTGAGGGAATAGCATTCTAACAGGGTTAAAAGTTCCAAAAAGTAGATTTTTCACGTTGCTCTCCCTCTATACAGAGATAGGAAGTAACCAAGTAAAATTACTTTGTTACTGTACTTGAGCAGTTTTTTTCAATACGTTGTACTTTCCTGAGAATGTATTTTTTTAGACTACCTTTTACCTATAGCCATTACATATTAACATGAGTATCTGTACTTTTTACTCGATACATTTTCAAAACAAGGTCGTTACTTTTGTTTTGAAATGCATGAAAACCAATAAAATACTTGACCTGGAAGAAAAAGCAGCCGTCAATGTCTCCTGGCTCCGCCAATCATATGAAGCCAGGTTCTGGTTGGCTCTACGACACGCGATCACATGACGTGCAATTGGCTAGTTTAGAACAGCATGTAAATAGAGGGCAATGCGCGCCGCCACTCCAGAGGATAATTTGAACTCGATAAGATGAAAGCTGCAGACTGCCAGTCAACACTAACGTTCAATCATGTCAGCAAGGAGGGGACCAGCAACATGAGCGATTGATACTCAACACTGTCAACTCGACCCAGGGCTAGTCAGAGAGTCAACTGGCCGATGTATCCCCATTTTTGCTCCATCAGCTAATATCTTTTAAATTGATGTCGGAGGAAACATCCGGTAAAAATACGTTTTACTTCTACTCGTCGAGTACATTTCAGAGCCTGTACTTTTTCTTTTCTTTTTTTACTTTCACTTGAGTAATCATTTGAGTGAGTACTTTTACCAAAGTAGATTTTTACACAAGTAATGGTACTTTTACTCAAGTAGAGAATGTCAGTACTTTTCCTATCGCTGGTGTTAAATTATGAATCAATGTATGTCAATTTTATGCGAAGTAGTGTAGATGCATTTATATCTCACATTGTTATCTTCATTGCTTCTTCCAGACACGCATATCCAGATTACCACCTGGGACAGTTCCTGGTCAGTCCGTGGCCATCGAAGGAGGTGTTTGTCGCCTGATGAGCACGGTGGATTGAGTCCCATTCTCCTTTCTTGTTGGCTTCTCAAGCAATACTATACTCACAATTCATTATGATGGGTGATGTTTCACGTGTAGTTTGTGCACTTGCAGAACTTCCATATGCACTTGGATTATACTTGATGCACTGTTGCCTTGATGTGCCACATATCGATTTCTTCCTTTTTGTAGATAAGATACAATTTTGAGGTAAACAGGGTGGATTTTACTTTATATTGCTTCACTATTGGAACTATTTTTAAGGGATTTCAATACAAATTCCAATATAGGTGTAAAAAAAAAAAAAAATTTCAAGCACATTAAATGGAATTATGCACATTAGTGAATTCCTGCTATGTAATGAATGGTATACTATCTAATCTGACAGTAAAATATGATGTGATAATTACTCTGATAAACATATTCACATCTATGTAGTCTCACACACATCAATAACCCATGATGTACAAATATATCTATATATCTATATATATATCATGCTCCTTGGTCAGAGGTGGCAAATCCAGGTCCACAAAGTAAAAACCCTGCCACAGTATGGCTTTAGCCCCTGGTGCTAGCTAGCTAGCTCCCATGGTGCTGGTTTACCTGATAGGGAGCTAGCTAGCTAGGATCAATGGCTAAAGCCAAACTGTGCCAGTTTCTTTTTACTTTCTGGATGTGGATTTGCCACCTCTGTTCTTGGTTAATAAGACATTTTATAACCTTAGCATACTTAATGCAAAAGTAAATACATGGCACTGCATGTGCATCACATCACCAAGAGGGCAAAAGTGCATGTATGCACTTCCATAGCTGTGCTGACACTGTAGCACTCAGGTCGCAGTTAGATCTAAACCAAGAACGACTGTTAGCAAACTACAAATAATGTACCTTAAAAGAGACATGTATTTTGTTGTTCTGAGCGAAGGGGTTAATCTGTAATCCAATGAATGCATTAAACACATGTTTAAATGGTGCTGAATTTTACTTAAAAAAGTATAAATCCATACTTCTGTTAGGATTATTTTCTCTATTAATAAATGTTCAAGTCTCAAGACTATATGGCGCTTGTCACATGAAAATGCAGTGTAAAAATCCTAAAATATGTGCAGCTTTCTACAGAAGTAAATTAAACTTTTGTGTTACCATGTTACTGTGTCTATTTTGGGAAACTTCAGGACTTGAGACGTTTTCTTGGAGTTGGAGTGTGCCACACGCAGCTATTTGAGGAGTAGATTTTTTTACCCTATGAGACAGTGTTTTTTTCCTGTCAAAAATGTATAGTCTGGGAATAAATTGCATGCTGCGTTGGAAAAGAGAACTCGACCGACGGTCGCCAGTATGCTGAATGTCATGGCGCAATTATGTAGAAGAGCTACAATTTTCAACTTTTAAGCATCATTCATTCACACACTCTTTTTTTGTCTTATTGATGTTGTGATATAAGTGCGTAGTATTGGTCAATTTTTAAAACCACTCAGGCTGTTGAGACATACAGTAATGGCACTGATACCATTTCTGGTATCTGCATTGGAACATCCATAATTTGAATAAAATGTTAATTAGTAATGTTCAGAAATCAATTGAATGAGATTTTGGCGGCAGATTAAAACAAATCCACTGTTACTGCATGCTACTATACTTAGAACCATGATAATTGATTGGCTTCATCCACTAGTTTGGTTTGAAAGTGTAAGAAATTGCACTCCTGTGAGATCACTGACATGCAAAATGTAGCTGACAGGTTAGAAGTGTCAGAAATGTGTTTGTGTTTCCTCCCCAGCCTTCTGACCCTGGTTTGATCCTGCAAGTCCATCTAAAGAGAGGCAGTTGTTACTTAGCCCCTCACCCACACTCACACCAGTCACCATTAGCTTGATTACGGGCTATTACAGAGCGGCCACTTTTCATCAGAGCTAATCTGCGTTGCCGGGAGACCCTCAAGCAAATTCATCTTTGAAACCTTGCCCTTCAAGCATGAACCTTCTCTGCCCTGAATCCACCTTTTGCTTTGAAAAGGGATCCTGAATCTTTAAAAAGTGGACAAAGTCCTGAGCCGTTCAAGGTGTATCCAATGCCTGGTGCTCAGCAAGGCTCTAAAATGCAAAACAGACGGTGGAGCAAATAAAGATCAAAGGCGGCGAACCGAGCTGCTGTCCTCACATGCCAAACGCCACTGTCACAATGAATCACTGCCGTTTGCCTTCCGTGCTCATGCAGCTTCACCCCTGCCCGAAATCTCCCACCTCAGCGATGCCAACCGCCTCGTCGCTGTCACTGTTTAACATCCACTCACCGGGTCAACATTCACTGTGTACAGGCTGGCGATGTCTCTTTTAGTCAGAATTGACCCTCAGGAGGGAGGCAGGTTTTACCAGAACGAGTGTCAAGTTGTTGCAAAAGGATCTGCTACGCGAGGAAGTAAAGCCACTGTCTGACATTGTTGCCTTGGAAAAGATCTGTATGCGACTCGGATTTTTTCTTTCTTTTTTTTTACTCTTAAGCAAGCCATTCGCTTTCTAGTGAATACAGGGTATGTCTAAAAATGTGTTGGTTTTTTTGTCACTCATTTTAATATGGGTAAACTATTTGGTCCCACCCTAATCGGCTAATTTACGCAAACCTTTAAATCAACAAAACCATTTTCCAGGAAATTTTAGACCACTGTGTGCTTCCTATTGCGGACACACTATGGAAATCTTGATTTCATTTTCCATCAATACTTGGAACCTTGATCAGACTGCCAGAGGAACCAATGGCAGGTTTGATAACCACGGTGTTACTTTACTTGATTGGGCAGCAAACTCCCCTGACCTCAACCTCATAGAATATCTATGGGATATTGTTAAGAGGAAGATGAGAGACATCAGACCGGGCTTCCATTACACCTGAGCAGTGCCACAGGCTGAGGAAGCCCAATCAAATGTCGAGTATATAGAAATGAAGATAGTTTTCAGAAGCCTGACATTTCTACTTAAATGTCTTTTTTTATTGATATTATGTAATAATAAAAAAATTTGAGACATTGAATTTGGGGTTTTGACGATCTGTAAGACAGTCATCTTTAGCAATATCTTCAATTTGCTTTAGGAGTTATTATTTTATCTTTTATCTAAAGCCTTTTTATGGAGTGGCATGGCTCAGTGGTAGAGTGGTTGTCTCCCAACCCAGAGGTTTGAGTGCCTTAATAGGTGGAAAAGCGGTGGACAAGTGAAAGACCATTTGACAGTGTTAATTACTACACATACAAATTATATTCGTGATAGCCTAAGCAACAGTTGGTGTGAATAAATGGATGGTCTTCTTGTTACCAATACCCTTTGCAGATGATACTAATCTATTATTTTCCATGTGGATTTCCAGGTCGGCCTACTTATGGCTGAAGCAAATTTTGACCTAGATAATATTTCAGAATGGTTTATAGTGAACACATTTTCCCTCAATGTGCCTAAATCTAACATATTTAAATCGAAAAATAAAAAATACTCAAAGTCAATGCTTAACATTGGTATTTCTATAGGGGGGGAAACAATTATCAAGTCTTTTTAACAATCTTTGTTGGAGTCATGATTGACGAGCGCTTAAGTTGGAAAAGCCAAATCGGTGTTTTTTGTAAATTACAAACTCTCTATTATTGTATCAAATATCCTTGTATATATTATATATGAAATGAATAACTTTTTATGTTATTGTAATGGTTTAAGTCAAATAAACCTTTAGATTTTTGGGAATAGTTTATAATGACCTAAAATAAGATACAAATTCTGGAAAGTTTTTGCAGTGTGGATGCACGCTCACAGTCCGGCCAAAACATTTGTAGAGTGAAAAATGTATTCATGAAAACGGGCCAACACAGCCAATCAAGAAAGAGCCAAATCATGTCACTGTGCTCTTCCACAGCCTGACCTGTTTATTCAGCTGCTCTCACCTTCCATCCTAGCAATTGGCCCCGCCCCTGTTGTGCTTCTCAGTCAGAATGGGTGGAGGAAGTTCCTGATCAGATATTCCAGATTAGAAGACAGACCTTTTCATTTATGGTGGAGTTCAAACCATATGGCATTGTGGCCCAGATGCTTCCACAACGCAAGAAAGGGAGTGTGAGAGGATAAAAATTACACAACTCCGTAATGAGTTGCCTTCTGAGTCATCCGCTACTTTACAAGAACCCCAACGTTGAACTCAAACAGACCCCAAAAGAGCACATGGACATTAAACACTAGTTTTTAATGGAGATATGAGCTATAGAAAAGTTTAAATTAACTTGAAAAAAATAAAAACTGAATGTTCAACATCTATTGGTTCTCAACAGAAATAGATGGTAAAATACCAACAACCATATCTTGGTATTTCTTAACAAGCCCTTTCGGATCCTTAACAATGTACCACTAACATGGTGCTTTGCATCTTTTGAAATGTACGAGAGAAGTATCCTTAAAATAGTATCACAAAAGTGAGCCTCCAGTGACGTCCCACAACCCAGACCAGCCAGTTTTTTTCTGTAGTTTTTAAAATAGGCTGCTGGTATGTATGAACCATGCCTTTTTCTTGTTCAATGGTTCATTTAAATGTTTTTTTTTGCATTTACTTTGGGTTGAATTGGCATGTTTTTCTAGGTATGTCGGAGTAATAGCCATTCTTTGACTTGAGTGGTGTTCACCTGGGGCCCGAAGAGGCTGGCCAATAAAAACAATTAGGAGGGTGGTGAGTACCGATACTAGGTATCATTATCGGGCTGTGTAGTGCCCTATAATGTAATAATTTTCTGAATTATAATAACGCCTGAAAATGTAATAAAATGTGTCCTTAACATCATCAAAATTGTATTAAAACCCAATTATGTAATAATTTAACCTATAATGTAATTACAAAATCCATACTGATAATCTAATTTAAAAAAAATTCCAATAATGTAATAACTTATTACACATGCATCAGAGCAGTTCTAATCAAGTGGGCGGAGGTTCCATGGATTAACTCTCTTCATAGTTGGTTTAACACTAAATAAATCAACTCTGTCAAATAACTCAAACACTCAACCCTATTTAAATCAAACAGTGTTAATAATACACTTCAGGGATTGAAATCAACTCTGAAACATTTAACACCAAATTTTTAACACTCCAATTTTTGCTGTGAATAGAGTTTTAGATTCTCAAGATTCAAAAAGTAGAACTTTGGACTGAAAATTAACATATAGATAACATTATCTATCAAGTTTTACTTGATCAATTTTGTGAGAGAGAGAAAGAAGATCCACCTCAAAATGTAATAAATCCCCACACATGCCATTTATTTCAGCCGCTGCTCATATTGAAAAACTGAATGAACTTCCTATTTTCCCCTCGTTTTGTGCCGCCCCTCAGAAACTGCCGCCCTGGGCAAAAAAAAAAGAAATGTAGCTTAATTGACACTCTCACAATGGAAATCAAAAAGCATTATTTTAATAATTAAATCCCTTGTGACTTGGATTGTGCAGTTGTACCTAATATTGTGGCCAGTCCTTATATTTCTAAATAAAGACAAACACGTTAGCTCTTAATGGCTTGTGCAGCAGATGGCCTGCTATAGATAACGATCCAGGCTGTGTACTGTAATCTTAGCTTCAAACGATGCTGTAACCGGGGAGGACAGCGCACATTAAAAGAATACTTGACAGGCTTTGGATCTGATGATAAAGAAGTTTGAAGCTTTAGAGAATTACAGCTTCATTATAGTTGGAGAAGATGCATTGCTGGATAAATATTTGTGGTCAAGTGGTGCATATTGAGGAGTTTTGGAGGAGTGGAAAAGTAAGCGACACGGTAGTGCGGAAGGAGCTTGCTGCATTGTAAACACGAGCTGTGCACTTGGCCAGCTGTGGCGTACAGTTAACTGGAGGAATGAGCGCGCCATGAATGGCTTCCTCTGTGTGACAATGGCTGCAGCTGGTCAGAGGTCCCTACTATAGACAGGCTGCACAGTGTGTGTGTGTGCGTGCTGCAAAAATTATACTGGAATGTGACGATACTCCAAAGACAAATATAATTCAAGAGGCTCTTTCAGTAGTCGAGCCTTGAAAGGAATCCCATCAAAAGGAGGGACCAATGTGTTGCAGTGGATCAAACGGATGAAAGCCCTTTGCAATGGGTTTGATCCTATTGGCAAAGCTGAGATGATACAGCCTGTTTCCTGAAAAATGAAAGCTTGTGTTAATTTCTGGGGGGCAGAAAGAAATCGGTATGTCTGTTCAACCAGTTTCTCATTAGCAGTGCTTTGAACCCATATTTATAACCCTCAAACTTTAATTTTGTGACCTTACAATCTCAAAATTGTGTATTTTTATTTTTTTTCTAGATTTTACGTGATAAACCAATAAAGAGTAGCCCATAATTGTGAAGTGGGAAAAAAATATATATATGGTTTTCAACATTTTAAGCAAATATAAATTTGTGGTGCGTGTATTTGTACTGATACCCCTAAATACAATCAAGTCAAATTTATTGCTTTCAGAAATAGGGCTGTAGTCAAGTCCACCGTTATCGAGTCCAAGTCAAGTCTGAGTCACCAAGGTCCGAGTCCAAGTCAAGTCTGAGTCACCAAGGTCCGAGTCCAAGTCAAGTCTGAGTCACCAAGGTCCAAGTCAAGTCTGAGTCACCAAGGTCCGAGTCCAAGTCAAGTCTGAGTCACCAACGTCCGAGTCCAAGTCAAGTCTGAGTCACCAAGGTCAGAGTCAAGTCTGAGTCACCAAGGTCTGAGTCCAAGTCAAGCCTGAGTCACCAAGGTCTGAGTCTAAGTCAAGTCGTGTCACAAAGGTCCGAGTCCAAGTCAAGTCCGAATCACATAAGTCCTAGTCCAATTCAAGTTTGTGTCACAAAGTTCCAAGTCAAGTATGAGTCACAAAGGTCTGAGTCACAAAGCCCAGAGTCCAAGTCAAGTCGGAATCAAAGGTGCCAGTCCAATTCAAGTCCGTGTCACAAAGTTCCAAGTCAAGTCTGAGTCACAAAGGTCTGAGTCACAAAGGTCTGAGTCACAAAGGTCTGAGTCATAAAGGCCAGAGTCCAAGTCAAGTACAAGTCGCAAAGGTCAGAGTCCAAGTCAAGTCTGAGTCACATAAGTCCGAGTCCAAGTTAAGTCAGAGACCAGATGAGATCAAGAGTAAACTTTGACAGAAAAATACGAGTACTATTTTCACTACCAAGAAATTAGAGAAATTTACCAAGCTTTCACCACCACCACACAATTATGTGCTACTTTGTGTTGGTCCATCATATAAAATCTCAATACAAACCATTGACGTGTGCAGTTGTCTGTTCATATGTTTCATATGATGGCAAAATGAAAAAGTTCAAAGGGTATGAATACTTTTTCAAGATCAGTTGCTGCAAAGCCAGTGACTAATGAGGAAACACACAGGCATCAACATTTTATACTTTTATTTATAGATTTATAATCTGGAAATTATTTTTATCATAATATTGCATTCACACACATCCTCAACTCCCTATTATTGTTTATTTCATAATTCAAGACAACCCTGATGGCAAGATTAGCGCGAGAGGAGTCTCAAATTAGCATTTGACCATTTGTGAACTGGTGACTAGTCATAGATGACCAATTCAGAAATAGACTTCTAAAATAAATACTTTACAGAGACAATGCATACTTTTTACAACGGAGGTCTTCCTCGGAGAGGCTGAGGGCACAGTCACAAATGATAGATGCAATGTGCATGCTTAATAACCATATTCACAAGCTTACGTGAGATGAGAACCTGGATATTGCCAGTGACAAAATAAGTCTTTTACCGCATCCTGAAGGATTCCCTTATTCTACAATCACATATATTTGCCACACATACACAATCTTAAAGAGACAAACCTTCAAACTGTTTTTTTTTTTTTTTTAATATCTAAGCTACTATTATTTTTCCCTTTAAGAATAGAAACTCCCTTTATTGCAGAATGGAATCGACACTGAAAGAATTCCAACTGATAGACAACAAAATGTCTTTCAGGTTTTCTTATGTCAGAGGACTAGTTAGTCTTATTCCTCCGAGCCTCAACGTGTGAAAACAATCCAATTTTGAAGTTCTGTCGATCGTCAAGGCTAGAATTCCCTCGCTTCTTCAAACTGCTTGTAGTAATCCTCTTCCTGAGGGTTGTGGCGACACTTTTGTCCATTGTTCGGTGGCCTGGCCTGGTTATAGCGACTCCAGTCTCCCTTGCATATGATCCACGGCAAGATGTCCACTTTGTAGTGCAGGTCGGCCGAGAACTCGGTACTGATAAGGTTGGGTGTCCCAGCGCCTTTGCCTCGCGTGATGAGCTTCATGCTGTCGTCGTAGCAACAGTGCTGCGCGGCCAGTGTGGTGGACTCCAGTGTCAGCATGGAGCGAATGCAGTAGCGGGCCGTGGGTTTATAGATATCCAGTTTCTCCTTTGGCCCGCTGGCATCTTTCCAACGGAAATTTCTGCGTGAAGGAGCGTCGTGCACATTGGCGGTGCTGTACGCCACCTCAGTTGGGTACGAGCAAGGGCAACTGGGAAGGTCGTTGGCCACCTTAGTCATGTATTTCTTCAGGAAGTCGCTCTTGCAGTTCATCCATCGCTCACAGCTGTCGGTGTCTACGAGACATGGAGACACTTTAAAATGCTAAATCCTGTTCCGGTATTGGATGATAAAAACAATAAAGACAGATAATGTTACAGTGCGAGACCGCAACAGTGGATTGATGAAGTGCTTTTGACAGAGTGGGAACATTTCAGTGAGGGATGGTGTGTAGAGGGAAACATACCAACACCAAAGAGCTCAGTAGCATTGAAATCATCTGTTCCGGCAAGCAGGCTCACTTCAGTCGCAGCGGTCTTGAAAGCATCTTCAATACCTAAGTGAAGTGTGGAACAGATTACAGTATCTTCTTGACCTCATTTTTTAAAAACAATATCTTCTATGCAGTATTCTGATCAATATTGTGTTTATGGAAGATGAATAAAAAAGCAAAAAATGTTTCATGGCGGCCATTTTGCCACTTGCCGTCACCTGAAAATGACATCACAGGGCTCAGGTAACAACCAATCATGCATCACCTGTCTTCTAAAGCTGAGCTGTGATTGGTCATTACATGAGCCCTGACAACTGTGATGTCATTTTCAGTTAACAGCAAGTGATAAAATGGCCGCCCTCTGAGGTGGATAAAAACGCTTCACGTTGAAAAGCTTAACATTAAAAAAAAAAAACACAATCAATTGCCACCAAAATGTCCACATTCAATTCCATTCAAAAAAAGAATTTCATTCTTTAAAGAAAGGGAAATAAAAGGGGACAGAAAGAATAAAAACGTTCAATATCTGTCCCTAATCAACAACATACACAAAAAAATAAAAAGGTCAACACAAAATAAATGACAGCAAACAGTCAAGACGCTTTCTGAGTAATAATTAAATTAAATGACCTTGTGCTAATTATATTTTTCCAGAAATTGTGCTTTTATAAAAAAGAATAATAATAATTCTAATGATTTTGTTTTATAATCCAGATTGTTCCACAAACTGACACCTTGAGTTGAAATACATCATTCTTTTTGTTTTGTTCTTTATTTAGGTTTGGAAAAATATCTGTTCCTCTTAATTAGTACTCACTTTTTTGGGGGAGGGATTTGCATGTTAATTGGTAAGATTTTATGATGGGTTTTATACATTATTTTAAGGTGGTTAAACTCCATCAATTAATTAATATATATAATATATTACCTAACTATCTACTCTAAGCTTAATAAGTTGGAGTACAATGTAGACAGCCAATACGAGAGCTAAATCAAAATAATTATTAAATTTTTGTACAGTACTCAGTTTTGAGAGATTAGTTGTGATTTGACTAGTTATTAATTTTTGTTGGCTGTTGGGACTGGACGGAGGAATAATAAGGATGTCTACACTCCACTAAGTACATTCTAGTTTGACTTATTATTGTGTTTGTAGTTTGCAGGGTTATAGAACTTTTAGTACCCCAAATTGTGAGGTGTAAATAGTATTATGCTCTCTCACGTTGCTAAAAGCGAGAACCAAACTATGAAAATCAGTTCTTAAGTTGCAGTGTTATTGTTCCCCACTCCAAACTACAGCCACACTAATATAGTGTTAAATGATAACCTCAGTCGAGTGTCTATCAAAATGTTGTAAAGGCTTTATTTTTAATTATGATGCCAACATCAAATATTTACCTGGACAATTTGGCATATCACAGGTTCTGGACTCAGTGGCAGTGCAGGCGTAACCACAAGACCGGGTTCTCTTCTGGTTGCCATTTCCACAGGTGACACTGCACACTGACCAGTTACTCCAGTCGCCCTCTCCATCCATGTAGTCTGAATTGGAGAGAAAATGATTACAACGCTGTGCTGAACTTTTACTCTATTAGCTTGCCCCACTAATAATAAGTAGGGGACCACATGAGAGAGGAAGTGCGGTGGGCTTAACATTCTCGGTTCCCCCCCGTAAAGTATTTCCCAGATGAGCTTTTCTGTGTGCGTATGGATTGGCTCAACTAATGGATGATTGTTAAACAAATAATGCCAAGGCAATGAGCAGTGTGTGTGTGTGTTCAGTCAGTGAGTGGAGAAACAAGCATGGATTTAGCAAATTCCACCAATGATTTAAGACATTTAGCGCAGCGCTTCCAAGTGGAGGCACACCCTGGACACCATTTAGTTGTTCTATTCGTGATTCATCCCATTGAGAATGGGAAGTGAATTGGCAAGAAATCCTCCTTAAGTCCAATTATCGTCGAGCACATGGCGGTAATGGGCATACATGGAAACAGTTACAGTCGGCTCTTCGACTGCCGGAGCCCATCTGCACAGCCGCATGCAAACACAGATTTCACTGACATGCTCGTCTGGAAAGCAGCACTCCATCAATGAGGAGAATTAATATGTTGGGATGGAAGTCTTTCTGGACAAGGTCCAAACCCTCTTATATACAACACCCCCTGCTCCTTGCCATCTGTCGCCTTTTTGTGAACAGATAGACATCTAAAGCTCCTTCTTTTCCACAATAAAGTATTATAACTAAACTAGGGGTGTCAGGCGATTAAATGTTTTAATCGTAATTAATCGCATGACTTCAATAGTTAATGCACGATTAATCGCAAACTTTATATCTGCTGTACATGAACAATAAAATGTACAATATTTATATAACGTTTTCATTCTCTTGTTAACATAAAAGTGGGAAAATGTTAAACTAATAGAAATATGGCTGCATTTTTTTAGTCATTGATACAGTAATTTCAGAATAATTCATAAAATTGAATTCAAATTAAAAAGATGTACTGTAAAAAAAAAATTGTGTGATATTGATTTGTATTGGTCATTTTTCTGCCATTAGATGGCATAATTGCATTTGTAAGACGTTAGTGACAGCTCAGTGCATTTTTCTTTTCGTATTAATCTGCATATTTTTAAAATGGTAAAATACAACTTGACCCCAGTCAACTGGAAATATATGCAAATTTATTACTGCTAAATGTTGACATGGACGTATCTGCTGCACAAAATTAACACACAAATTTTGACACCCCTAATTATAACCAAAGAGCAAGTGAGACCTATGACCGTCCGCATTTGTATCCAGATGTAATAACTCCTAAATTTACTTGTTGCTTGAGAGGTGTCAGTTTGTTCTCTTGTGGCCAATTTAAGATCAGGAACTCGACAATAGAAATTAGAAGACTATACAATTGCTATGAATGTCATGCAATTTTAAGTAAAATACTCTATTGCGATATATTATATGTTGTTCTTTAAAATGATCTGTCATTGTTTATTTTGAGAAATTTTATGTATACTAAAAATACCGGTGGTATCGAACACTTAGTATCGGTATCGGTGACTACTAAAAATTAAAAAATGTTATCCGCCATTCCCAGAACTGACTTCACAATTCTGATTCCCGATTTTAAATCTCTGAGATCTGAAGACTGGACAGTTCCCTGCCCGTTAGTGTCACACGACGTAAAAGATAAACAAGAGCTGACCACGGTGATAAGCTAAAAACATTGGACATGGACATGGGTTTGACAGGAAATCACTATAAAGTCGCACGCCTAACCGCTTAAGTCAAAGTGTGAGCAGATAAAGTGACATTTTCCACAGCGGCCGCATTCCTGTTCCACCGCATTGGTTTGGGCATGCTACGACTCGGACTGCGCCACACTGTATGACAGTGAGTGTAAATTCTTCCACAGCTGATTTAAGTGCGGGGTTACTCTTGGAGAGTGTTTTGAGAGTGGCGAGGCGGCCCAGCAGTGCTTTTGGCCTCGTTCCTGCCGCTCAACTTTGATGTTAAGAAGCATTTAAATCGTGTCACCTAGCGAGCTCGACACCATAGAGGAATCCTTCTCATAAAAGAGTGTTAAAAGGTTTCAAGCAAGCGCTGCCAAAAGCCTGTCTGGGGATAGCGGCACTTGTTATGGTGACAGCCTGAATCAGCAAATCTGTAAATTATACATCTTACATCAAACCGTGGCCAAATGTGGACATGCTAGACCATGAATTGTACTGTAAATATTCTTTGCTGCTGCTGCGCTTCTCACCATATTCCATTTGGGGTTTGCCTCTGTCTCCTGCGCCTCCTCTCCGGTCCCAGTCCGCCGGCGGCCTCAAGAAGTTGCTGTCCTCACCGTCGCTTCCGAAGGAGCGATCGTGCTCCTGCCCTTGATGAGTGCTGGAGGAGGTGCGAGGCCACCAGTTTCTCCAGTTAGGGGAAGCCCAGTTCGGTTTGCTCTCCTTGCGGTGGCCTTCTTCTGGTTCGTGTGCCTCCAATCCATCCACAACCTCAATTGTCACCTTCCATAAAAAGAAGAAAGGCCGTTTCAGAGTCATGCTGACTATTCTTTTAGAAGAATTTGGCCTGAATTTGGATCGAAAAGACGCTGATTCAAGAACCAGAGGATCCATTAGATGGAGGATGAACATTAGGGCTTGTTGCTGACATTCCCTGATGTCAGCATGCAGTCAATACTCGGGTGAAGGTCAAAATTCCGGTTTCTGAAACATTCGGGATAACCCGACGTACGGATATTACACAAATAGACATCACTTCCGCTTTTAACTTTCTACGGTCAATAAAAGACATTATATTCGTGTCGCTCACCACACTAATGAAGTAGTCGATTTCCTCCTCGCTCCAAACTTATATACACACGCGCATATATATATATGTGTGTGTGTGTGTATATAAACACACGGTGGCATTTTCTCCGTAGAGACAGAAAATAACATGAAAACGCAACAGAGAAATCAATGTACTCAAGTCAGTCAGTCGTTTAACATGTAGTTACTGTACTAAAAAGACCAAGATTATATCTGTAAGAACACTAGATGGCTCAAGGCGGAGTCGGCAGCGTGGTCGGCCATCTTAAGACAGGGGACTGCTCTGGTGTCCGTGCTGTAGACGTTGATAGGGTGGATAATTGACCCACTTAAATACTCGTAACTCCTGGATTGGCTGGCAACCAGTTGAGGGTGTACCCCGCCTACTGCCCAAAGCCAGCTGGAATAGGCTCAAGCGCCCCCCACGACCCTTGTGAGGAATAAGCGGTTAAGAAAATGGATGGCTGGAAATACTCCTAACTCTTATAAACGGATTGGTTTATCACAAACTTTCTTAATGTGGCTATGATTCAGCCTAAATTTTTAAATCTCAGATTTATTTTCTGAAAAACACGGCGTAGTTGTTTGTGTCATCTCATGTCACATATCTAACAACAAAAATAACAATTTGGGGAAGTTGAGCAATCTACTGTACTCTATTGACTGTAATGTTATGGGTACTTGAGCAGCCCTATCCCAAGATGGCCGCCCTGTGACAACCTTACTTTTCATTGCCTTAGGCGCATGAGCCATGTAGTGTTCTTATCGATATCTATGGTCGAGGTTACTGGGTTCAAAAGCAAAGGTGACAAATCCAAGTCCAGAAAGTAAAAACCCTGCCACAGTTTGGCTTTAGCCCCAGGTGCTAGCAAGCGAGCTCCCTAGCTAGCTCCCCGTGTGCTCATTTACCTGCTAGAGTGCTAGCGCACAAGGGGCTAAAGCCAAATTGTGGCAGGGTTTTTACTTTTTGGACCTGGATTTGCCATCTTCAAAAGATGTCCTGTACATACAAATGAATGGGATGGGTGCAGTACCAAATGCCCCAAACCGAGAGCACACTCCCCAGATGGGTGAGCTTAGTATTTGGGTTTTTGTCAGTTTGTAATTTTCTATGTTCAATAATGTGTTAAAATTATAAGCGTATAAGACCGCGGATCATTTAAGCCACCAAGGAAATACAGTAGTTAAAAAGAAGAAGAAAAAGAAAAAAGAGAAGAAGAAAAAGAAAAGAAGAATAAGCCACTTAGAGGTTGTAAATCAGTGTGAGTGGAGTGAAACTTTTAGGTCCACCCCACATTGAGCCACGCTTTGAACTGGGCTCCGCAGGCAGGGCTTACTCAAATAATCGGGTTAGAAATGGGGTACCTCAGGGGTCTTATTCGGGTTTGAGACTTTTCAGGTTTTGCACATTTATTGCCAATATTCGAGTAACGTAATTAACGTAGTCACTGTGGCATGTCATTCAAGGAGAAAATGAACATTTCTCTGAGGCCAATCTTATTAATGGTTCTTCTCCTCGACCAAACGGATCAACTGGGTGCAAAGAGGTGACACCTCCCGATAGCCACGTCCCCCACCCAGAGCCCCAACCCTCCCTCCCCCTTTCTGTACAAACACATGTGCCTCCCAGATGAGACACGGGACCAGCACCCCTGCCCCTCAGCCACCCTCCCACCTCACTGGCTCTCTCCACCTAAACACAAAGTTCAAAGGGCTCCTCAGCCTCCTCCAGACCATGAAAGCCAGATGAATCCCAGGATCAAAGACCCCCGCCTCCTCCCCCTCTTCTCCCACAGCCTCACGCCCTTGCTCAATTGGTGGCTCCTCTCTCTTCCCACATCTTGAGATGTTAATACACTTTGTTCGTCCTCGGATTTAGCGGTGATGCTCGCAGAAATGAAGGGACCCCCTTGCTAGATTAAAACCGGAGAATCATTTAAACATAGCGCTGGTTAGCCGGCCATCTGCACCCGGAGGAATTTATGGATGAGGGTTCGCCACAAATTTACATAAGCCGCCAGCTGTATTCCTGCGTGAGGCCGAGCATTGCGGGCAAATGTCTGCCTTTCACTTGTCATTATGATGGACATGAGACCTCAAAGTCTAAGCTTCACTACATCCCAGGAAGTGGGATAGAGGGGGAGGCAGAGGAGCGCAAGGAAGAAAGGGAGGGTCAGTGATGTGCACCAAACTATTCTCCATCTTCCTGTTCGCCCTTCCTGTCCTGATTGCTTGAGTAGCCATGTCTTACGAGTTAGTGAAAGCATGAAAAGCGGCGGGGCAGGTGCACAGTCACACATGATCACCTGTATGTTGGGATTCTGCCCATTGATATCAGCTTTGGAGAGGTCGGGGAAATTCTGCAGATCCAGGAGGAAAGCTCCGGGGCCATCTTTGTGGACGTTACTGCCTGCGCCTTGCCCCCACGGCAGGGCGGAGGACCGATGAGTGAAGCGGCGGTCTGCGCCAGACCGCCAGGAGCCTTCGGGAGTCCGTTGGTCCAACGAGCTGCTTTGTGCGTGGATGATATTCTGCCAAAGGGAGGAAAGGAACATATGTTATCGTTGGTTTGTGAAACCCTGATACAAGACAGTTTTACTATCCTTTAAATGTCAGGTGTGAATGAGAAAAACAACCTCAGAGTATGCGACTTGGCGTGTGCACATCCAACAATATTAGGATGATCTCCCATGTTGACAAGACATTCATGCGGACATTACCTCCGCCATAAATCTCTCTCAACTGTGTGAGCTCCAAATAGCAAAGCCAGAAACTGTAGTCTGCTTTAGCCAAAACATAATCATCCTAAATCATCTGTCTAGCAACTGCTTTCAGTGTGTGTTGGACTGAATGCTTTTCCTGTTTTAACCGACGGAGGATGTCGATATTTTAACATAGTAATATGCAGTGCACGCATATAGCACGCTCTGATGCTGGCTGAAAGACCAACTCGTGTGAAAGTGATGGTTTTCCATCGCAGTGTCAACCCAAAGCAAACATTGCAAAATCATTACTTTGGGTTTTTGGGAGCCAAAGGAGCATTTGTCGGGGGGGGGGGGAGGTTGTCAAATCAAGGGATGTAACGATATCCAAACATTAGGATACGATGTTATCATGATATAAACCTCACAATACGATAATTAGCACAATATTGTGGGGAGGTTGGTAATATATATATTTAAAAAAAGCTCATGTTGGGGAAAAAAATAGCACAATATTGTGTTTATGTTCGTCCACAACCAAGGTTCGCTCTGGGCCAGTGTAGGTACTGCGAATGGAGCTGCACAGCATAGATGAATGGATTATAAATGTACATATGACTTTAATTCTATTGCAAACCTTTGCAAATTCTAAGACTATTTAAGTACTCTGTTAATACATTTTTGCAAAAGGACAAAAAATAACCATATGAGTTGTTTTTCTAATGTATTTTGACTTCTACTGTGCTGTTGTTGTTAACATGAGCAGACTTTATCCTTCAGATACAACTATTTATTTTATTTTATTTTATTTATTATTTATTTTATTTCATCAAAATAATACATAATTGCATCATGAAACGCAACAAGACTGTTTTTTTTTGGGGGGGGGGGGGGGTAAATCCTTAATTTTTCTGTGTAATCTGATCCAGATGAATATTCTGTTGTCAGATGCTTGTGTTATACACGTGGCAGTCAGTCAAATGATCTAATCCCAACTCCACTTTAGATGATGTCATGTCAAACTTTAACGTATGATCCTACTTCCCATTGCAGCAGTCGTGCCGTTTCACTTTTTAGCATTTAAGACCATAATACCATTTGATTTATGCTCGGCTCATGTCAACTATTTTGCAGACCGTAAACTGACTGCCAGTTGTTGATGCAAGCTGTAAAAACTTGAAGGCAAACCAATATCGAGCACATCTACAGTATAAAATCAAGATAGTCTGACAGTGTCGGCATCAATTTGACTGGAGTGTGCGCATAAACGTCTACAGTCAAGTCTTCAACCTTTATTTATATAGCGCTATGTAGTATGTACTATATTTGTATGTAATATATTTGTATAAAAACATTAACATACATTATGTTTTAAAAGTTTGCTTAACCATGTTATGACTGTAATACTTTTTTCAGGAAGAAAAAACTTTTTTTTAAATAGGATACCGGCCTTTATTCAATGTGTTATAAGCATAACATTTCAATACTAAAAAGGGATTCTTGACTCCTTGAGCCATTTTCAACAGTAAGAAGATAATATTTTGTCTATAATGTACGTGATAACTTCATTATTTTTCATGAACAATGAATACCTTTAAAGACTAATTTTGCCACTTGCTGTCGAGTGAAGATGACATCACCTTTGCTGAGGAAATAGGTAACGACCAATCATGGCTCAGTTTGCTGACCAAACCCAGAAAACAGGTGAGCCATGATTGGTCGTTACCTATTTCCTCAGCACAGGTGATGTCATCTTCAGTCGACAGCAAGTGGCAAAATTAGCTTTAAAGGTATTGATTATACATGAAGTTAGCAAATTAATTCTGAGCAAAATATTAACATTTTATTGCTGAAAATGGCTCAATGAGTCAAGTATCCCTTTAAAACGATGAAGAGGGTAGTTCTAAAGTATATTTTTTTGAAAACGCACTAAAAACAAACCCTAAAACATTGAATGTATGGTTAATTTTGCTTGGGGGGGAAAAAGCAATTCTTGGAAGGTGATATCTTTATTTAAAATAAATAAATAAATACATCCCATTGAAAAATATTATTGGATTAGGGATTTACTTCAAATATTACTTCTTTTTTTTAAAAGTTTATTATTATCATTATTTACTTAAATATTGGGTTTCATTCAATTATCTTTTTTTTGTTTCAGTATTGTGCTTGTGGACTACGAATAAAGCAGCAAAATCCACCCATTTTTATCCATCTCAGAGGGCGGCCATTTTGCGTCACTTGCCGTGGACTGAAGATGGCATCACAGTTGTTCAGGTTACAACCAATCACAGCTCTGCTTGCACATGACCAAACTCAGAAAAACAGGTGAGCTAATTGTGACGTCATTTTCAGTGGACAGTGGCAAAATGACCGCCCACTGAAATGGATACATATTTGCAGGTTTTGCTCCTCAACTCATATTCCACAAACGCAATATTAATCAGAATACCATGTTTAGATTAATGGGGCTGAAAAGTATTACACTATTAGATGAATAACTAATAAATTGTAACTACTTAAAGTAACTTAAGTCGCTTTCATTTACAAGCACAAATATGTCGATATCAGCGGTGTAAAGGGCCAACCACATTGTTATGTGCTCAAATTACAGACGAGTATTTCAGCAAACGAATAGCCAAAAACCCGTAGTTGAAAAAAAAAGAAGAAGCGCGAATTAGTCATGAGAAAGGAATTACGTCTGAGTTGTGTAACCTCCGTCACTTCCTGATAGTGTCAAAGTGAGCACATCTCTCTTTTCCATATGAGCCTCAGTGGAAATTGAGGGGAAACAACATGCTGTTTTCTCATTTGTCTTTAATATAGTCCAGAGTCAGAAGCATATTAAAAGTGGTCCAAAAAAATGTGTATATATTTTAAAAAGTCAGGCTGCGCTCCACTTGCCTTCAGTCCCGTGCAATCGTTCTCAATGAGCCGTGCGCTTTAATTTGGAGATCAAAAGTGACACACGGTCCCTCAGTTCATCTGGGCCCCCCATGGTGTCACCCCCCCCCCCCCCATTACTCTCAAAAGCCGTGAATGAACACATGCACACAAGCCACCCTCCCCGCACACCCCTTTACTCTCGCTCCTGTTCTTTTCCCGCTTCCCCTTTTTTCACTTTGTGACGGCTGCTTAAAGGGGCATGACTCCATTTTCAATTGGGAACAACTCAGGGGTCCGTTCCCCCCGGGGGGCTGGCAGGAAATGAAGGCCGTTGCACATTGGGCCAGATGCTTCTCAACACTGCACTCACGTAGGCGGAAAACTAAAGCAACTTGCCTGGTCACACCAGTCATTCTTTGGTTACGTTACAAATCATGAAAGAAATACAAAATAAAATTATAATTCAAATCTTTAATATAAGTTTCATCTGTCAAATAAAGATGTAAATCATGATACACTGCCGGAATTCTGTGCTGTCGTGCCACCGCATCGATGAACTTCAAAGCAGCACAGCATATTTTGCAAATCGCCTCCAAATTGTCATCATTCTTGATGAATGCAAAATGTCGCCAAATGCTCCTTCTTGGAGACGTGCCACTCTGGCGCCGCCATGATTCCCGTTCTTTGTTTAGACTCACAAGAGCGTGAGATTTGACCAAGACTTGACAAGATTTGGTCACAGACAGCAGGGAGATGTTTTGAGATGCAACAGACTGGTGATGAAAGACGGTCTTTAACCCTCCTGTTATAATTTGTTTCTCAGGAAAAAAAAGGAAAAAAACTTCAGCGTCAAAATGACATACATTGTTTAATTGAGAAAATTGTTAAAAGTGTCAGAAAAGGAAACAAAATAAATAAATTAATTAATAAAATAAAAAATATATATAAATAATTTAAATATAATTATATATATATATATATATATATATATAAAATGTGGTAAAAGTGTCAGAAAAAGACAAAAAAATAAAATAAAATATATAAATAATTTAAATACAGCCATCCATTTTCTTAACCGCTTCTCCTCACAAGGGTCGCGGGGGCGCTGGAGCCTATCTCAGATGGCTTTGGGCAGTGGGCGGGGTACTCCCTGAACTGTTGGCCAGCCAATCCAGGTAATTTAAATACAATTATATATATATATAAAAACAATACCGCAAAAACGCTTTAACTCTTCAACCCATAACCTAATTGGAAGATTTATACGATGTTCAGTCTATTACAAAAAAAATAAAAATAGGCTAAACACATCCCTGTTCAATCTGTAATATCTGGGGTTGCGGCTGTTCATAAACAACCAATAACATTCACTCATGTCAAATTCTAGTCAGCACATACTGCAAATGCCACCATTTAAAATGCCTCTGAATAACACCAAATACAGTTCAGTTGTTCTAGTAGGCTTTTCCTGACATTTCTTTGATTTCTAGCAGAAGCCTAAAGATTTTGTGCTAACATCCCCAGTTGTAAGAGGTTAATTTTTAGGGCCCAACCCATTAATCAGCCGGTCAATTAAAGCAACCAATGATGGCCCTTCAAACATTGGCCAATAATCATCAGCCAAACAGACGATGTTTGCAGATCATTTTTACCTTTTATGCACTGTAACCGTTTAAAGCAGTTGCACACAAGTGACGCTGCAGGTCTCTTTATTTAGTAAAAATAAATCTATATATACAACATAATAACATTGGGTGTCTAAATATTCAAAATATAATGACATTTGTTGATAAGGTCATTTTATGTAATTTAATGTAATTTTTATGCATTATATATTTTAATTAAACCGTTTTTGTTTTTTTTGCGAAAAATCGTCATCGGCTTCAAAAAGACTATTTTCTCTGAACATGTCCGCCCAGTTTATCTCTACTAGTCCTGTGTAGCAACCCAATAAAGAAACCACTCTCCACTATATTGGCATAATATAATTGCTTAAATAACAAATGCAACGGTGGCCTATGATTTTGCACAACACCGTGTTTGTGTGTGACATTGCCTCCATTTTACACTGCAATGCTACAGGTGCATTCTGTCATTGGTGCCTCTGTGGTTAGCATTTTCAATCTGACACCTTGGAATGACAATGCACCTCCTGGGTTGTGACAAGCCTCACTCAAAGATGACATCACTGCTCTGTGGTGGACCACTGGAGCATATCCACACGCTGGGTATGCAGTGGATACAGCATAAGATATATATTAGTTTTTACTAATAGGGTGAACAGTGTAAACAAACAGCTAAAGACATTTACAAAATGATTTTAGTAGTTTGTGTTCTATATTTTTAACGTTTTTTTTTGCAGGGTGTGGGGGCGGGTGAGGGGGTACTCGTCCTGGTCCTCGCCCTGCCTGCCCAATCCAACAGTTGGCCGTGTGTCAAATATTCCACACATTCTTGACATATTTCCTCCCGCTTTGCATGTCTTCACATCCAGCTGAACATAGACTTGCAGTGATGGTACTAACAGTAACGCAAAGTCCCAATACCGTCCTTATGTTACGGGAAACATTCTTTTCATTCATAAGTGCTAATTAAGCTGGGGATGGTGTGGGTGGGTGGTTACCATTCCGTTGGTTATAAAAATATCAAATTCATCATTGAGACGTGAAGAAAATATTTGTTGTGTTGCAGATGCAGACTAAAAATATATCAACAAGCAGCCGGAAGGTGCTCAACACTGGCTAAAAAGCCCGTTGATCCCAGACCTAACCTTTGGGTCAGGACTCGGGGTTCGACTGGTGTCTGTCTGTGTGCTTTGTACTGCTGTTAAAATAGGCAGTTAAACTGTTACAGCATCTCTTAAGAGGTGACATGTTGACAAATGTTCCCCTTGTGAAATTTGGTGGGGTCGTGTCGTTATGTTTTAAACTACAGAGCAAACAAAATGTTACCCTTTGTCAATTAGTCACTAAATTACACAACCTTTTTCTTTTATTGTTGTTTTATTGCTGTTTATTTGGTATTGTTTAGGGATTAAAAAAACAACTAAACATCACACAAGACTTTTGTACTCACCAACCCTTTTGAAACCGATCCAGTTACTGGTTTGGTCTTTGTTTTCCAAAGTAAAAGCAGATGTTCACAAATGTCTTATTTTGATTAAACCCTAAAGATAATCAGTCTGTTTTCATGAAAGACTGTAGCACCATGTAATAATGTCCTGAAAATGTAATGAATTTTTTTTTTATTACCAAAATAAAAACAATAATGTAATAATTTCACCAATAATATAATTTCAAAAACCCTGACTGATATTATCATAATATTTCTACCCAAAATGTAATGCAATTATAAAAAATAAAAAAATTAAAATAAAAAGCTTCAACACTGGCCACCATTTAAATCATTCAGTGTTAAAAATACACTTTGGGGGTTGAAATTAACTCTGAATCATTTAACACCAAACTTTTAACGCTCCAACTTCTGCTTGAAAATAGTCTTAGATTTTCAAAACATTAAATGGAGTACTTTAGATTGAAAAATGAACATATATATTACCTTTATCACTTTATTACCATTATCTGTCAAGATCTACATTATCAGTTTTGGGGGGAGGCCTACTTAAAAATGGTAAAAAGAAAAAAGTATTTAATACATTATTAATATATATATATATTTTTTTACATTGTTAATCAAGTTAAGTGCAAATACCTATCGATGAATTTTATCATGTATTAGCTGTCGGTTAATCAATTAATTTTGACAGCTGTAGTGCAAATGGTTCAAAAAGCAGTGCAGTTGAAGGTCCTAAAGCGTATAGTTCCTCCTGACTACCTTTGGGGTGCCCCTGAGCAAGGCACTGGCCCACCAGGTTGGAAGACAAAAGGGGTGCATTTTAGGGGTCCGCCTGACCTCTGACCCGTCTATCTCATCACCCAAAATGACAGTGATGTGTGCATGATGACAGAGAAGTGCCCGTGGCAAGCATTTAAACCCCCCCTCCAGGATAACAACAGGGGGTGTGTCAGCCTTGCGGTTGGAGGGGCTGACCCCTGACCCCGCGTGCTCACTGACTTGACTGACTGCCATCCCCGGGGGACACCCTGGGGACAGCCTCGCTTCCGCACATGTGTCAACAGACTCTCATATTTGATCAGACCCATCTGTGAGTGCGAAGACCCCCACCGGGCTCACCTCGCTCTGATCCAGGCTCAGGCTGACGTTGGCCGGCGGCAGCGGGCTGCTCCGGAGCACGGTGATGTGCAAGGTGAGGAGGAGAAGTCCCAGGAGCAGCAGGAGCTCTGCGGCCAGCCGCACCATCCTCCTGACGCGGCCGCCCTTCGGAGCCTCCGAGGTCGCTGCGGCTCCGCCTCCGCCCGGTGCAGAGGCTCCGATCTCCGGATCCGCCGGGGACGAGGAGCCGCAACACCACTTCGGAGCCACTTCGGGGATCAGCAATGCAAAAAGTGAGGGGAAACGGATCGACGCAGTCCCCCAAAAGTCCACTTCGGGATGAAGGTGCTAAAGCAGATCTCACGGGCTTCTCACGGAATAAAGAACTAATTGTTTACACTTGGAGAGAAACACACGTGTGGATCTGCTGGTTCGGATCCAGTTCGTAGCGCATCAACTCCTTAATTCACACTTTTTTCGTCCTCAAGGCCACTTAAGAAACGTTTCCGCTTTTGTCCGCATCGTGCGCCATGTGACGGCTCGGCCACGCAACGAGAGCCCGTTTGGATCGGAACCAAGCAAGTTTCTTAAAGATGTCTTCGACCTTTTGAGTCCTCGCTCGCGTGTTCCGCTCTCTTCAAGAAGTCCTCCATAATGGTGGCGGGGTGCGGAAGAGGAGGTCGGTGGTGCGAGTAGGAAGGGGGTTCTCGCACCTCAAGGTATCCTGCAGGAGGAAGGGGGGGCAAAGCAAACGAGCATGGCACGTTTGACTTACGGGCTCTCTTGAGTGACTTTTATAGCATACACCCCACCCTCCTCCACCGCCTCACAGTGGTCGCCCTCCCCCTGTTAACCCCTTCGGCTTTTTTCTTCTTCTTGTGCCTCTTCGTGTTCTTTTAGCTTCTCTCTGCATAATTGCGGGGTAGCCATGTGCCGCCTGACAACGTGCACTTTTTATTGCACATTTAATTACTAGTCTTTTGATTTATAGTTTGTGACGTGTTTAAAAAAAAAAAAAAAAAAGAGTACTTTTGTTTGCTTTATTTCAATATCCATGGTTGAATTACTTTTCAAATAAAATGACTTAAACTTTTTTTTTTAGACCTTACTCAACTCTTAGGTAGTTGCCTATACAAAGTATCGTTACCACTAGTACTTTTGATAGGCCTACAAAAATATTCATCAAAAAAACAAAACAATGACGGATCATTTTAAAAGAAGACCCATATATCCCAAAATAGCATTTCCCCTTAAAATTCCGTAAATGTCAATAAGCGAAGTGTGCATTGTGTTTGCACGTGCATGAAAATGAAGTAAAAAAAAAATGTATTGGCCATCATTTGAATGTTTGATATAGAGCGCTGAAAGTGCAGGTATTGTTTAAAAGACTTAAGCCTTAAAGCTGCGCAATGCAGGAAAATGAATTTTGGATCTCTACTGCCACGAGTGGCTGAAAAATGAAATTGCACACTCCTTTTTCACGGACACACTGCGCGCATGACGTCACATCCGCAGGCAGAGGGTGGGAAATTCAAACTCGAATCCAGACTGAAAACTATTGGCCAGAGACTTGCAGGAGTACCCAATGTGAGTTATAAATGGTCAAATATTGTTTATTGTTTGTTTATTGGGTCCTCATTAGCTCTTGCAATGTGCAAAAGCTAATCTTCCTGGGGTCCATAAAGGTAAAAAACGAAAAAAAGAAAAACAATTACAAGATATATACACAATGAATTAAAACCATAGTATTAATAAAAAATACAAATAAGACACCATGATAATAATGATAAACTCTGTAAA
The DNA here is from genome assembly GCF_054856555.1 of Leptonotus elevatus. Taxonomy (NCBI): domain Eukaryota; kingdom Metazoa; phylum Chordata; class Actinopteri; order Syngnathiformes; family Syngnathidae; genus Leptonotus; species Leptonotus elevatus. Next base: position 13,710,692 of record NC_141251.1, on the reverse strand, counting down.
ACTATCAAACAAAAGAAATATATGAAATATACATGGATTCAATGTCACATGTTCAGTCATTTCACTCACATAAAAATTATATTGCAAAGATATTTTTGGGCAAAATCATACATAGAGCAGCTTTAAGTGGCAAAACCACAGGTGCACTTTGTGCCACGCCCTAAATAATTTTTTAGGCAACAAAAACACCATTGCAAAGCTCCAACTCGACGGAAGAGTAACGTAAAAAATGCGTTTATTATTATATTGATTTAAAATTTGGGAATTTTATTTATTTATTTTTGGCAGATTCACTCCTCCATACGATACTGATACCTGGTATCGGTACTCACTCATCCATCAATAATGAATGAGTGCATGAATAATGTATCCGTTCCATTGTAAAGCGTCTTTGAGTGCCGAGAAAAGTGCTATATAAATCCGATGCATTATTGTTATTAATAATAAAATGCAGTTGTGCATCACTGCAAATTACAATCACATACGCAAATCGTGCTATTAGTGGGGGATGAGGGCCGAGACCAGGCACAAATAGCAAAAATCCATAAGTAACTGACAGCCGCCTTTAAAACGATTATCATAACCTACAGATGCCACAAGATGGCAGCAAAGCAGCGCATGAAGCTCCTAAACTCACTTTAAAATAGTTTCATGGCACCAAGATGCAAAGTCACTTTACCTGCTCGATAGTTATCACAATTCTATTCAATACATGTTCTTGTTGTTCCAATTTTGCCAACTGAGTTACATTGTATGCTGTTTTATTTCATTGTTAGTATTTTTTATTTTTTTATTTTTTTATTTTTTTACTAGGCACCAAATCGAACAGTGCTCCCAATTTCATTGTCTATCTGCTGTAAAATGACAATAAATGCATTCTATTCTATTCTATTTGATTCGATTCTTTGGTCTAAGCACAAAACTGTGAATAGGTGAGGTTGTTGTTTTTTTTTAGCAAGTAACGGAGAGGATAGGCTAGATTTTTTTTGTTTGTTTTTTTAATTCTTGACTAGGCAAATTCACGAATTCCAAACTGCATTTGACTGCATTTGTATCAGTATCAGGCCTCATTTCAAGGTATCAAGGTATCGTCTGCCCTTTTACAATCGAAGAAGAGAAATTAGAAGAAAAGAAAATTGCCGTTCATTTCATGCTAATTGAAGGGAAAATGTTACATTGGGATATATAGGTCTTTCTTTAAAATTAAATTGTTCACGTATTTGTCTATTTATTTAATTTGTCAAAAGTACTAGTGGTATCAGTACTTGGTATCGGTGACTACTCAAGAGTTAAGTACTCATACTGGCATCTTTCTGTAAAAAAAAAAAAAGTATCAAATATCCGTATTAGTAATTGTAATATACAATACCAATATGCAGTAGAGTCAGCATGGTGAATGAGTGGTTAGCACATCTCTCTCACAGTCCTTAAGTTCTGGGTTCAAATCCCTGCTCAAACCCTTCTGTATGAGTTTGCATGTTCTCTGTTTACTTGCGGCTTCCTACCACATTCCACAAACCTGCTGTTTGGTCCATGGAAGACTCTAAAGTGCCTGTAGGTGTGAATGGTTGTTTGTCTATATCAGTCCTTCTCAAACACGGGGGCGGGCACCCCTGGGACGCAGTATGATGCCAGACAGGGGTGCGTGTAACTACAAGGATGGATTTTTTATTCATTTTTTTATTTACCAGTATTTATTTATTTATTTATTTACATTTGCAAAGAATAAAGTGCAATTGCAAAGTGTATTCGACAAATAGTACTATTTATAGACGTGGAGATTTTGGGGGGCGGGGTAGTTTGGTGGGGTTGGCATAGCGATAAATAATTGAGAAGCACATGTCTATATGTCCCCATGATTGGCTGGCTACCAATGAGGTCACAAAGGTGACATCAAATGGATGGATATGTATTGATAGCATTGCAACTATATCATAATAATATAATACATGTATAGTCATAGGCATTGAAGTTGTTAGGTTCGAATTCCCCCTTAAATTTTACTTTTGTTTTTCCTTGCTTAAAAAGTGCCATTTTTCTGTCTAATTCCTTTAAAATGATTTCCCCCCCAAGCATGCTTTTTCTCCCTTTGCATAATGACGTCTCCCGCAAAGCAACCCGGCGTGACCTTGGTGGTCGGTGGAGGCGCGTCATTGTGCAGAGGAAGACACCCGGAGGTGCCTCACAGGAGGTCTGAGCGCTCACGCAGCACATGGCTCACCAGGCCTGCGTCTCACCGAGGACGCCGTAACACTTCACTTCAGCAAGACAAATGGTGAGTCATGTGATTGGCCTTTCGGACTTTTTTTTTTTTAATTTTATTGTCCTCTTCAAAGGGCGGCCTCTGTGTCAAATTGTTGCACCGTGCCTCTGCTCAGGCACATGTGACACTTGCAGGGAGGGTTGACAGATCTAATAGAATTAGCCATCTTTGAAGTCAGGGCATTTGCATTCAGGGTGGGCACAGGAGATGTTTCAATACCTTATATGGAATGTAAATGTGGATATAGATTTAACAAAATGTGGGATGCCTTCAAGTTGGTCTTATATTTACATATTTTACACAGTAAGTAAATATGATATTAATGATAACACAGACCCAGAAATCATTCCATTTGATATAGAGATTAATAGGACACAGTTTGTATACTTTTATAGATACCTTGAGATCCATTTTTCGTTCAGAGAAATTAAATGGTCAAAATTTTGTTTTTTTCCTTGTTCCAAGTCTTACCCATATAAAAAAAATAATTGAAATCTGATTAATATAGTTTTGGTAATATTGCAATCAAATACATAAACTCCATTATTTGTTTATGTTAAAAATTATCCCACACGAGTGATTCATGAGCTAAATTGTGCGTAAAAAGACAATATTAAACATAAAAAATAGGGGTGTCAAGCAATTAAAAATTGTTATCGTAATTAATCGCATGACTTCAATAGTTAACTCACGATGAATCACAAATTTTACATCTGTTCTAAATGTACAACAAAATATTTATATAGAGTTTTCATACTCTTGTAAACATGAACGTGGGGAAAATGTTAAACTAATAGAAATATGGCTGCATTTTTTAGTCATTGATACAGTCATTTCAGGATAATTCATAAAATGTACTTAAAATTAAAAAGATGTACTGTAAAAACGAGTGTGATATTGATTTGTGTTGAGGTCATTTTTCTGCCACGAGATGACATAATTGCATTTGTAAGACATTGGTGACAGCTCAGTGCATTTTTCTTTTCATATAAAGAGCTATCTAATCTTTAACATGAAGTAATTTGTGAAATTATGCACATTTAAAAAAAATTAAAATACAACTTGACCCCAGTATCCAAAAATACATGCATTATTATTACTGCTAAATTTTGACGTGGACGTGTCTGCTGAGTTTCCCCACTACAGGCTTTTTAAGTAAGAAGCAGTCATTATTAAAATAAATTGTGGCGTTAAAGGAACTTTAAATTAACTCAAGATTAACGCACTCATTTTGACACCCCTAATTAAAAATAATATACTATAACGTCGCTGTCCTGTCATTTTTTACATTATTACGTTTTTGGGATGAAACTGAATGCAGACGTCCCCAAAATGTTAAAAAAAATAAATAAACAAACAAAACAGCGATGATAATATAATAGTTTAATATATGGCAGCCATTTTTGTCACTTGCTGTCAACTGAAAATGACATCACAGTTGCTCAGGTAACAACCAATCAGGGCTCATGTTTTTCCTGGGTTTGGTCATGTGATGTTTGCAAGCTGAGCCGTGATTGGCCGTCAACAGCAAGTGACAAAATGGCCGCCCCCAAGATAGATAAAATCAGGTGAATTTGCATCATTTGCTGCTTTATTCATATTCCACAAACACAATAATGATCACATCACCATGTTTAGACTAGTGGAGCTGCATAGAACATATTGTAGAGAGAATTTGGGGGTTGAGTTCCTTTTTAATTGCGCCATCCAATAGCGACTATGAGATGCTACCAATCATAAATGATGAAGTAAAAACTAAACTGTCAGTTAATGATGAGCAAATCACATGTATTGCTAAACAATTAGGCCAAAGGGTGGCTGACTGTTTGGCATCAGCAAAAAACTTTTTGACTTTGCCTCGAAGCCTGCAGCACCGCAGCGAACTTGTGCTGCCGTCTTATTTGGGCCAGCGGAGCTGTCTGAACCATGTAAATCTCTCCTTTGTCTGCTTGACTTCAAAAATCACTTGCCACAATTGAAAGATCTCCCTCCAAATGGAAAACAGAGCGCGGAGAGGAACACTTTGGCTGCTTTGGACACAGTGGTGGACATCAAAGCGTGGCAGAGGATCCCCCCTTTAGAATAGCAGCTACATGCCATTCCAATAAGTGCAGTCTATTTGGATGCGCAGTTCAAACGAGGGCTGGTGCACGCTGCTCTCTGGGGCCTTGCCACCAGACGTCTGGCTGCACAGATGTTTTGAATGCCACTCAAGACCATTTGCCACTTGGGTTGAAGCTGAGGCCAGTCACTCGTAACTGGAGGCCAGGCTGGCTACGCGCACAAACGTTACCTCAACTTGGAGTCGGCACACATTATTTAGGTCACAAGTAGAAGTTGTATGTTGAGTGTACGGTGCGTGAGGTGTTTTTCAAATATTTGGCTTGCGCAAACAAATTAAACACGATATGATTGGCGAGTAGACGGTTCCCCAGATAGCAATGTTAAATCAATCATTGATTGAACATCTTTTGCTAGCTGGGTTAGCTTAGTGTAAGAGACAGTTCAGAAGCCTTGACTTTTATCGTAGTCTAAAATTTTCTTTGCAATATGTTGTATGCGTGACCACTAGCCTAAACACAACATTCTAACACTGTGTTTATGGAATATGAATTAAGCAGAACAATCAACCCGGTTTTATTTATCTCAGGAGGCGGCCATTTTGCCACTTGCTTTGATGTCATTTTCACTTGACAGCAAGTGACAAAATGGCTGACCCCAAAGATGATTTTAAAATGTTTTTTTGCTGCTTAATTCATATACCATATATCATTTTTGACTACACTAATTTTCCCGATTTTAGGAGCATCATAATCTTGTCTATTCTTAGCTTCTTATTAATTTTATGTTGAAGAGTTAACTTTAAAATCCACCCTTATCAAGGCATTTCGATCTGTATTCAGATCAGCTCATGCTCAAGGACGTACCCGCATTATGCAGACAATGCGATTTTTCTGTTGTTGTTGTTGAGCATATTTGGTTTTGGTACCAGCATAAAAAAAAAAAAAGGAAAGTCATTTGATATCCATCTTAAATTCCATGTCCTAGTATGATCTTTGTCCTCAAAAGTAAGACAATTCACTGCACTAGTAGAACAACTGTGTCCTACTAGTAGTTTTTTCCACTACTGTATGATATTTTTGTACGCTAGTAGGACATCATAGCAGTATACAAGTGTAAGTTACTAGCAAGGCAAAACTGCCACTAGTTGTCTGTGTGATACTTGTACCACTGTGAAACACGAACTACTAGGATTTTTCACTGGTAGGACACACATAGCAGTTTTTAACTAGTGCACAATTTTACCTTAGAGGCTTTATAACATGCAACCTTCTTACACTCAACAAGTACATTTATGTCTACTAGAAATTATGCTCATCTCATATTCCTGTGAATAATCCTAAATTAAAGATGAAAGTCTAAACTTCAATGATATATTGATAATAATCTTAATTCAATTCTATTACGGTTGTGTAGAGGCCCATTTTAAAGTCTCATCAATGCCAGAAGTTGTGTTTTTTTGGGGGGTCCTAAAATGAAATGAACATCAAAACTGCAAAGCTTTTGGGATGTGCTCATTAGAGTCATGAGTGAGCTGGCAGGGCAATATGTCAATACCTCTGTGACACTCTTAATCAAAATGGAGAATTGTTTAATGTAATATGCAAGGGCAGAATTTTTGATGTACTGGATCTCATTAGTTCATGCCAGTGTGCCTAATGATATAGACAGTAAAATTGTGTACATTTGGTCCTACTAGCATTATTTTTAATGGAAGCATCCATCAGATGTATATTAGAGTATTATTCTCTTCCACAATTCAATGTGATTTGGTTGCTTTCATGACTTTATATGGACAAAAGCTGGTTCGATTTAAGTGGAGCGTCCTAAACAAATACGCATTTCCCCCTTGTGCTCTGTACAAAAATGCAGCTGCTATGTCTGTGCATGTCAGAGTTTGTCTTTCTGCATCATCACAATTGGGACTATTGTTTGAACACCCCTACATGTGTGATGATGGTTTGAGTCATTTTTTTATTTTATTTTTTGCAGTGGAAGTGTCTCAGCAGATTCGCCTTAGCTCTTCACATTTGAAAACAGCCAGATATGAGATGAGGAAATATGAGCCCCCCGCACCCCCTCCTACATCTCCTGTAGATCTTTATGAAATGGTACATTGGTGTAACGTCACAGTGTGGAGGGAATTTGTATTGTCTCAGGCCCATATAGGAGCCAGATGTGAATACGCACTGACACAACAAAGTGATCCGCTATAGAACAGTTTGATCCTTTGGGGGAAGTGGGCTTTCTTTTTATCCTATGTCTGTTTTCAAACATATTCCATGTTTTTCACATGGATATGCATCCTGTTGTAAAACGTCATCTGGTAAAGCATATGTTTTTGTTTTTTTTACTGCCATGCTATTTCATATGGAGCATATGCATGCACTGTAGTTCTATTTTTATCTGTTAAAAGTTACAGAGGGCTCTTGTAAAATGTTCAATTTACTCTTGTCCTATTGTAAATCGGGGTGGGGGGGGGGGGGGCACACAACATTGGATATGTGCATTTGTGTGAATTTTCTCTAATAAGCATTTCATCTGAACTGTATTTCTTATATCAGACTACTTTTTTGCTTAAATGTTCCAAAATGTCTTTGTTCATTTGATGCCACTCAGAGCAGTTATGTGTACTTTGGAAATGCTAAAACATGTCCCTTGGCTCAATAAAAGTTTTGGGAACATTGCTGGAAAGGATCCGCTTATCATAGAGCAAATCATTCATTTCTCCTTGTAAAACTGTGATCACATTGTTTACACAAGAGTAAAAAGAAAAAACCCGCAGACAGCGATAGCCCAGAGGCAAACAAGTGTCGACTAGAGCCCATCTGACACGTTGTGAAAAAAAACAAGATTTATCATCCATCCATAATCCTTCTTGCGTTAATCAACTGATTACCCCATTGCAGGAGAATTTGGAGCTCATTGCGTTAATTGGCGGTTTAGGTTTCTGTTGGCTCAGGTGCCGCATACCCCGCGTGCTTACCTTCACAACTGTTGCAGTTTGTGTGCGTCAAAGGGAACAAGCTGGTCTTTAAAACATCAACAATGAAGCGGTGAAAAATAGGGAGATGCCTTCCAACAAAACAAGCCCCGACACTCTGCATCCTCCTCAGGGTTTAGAAGGATTTAATGACACGTCAGCGAAGTAATTGCTAAATTATCTATTAGCTACACAGAGGCTATCATTTATGATGAATGGCAACGCTGTGACATTTGTATATATTTTGGAATGCAATGAATTGTCCTATTGATGTGAACTAATTTGCCGTGTGCCGTTTAAAGGATCATTTTTGGTATCTGGATAATCTTGTGATTAAATAAAAAATAAAATAAAATGTTTTTTAGGCAAATGTGGCATAATACACAATTAAATGATATAATCCATACCATGATCTACAACACATATATATATATATATATATTTAAAGGCCTCCATTACCCTACAGCTGAAATATTTATCACAGAGATTGTCTAGTATTAAAAGTTGTGGCAGGAGAGGCTTTACAAACCTTTTCTTGTTAAAAAGAAAAAAATATTTTTGACTCACAAAAAAAGCAGCTTGCCATTATTTGGCCGTCTTGCAGTGGAACGTGGGTGGCACCCCCTCAAGTCCGGACCCTTTTTCACATCTCACGCAACACACGCATACTTGTATTTCATTTCAATCTACGCAGCTGTCTGCGCCTCTCGCATTTTAGGTATCTGAGATATCATGGATATTATAAAATAGACATTTTCACTTATAAAAGCTATAAAAGTCAAACAGCACATTTGAGCAATATTCTGAGTTTCCAAACATGTATTTCCAAATGCACCCGTGATGACAAAACTGGGATTTTGGGAGTACATTTTCTAATTTTTTGAAAACAAATTTCCCCTTAAAAAAAATCTAAATTTTTGACTTGTCTGACTTATATGGACAACCCCCCCCCCCCCCCCCCACAAAATACGGAGTTTAAACGAAATGAAAACCTGCAATACAATGAAGTCGTAATGACCGAACTGCGAGAGAACACAACACATTTCAACTGCATGTGTAACTTCTGTCAATATTTATCATTCTCATAACCAGAGGTGAACATTCCATCAGTACTGACGGACTGTCCGTCACTGACTTGTTTTGCTAAAGACGAGAAAAAAAGAAAAAAAAGAAATGTCCTAAGTACTAACGGAAGTAGGTTTTCGTCCGTCAGAGTACCGTTTTGTTGACGACTGATGGAAAGCCCACCTTTGCTTGTTGGTCCTAAAATAGTAGTGACGAAGTGATGATGGAAGTATAATTAAAATAAAATAATAATTACAGTTTGGCTTGGCTTGGAAAAATGACCAACTGACAAATAAGGGACCAGCAACATTTTGTAAATCCTTCTGCTAAGAACTCTGACATGTATTTTCTCTTTCCTTTGTAGAGTGAGGAACTATATTTGGTAAGTCAGCATTCAAACACATCTGTGACAGTGTCATCAATCTGTACTGCATGTCATTAAATTGTGCAGATGCAAAGCCATTTATAAATACATTGCATTTATTACATAGGGAAGAATCCAAGGAGAACCGAGAAGAATCCCTGTGCACGATCACCTTTTGTTAATCAAACCATCATCCCTGACTATGCTTCTGTGTTCTGGTTCTGTGTGGACATTCGGTTGTGTGAGGTTTGACAAAGTGAAGTGAAGAGGTCAAGAGTCGTGTTAGCTGTCCGGCTCAAAGTCATTCGCATTACAGAGGTCAGAACTGGAGGAATATTTCCTTCGTGAGAACTTCAGACCCAGAGCGTCTCCCACCTCGTCCATGTGGTGCAGCACCTGAGGACAAAGCAAAGGGTTCATGGTGTGTTCGTGTGCGCGTTTACATGAGGGGGACGTACCTCGTCCAGCATCTCTCTGGTGTGGGCTGCAGACATGCAGAAGCGAGCGCGGGCTTCGGTTAGCGGCGTAGCGGGGAAGCCGACCACGACTACGGCAATTTTCCTCTCAAGCATTTCTCGAGCAAAAGCTCTGGTCAGCGACAGAGAAATACAAACATCAATTGGTTACATGACAATAAAATCAAATCCAAAACTAGATGCTATGGGCTTTGGTGATATGCTATCAAGTGCCTTTCTAATTAATTACATTCAAATTTGTGTCTTTGTCTCTCAATAAAACTCCCGTCCTGTCCTGTCACGTGACAACGCAGAAACTTCTTCTTCTGGATTGAAATGTTCACGCATGTCAACGTGCACTGGAACACACATTATACCTGAGCGGCCTCTGCATAATAGCTACCTGATGTTTTCTGTTCGGTAGTCACAGATACGAGTCAACCCAAACAGTCCACACGAGTGATTCATGGAAACTTTTAAATGTGGGCCGTGGCAGCCGCTCAAATCGCTTCAACATGAAACGCGCTGATGTGGCTGAAAATTGCTTGTGACAACAAACACTACTGAGCATTTAATGCTTCAAAATGGGACCACGAACAGTTCATCTGACAACAGAAAGAGGCTTGCGCATGCAACTGCAGCATCCTTACACCACTTTGCCCGGCATGTAGAGCAGGATGGGGACCACGGGGGAGGAGTCGTTGCCGTAGATGATGAAGCCCAGTTTCTTTACCTTGGCCCGGAAGTATCTGGTGTTCTGAGCCAATTGTCGGATTCGTCGGATACCTTCAACAAAAACAAGAAGCGAAAATGGAATTGTGTCAACGCATGCGTACCAACCAAAGAAGAATCAGCTCACCCGAGTTAGAATATACGGTACACAAAATGGATGGAGTCTGATGGACATGTTTAGGATTAAAGTGTTACTTTTTTAGGGGAAATTAGCTTTACAAAAACCAAGACCATAACATGGGAGTTCATCATCCCCCAAATCCTTGTTCCCGTTCTCTCAGCGTGCACTGTAAAAAAAACAAAAAACTGTAATATAATAGAATTTTACTGTTTTTTTCAGTATTTTTAAAATATAATTTAAATGATATTTGTGCAGTTTGTCACTTTTTTACTTGTGACTGCCACCTCTGGCCCAAAGCTTAACTGCAACATCTGTGTCAGGCTCGTTCACGGTGTGCGTGCGCGCACCACAGTTGACAAACGAAGACCTGACTTCAAATGTTGTGAGAAAAACTCCACCCCTCCCCTCCCGAAAGAAATTGTGAAGTGTGCAGGGTCCGCATGCTCTTCTATAACGGGAAGATAAAAGCTGATTGACGCAGTCAGAGTAAAACAGTCAGGGCTCTTCGTACTCATCTGGGCATTGGTGGAACATGCATGATGTAGAAAAAGCTTTATTACCGTACCTTTTTAAACTGCACAATGCACCTTTAATTTACAAAAAAAAAAACTCTGATTTTACATGTCAAATGTAAAATAACATGAAATCACTGTAACTGTAAAAATACACAATATTTCTGTAAAAACAAAAAAAACTCCATCAGAAATAGCTACATATATTGATTGTTAAAATACATTCACAAATATATCGTAATTCCGCAAATATTTGTCTGGTATTTAATGGAATAAAACTTTAAAACCCGAAAAAAACAGTTTTTTTTTTTACACACAAATTAACAGTAAAAAAATTGTAATTTTACCATAATTAAAAAAAATCTATTTTTTATGGAAATAACTACAATTTCTGTAATGTCCTATAGATGGTAGCATTCATTTTATTAACATTTATTTTGAAAGGACATCTAATGAGATATGGGTGCGTTCAGAAATATGTTCTGAGAAACTCATAAGAAGAATAGAAGAATAGAATAATAATAAACTTCCACACACAAGCTGCTGATTATGGACTGCGTTAAGATATTAGCGTGAACGCCTCCCGGGGTAAACGAGGACGATGGAATGTCATCTTAGTAACTACATTAAAGTTTTACTTTTCAGTTTAAAATGGCATTGTCATCTTCTATTTGATTCTCTTTGTGTTCTTAGTTTTTTCCTCTCTTTTGTTGTCGTCTTCTACTTTGCCATCTTTTTTGACGTCATTGTCTAGACGAAGCAGAAAAACGTGCGATCAAAAATTCGCCCGGAGCAGATGATAACGGAACATATCACCTGCAAAAAGTGAGGGAACATTGCACTCAGCCTTGGTGAAAAGTCCACACTTTGCTACTTTCAGTTTGAATACGTGTCCCCTGCGCCTCCCCTCGCAGGGACACAGTCGGCTGTCAGCAGTAACTACTGCAACGCGAGTTCTTATCTTCCTACGTTGAGGCCTACACCTCCATTTGGGCCCGTGCAGCCTCCCTTATGAAGTTGATGATTACAACTCAGCTGCAGCAGCAGCAGATGGTTCAGTTTTGGCCACAGACGGGCACGCTGTGCACGCGCGCACGTTGCCAGACTCAGTCCTTGCAGATTGTGATGCATTTTATACAAAACGCACGCATTTCATGCCAAAGCGCCACATGGAGTTCAGGTATCTCGATCAAATCAAATGTGCCAGGGGTGCCCCGCCCCCTCCCTTCCACCACCCGTGTTCCCTAACAAGCCAGCTTGCTACGTGGCTGGCCCAGCTGTGTCTTGGAACATGGTTCTGTTTACCTCTGATTACCTGGGAGCGATTGGAAGGGATGGAAGAAAGCATTTGGAAGTCTCCTTATCTTAAATGGGGGGGGAACGCATAACATGCAGGCTTCAACCTACAAGCACAGGACACATTTTGTTTCATTGTTCCTCTTTTGCGGAAGGGAGAAAGAAGGGGCAAAAAGTAGGGGTCACGGAGGTCAAAAACCCAATGCCAGACAGCATATTTAAGGAGTGGGTCAGACTGCGCGGAGGTTCTTTTTGTCAGAGTTTCTGAGCTCTCGCCACCAGTTTGCTTTCAAGTGTGAAATTCTACGTTCAAGAGGAAAAAAGGAGGGCGGCGGAGGGAGATGGGAAACGATGAAACTAATCTGGCGCAGGCGCAAAGATAAATGAAGACATTGTTTATTAGTGATCAGGTGAACACTGGAGTCATTGTTTGCGAACGAGTGTTTGCTTGAAGACAAGTTATTTCTTTTGGCTGCGTGTTTGGTGGAGAGCCAGACACGCCAACATGATTGCATATTCCAGAGTCGAGTCGTTCATATTGATGAAAGCACTGCAGAACTTAAGGTGCGCCGTCAATGACCTGCAGGATTGTGGTGACCTTTTCACTATTGGCCTGTGTTCTACCTGCGCAAGCCCAGTTCTTCGACTAGTCCTGGCAACACATTAGGAAGGGGGGACTGGTTCTTTGGTGGTACTGCAACTAATGACGACTTCCCTGCCCTCATGTCTGATGCCATTAAAGCAGAAACTATTCAGGGGTCTACGGTTCTTTAAAACACACATGAAAATGATTTCCTCTATGTGAGGGTCACGTGTGCTGGGGTACTGCCCGCCCTCCGCCCTCTTTTCTTTCTACCACTGCAGACCCCTGTAATTGCTACCATATTTTCGGTCCGAGCAGCTGTTTGTCTTCCCCCTGCGGGTCGGGACTTACTCCTAATGCTAACATTGGGACAGTCCTCCAGATTCAGATTGCTTTTGTTGCCATAAAAAATATGCGCAGGTGTAAAGATTTACATCGAGACGAGCAGATAGTATTTGTCAAATCCAAAACCTATGCGAGTACTGAGATGGTACTTACCCTCTGTGCTGCCATCTTGTCCTGTGATGCACTTTATGGCTCGTATAATCTGCTCGGCGATGGGAGGAGACACGCCCGAGGTGTACATGGCGCTGTGGGACTGGCTACGCAGGTAATCGACCAACTCCTGCAATGAAAAAAAAAAAAATACTGTACAGTATACTGCAGGGGCTGAACCCTGATGCAAAGACGCTAACGAGGTTTCTAATTGCCTACAGGTGCCACAAGATTATGACAAAGCACTACTTTTGTCAAACAGAAGCTCCTCAACTCACTAGAACATGTTACCTTTTAGACTGTCCCTTAAAGGTTTGATTTCCAATAGGTGCCACAATGTTGATGACAAATCACTACTTTTGTCCAACAGAAGCTCCCCAACTCACATTTTAACAAATAAATTGCACATTTATTATGTCACTCTATAAGGCTTAATTGACAGCAGGTGGTGCCACAAAATGACAAAGCACTACTTTTGTGTAACAGAAGCTCCTCAACTCACTTTAACAAGTTACTTTGCACATTTATAACACCCCTTATAGGTTTATTAGGTGCCACAGAAGGACGATAAAGCACTACTTTAAATTGCATGTTTATTACGTCGTTTTATAAGATTTAATTGCCAGAAGGTGCCACAAAAGGATGACAAAGCACTACTTTTGTCTAACAGAAGCTCCTTGCCTCCCTTTAACAAATAAATTGCACATTTATTACGTCCCTTCAAGGTTTAATTGCCAGTAGATGCCACAAAATGGTGACAAAGCACTCATTTTGTCCAACAGAATATCCCCAACTCACTTTAACAGTTTCTTGCCACCAAGACGCCAAAACAGGGAAAAGGTGAGACCACGACTTGACACAAACAAAAACTAGTCTAGTCAAAAAACGATGTTGCTTCTACCATGAGCTGGCTTCGTCTGTCCAACGTCCAGCTCATTGCAGTTTTATCTGTACACATTCGTTAGTCACATGACTAGATCTAGAAAATAGTTCCAATAAAGAAATATCCAATCAATTTGTCTCTTTGAAATTTTAAACATAAATTCTAATCTATGCATGAAATAATAGTCACCATTGTTTTAAACTAAATTATCAAATATGTAATATGCAAATATGAATCTAGCAACAATATACAATATATAGAATACACTACAAATGAACCAATACACAATTGGCTCCTACAGCGAATACCGAAATGTGAATATATGAGGGTTTACTGTACTTAAAATATACACGGTCTCCCAAATTCATTTGTTTGCCATAATGGAGGAAATGCTCTTCTAACCAAATAAAAAACACCAAAAGAAGCCAAAACCCAAAATTTATAATTGCCTACAGATGCCCCAAGATGGTCGTAAATCTTTATCAAAATGATGCTCCTTATTTCACTTCAACATTGTTCCTTGACACTAAAACGCCACAATATGAACACAAAACAATAATTTGGTGGGTTTTCAGTGAATAACCGAGGATAAGTTCCAAAAAATATAAATTTAGCAAATAGTTGAATTTGCAAATGCCAAACCGCGAAAATGCGGGGTTCACTGTATTTCAAATATGCACTTTTCCCTTTGTTCATCTGGCTGAGATAATGGAAGAAATGCACTTCTAAGCAAAAACCACTAGAGGAAGCCCAAGTTCACTCCACACCTGAAGATCAATCTTCAGGACGGTTCTCTGTCACCATAATGGCCGACGTCAATGAGCTCTGGAACACCTCCCACTCTCAACTCTCCGGGAGCCAGAGCAGAACACTGAGACGAGCCAGAATGGGCCCAGTCATGCTCATTATTCTCACATGTCAGCGGGAGATGACTTCTGCCGCTGGTGAGAAGATGTCAGAAGCAGGATTGCTGCAAATCCATCTGATCGTGTGCGGAAAGCGCTCCGAGGTTGTAGCAGACTCAAAAGCTATCGCGGAATGTGTGGCGGCCAGCGGGTGCCGGGTGATGACACGTGGCTTGGTGATGCCGTCTGGCCACCGCTTCCACTCTCGCCATCTGTCCCCGCTGGGCGGCGGCTGCGGCTTGCTCGTGCACATGCGAGGGGAAGGCATTTGAGGGGAAATGCTCAAACGCAGGATACAAATCCCAAAACGACGTTACATCTGTTTTCGTTTGAAGACTGGGATTTTCACCACAGGATTTCGGTGTGACCAAGATCACCAATAAGGCCGACGTGACGGAGAAAGAACATCCATCTCATGTCTGGGGTGTGGAGTGACAGCTTAAGAGAGTCTCCTTTGGCCGCAGACACAAACACAATTATTAATGTTGCAGTGTGCATCCACTGAAGTAGGAGCAGTGCAAAAACAACGTCAAGCCTAGAAACTCCCCAACAAACAAATACCTACATATCGAGAAGTTCTATCAAACCCGATTCATCCTGGATTTACTACAGCCAGCTGTCAATTCAGGCACAGGGTTTGGTACTTCAAACATGATCACGCCTGTTAAAGCTGTGTTGTTAAATCTGGAGCACAGTTCCGAGGTTGCCACAAGAAGGGGCTGGCCATCTGCCAGCTGTACCTTCTTATTATGGCTGAGCCAACATAAGGAAAGGACAGGAAGGGTTCCGTTCTCAATACCTAATTCAAACAACATGTTTACTTCCTCTACAGCGTTCTAATCAAGTGCCACAAAAGACGTGCGGTTATGTACTAAAGTGTACTTCTTAATGGAGTAAGTCAAAATTACAAAAGCCTGAGCAACATTTGTTGAACGGATGTGAGCTTTGAGAACAATGTGTAGTGACAAAATGTGTGGACTTTATGGTAAACATCTTGTCAAGAGAACCTCGCTAAATTAGCATAACGGTCTGAGTTTTTTTTTCTCCAGAAATCCAGCTTTTAATACAAATTGTTAATATCAATATGCACATTTTGATCAAATAAAGCAATTTTGTCGCCGGTCGGCTGCGCTCGGGCTAAAAACGGGCACATCTTAGCTTTAGTGGCAAGGAAAGTCTAATTTAGTTTGGTTTAGTTGTTTGGGAATTTGGTAGACAGACCTGCTACATAACAGAAAGTAGACTTGATTTTAGACTTGGTAAAAGCAGGTCTCAATGATAGCACAGGTGGTGTAACCCAGAAGTGGGTAGTGACGAGTTATATTTACTTTGTTACATTAACTTGATTAACTTAAAAAAAAAAGTACTTCTAAGAGTAGTTTTACCACACAATACTTTTTACTTAAGTAGATGTGTGCTACTCTTACTCCGCTATATTGGGCTACACTAGAGTCATTACCCGCCGCCCCATTCATAAATTTGATTTACCGTATTTTCACGCAAGTGCTCCGCTTGACTGACTGTGTGGGAGCATTTCCGTAGACACTAGTGATGACGTTCACGAACGAATCGAGTCTTTCGAACGGGTCTTCAATGCGACGATGGGAACAGTCTTTATAGAGACCAGTTACACCACCCCCCCCATAATTTTATGTTTTTGTTATCTGATGACATTGTTTTATAAATCAGACTTCATGTTCAGTTTTTTAGCAAATACTTTTTTACTTGTACTTGAGTTATTTATGACTATTTTTTACTTTTACTTGAGTAATATTATTTTGAAGTAATGTTACTCTTACTTGAGCACAATTTTTGGCTACTCTACCCACCTCTGGTGTAACCCGATTTTGGTGGATTTGAACAATGTGCAGGCGGACAGATTGATACGCCGCAGATGTGTGTGGTAAATGTCATCGTATTTCATTCATAAATATGACAACAGTGTGGGACAATCCCTCTGAATCAATGTAGAAATCATTTATGGGAGTCAAACATGGATGCACATTCAGGGCTGCACGACAGTATCAGCAATTGCCCAATTCATCTGGACGGCCGACGACATCATCTGCCGGTATAAACGCTCTTGTAGGAAAATGCCAAAAAGAAAGAAAACTCAACCTATGCGCAGAGTTAGATTGCACTATGTGCTAGACTTTGGCACAAAATAGGGCCTCTGGTGTTTAATTTAATCACTTTCTCAATGTTCCCATTTTGGGCTATTCGATTTTCTCTTACTTTGGTCTCTGGTGTAAATAAAATATGGCCCGGTCTTGAATATGTTCTACAAATGGGTCCACTCACAGCCACCATTCCATTTTCCACACCTTCATGATGACCAAGAGGGACAGTCACAGGTATTGATTTCTAATGATTTCTAATAGTATGGCCGTTTTATCATTAATAGTTTATTTTCCAAATTGATTAAATGTATTGTAATTTCCTGCTGTATACTTGAGTTGTGCACGGAGTGCCTCTGAGCTGAGTCACAGTTATTTGCTTGAAAGAAGACAAGACAAGCATTAGTTCCAATTCTTATTTGTCCACAACTCGAACCGTGACTCTCTTCTTCAAAAACACAAGAACTTCCAGATGGTTTACTGGTGCTCCCAATTAATACTATTCATGAAAAGTTTTTTTTATTTTGAAAGTTGGCGGCAGGGTTATGTAATACAAAGTTGTTCCTCAAGTGGCGCTAAAAAGACAAGAGCTGCACTTCTTCTCACACATGTTGTTCTGGTATGTGGCTAACAATCTCTTTGCCCAGAAAAAGTGAGTCACAGTAGCGTGATGTTCGGCCAGGCCACCCTTGTAGAGTTAACACGCTCAAGCTGCTTGTAGTCAATGTCGTGTTCTTTCAATGACCGCCATAAATATGACTATTGAATAGCTTGTTGAAAAGAAGTAGCTATCTTTGATTGTTTGTTTGTATCTCGTCTGTGTTAACGTTAAATCAAGTTTCTACACTCACCTTTTTGCCTGCAATATAGCCTCCAGCAGCCCCAAAGCTCTTGGTGAAGGTGCCCATCAACACGTCCACGTCTGCCGGGTTCACCCCGAACAGCTCCGTCACGCCCCTCCCTCCCGGCCCCACGGCGCCGATGCTGTGGGCCTCATCCAGGTATAGGCATGCCTTATATTTCGTCTTCAGAGCGATCAATTCGGGGAGTCGTACCACTGAGCCCTCCATGCTAACGATAGGGTTAATGAAGAAAAAGACAGTTGGGACACACATTTATACAGTTTGTTAACTCATTTGCTCCCAAAAATGTATAAATACGTTTTATTTTAAATGTTTTAAGTGTCCCAAAGACATATTTTTTATGGGGTTTTTTTTTATGCTAGAGCATATTTGATGCAGCCTCTCAACTGCAAAGAACGGTTGAAATGGTAGTTATTACACAAACGGCCAGCAGGTGGCAACAGAGCAAAATAGATCAACCAGGGCCATGTTGAAAAAAACCTCAATTACTCGCAATTCTAAATAAATTTGTGAATATTAATGAAACTTAGCTATAGTCTAATGCTAATTGCTGCTAAACGGATACATATATAAATATACTTTTTATTTCCTGATGAAAGAAGAGACTAATCTTTCTTTTGGTAGTTTTCATGTTTTTATAGCAATAGAACACAATATTCTGTGGGCCTTGCTAAATCAGTCAAAATCCAGTAAAACAGCTGGGAGTGAAGGGGATTGCTTCTTTGAAAATCGCTGGGAGTGAATGAGTTAAGTAACATCCAATGCAGTAACAATTAGTGAATTAGTAAACCAACTCCTGAATAAATGACAAAAAAACACATGATGTATGGGTGTATGTAAATATTGTAATTGGACCGTGGCTAAGCAACTCCTGCAAAACGAAAAAGGAGCCATGGATCAAAGGTACTCAGAGTTTAGCCTAATCAACCTTTGCGGCTCTCTTTAGCCTTGATTTGGAGCGAATGAGCAGCTGGAGTCACTGAAACACACTGTTCCTTTTCAACTCTCTCCTGAAATTAACACACCAACACTAAGTCTCTGTGAAGACCACCTGGAAGCCTTTACTTAGTAAGATATACCAACTGACACCAGATAAATGAATGACAGACAATTGTACAGTGTTAAGTGAGTGAGTTTGTGTGGCGCAATAGCAACTGACCTGTAGATGCCTTCCATCACAATCAGGATTTTCCTCCAGGGCCTGTGGGTTCGAGGCTGCCCCGAGCAGATTGAGTCTCTTAACTCCTTCTCTAAATGGGCCATGTCTTCCACATACAACACACAGACACAGATTTTACAACAGTTGTATGCTGGATGCTAGAGCTGAACCAGTTCTGACCAGTGATGTCGGTAACGTGTTGCAAAGTAGCGCGTTACTCTAAAACAAGCACATTTTATATAATAAAAATGACTAATGTAATGCGTTACTATTTTAAAAAAGTAATCTGATTACAGTTAGTGCCGCATGAGCAAGAAATGACAAGGCTTAAATAAACAGCAAACACTTCTCAGCAATGGTGCCTCTCTCCCGCTGGTATATTTAAAGTCACTAAACAAATAACTATATATTATAGGACACTTAAGAAAAGTAAACTCTGGTAATAAACATAGTGAGATGCAATGTGGGAGTATTCAATTTAACATTCAGGTCTGAAGGAGTGATAATATCGTTTTCAGTGCATTGAGAGTCATTCATAAATAGCAAGAGGGAAAGAGAGCGGTTTGTTGCAAATAGTCTACTATTTGCTATAAATAGTCACTAAAAGAAAAAGGATTGCAGTAGTATGAATGTATGTCATACCAGATTGTGTGACTGCAGGATGTCTCCAAATGCAATCGCTGTTTATAAATAATGTACATGAAAAATGTTGAGTTTTGCCATTACAACATTAATAGTTACATATGTCAAGTAAAAAAATAAAAATAATAATAATTATGATGGTGGTTATTATTATAGTGATAAATAAGACGTTTTTTTTTTTTACATGTATTTTTGTTAAGTGTTAAGTCTAGAAGGACTTTTTTTTATCATGGTTTTTTTAATAAAAAGGAGTGGCAAATTTGTAAGTGGAATCCTGAAAAAAAATTATTATTTTCTCAAATTCAAATAATTATGTTAAGTAAAAAAGGTTGCTGTCTTTTTTTTTTTTTTAAGCAAAACTTTGTTCTTAAACGTCACTATTAAAAGCACTCTTCCAATTAAATGACAAAACCGGGTGTCATTTTTATGTTAACCAGGGTTGTCGGTATCAGCTAACTATTAAAGTTATCAGTAAAGTAATCAGTAAAGTAACTAAGTTACTTAAAAAAACAAGTAATCACTAAAGTAACAAATGTATTTTTTCAAGGTAATTTTAACAACGCTGGTTCTTCAAAATCATCCCTTGCCAAAATTTTAGCTGACTCATAGTTCTGACATCGGAGATTTAAATCTAGGTACTCTGACTTCCTCTCATATTCCAAAAACATGCATGTTAGGTTAATACAAACGTTAACTGTCCTTTAGTGTGAATGGCTGTCAGTTGTTGTTTGTCTAAATTTGCCCCATAATTGGCTAGCAACCAGTTCTGGATGAGGCTACAGTTCACCCATGAGAGCCCAGATGAGGTTACGCAGTATAGAAAATGGATGGATGGGGGTGGTGTCTTCTGAGTGGAAATAACACCAAAAAAGTGGCATTTTCATTCTTCACTATTAGGCTATATCCCTGACAATGTCAAGAAAACGTTATTTTCTGCATTACTTATCCTAAATAAGCACTCTCACAAACTTTTCTCATTAACAGAAAAATACTTTGAACTCTATAACATTTGGTCAGGGTATAATTGTTGGCTTCAATGTGAGTACGGACAGTAAATAGCAAGTGTAAGCAAAAGTAAAATGATTACCTTGAACATTGCATTTCTAAAATAACACATTTCATAAACTTTCAAAAGGAAATAGTTAAGTGGATTTATATCACATAAATCGCAACATGCAAACCTGATTTAATGCTGGTGGCCCTGTTGTTAATGTTACTTACTCAACCAACCAGCAGATGGCAGTATTCAACAACTGTAGTTATAAGACATAATCAGGACCCCTCATCAGACCTAACAATTCTTCACAGACCAATAACAGCCTTACTTGCAAGGAAATGGATGCTTTCCAGATAGTTTTGCTTCCTGGAAGAGCAGATTACTGCAATTAATGTTTTACCAAATGCTATCACAGTGGGGACCAGTGAGACTTATCATGTGGAAGACTGTTTGCCAGTAAATTACTATTGATTTGAGATAAGTTACCTGCCACACTGGACAAGCATTCTTCCAGGCATGCGAATCCATTGTGCGATCGTATTTCTTTAACTCAGCTTCAGTGTGCCGAAATGCTGATCCTTAGACATACAGCATGTCATTGTATCCGTATGTGATGACTAGACGACACAGACCAGTTTAGCGACTTTTTCCGTGGAGCACTTGTGCTTACAACCCAAGGAATAGCATAGAATGTTAATTATTAATCCGGGGTGTGGCACAGTAGTCTGGTTACGCCCCGTTTGTAAGTATG
Organism: Leptonotus elevatus; assembly: GCF_054856555.1. Lineage (NCBI taxonomy): Eukaryota > Metazoa > Chordata > Actinopteri > Syngnathiformes > Syngnathidae > Leptonotus > Leptonotus elevatus. The sequence continues at coordinate 13,689,445 of NC_141251.1, read as the reverse complement.
GTCCTTGCTCTATTAAGAGTGCACGGGCAGTGAGAGCAGGAGGTACAAAGTCAGCGAGAGGTCATTTGTTCAGGTGCCTCAGGGCTCTCTGCCCTGTGAGAGCGGCTGGGAAATACCTATAACTGACTTGGCTTGTACCTGTCAGTACGCATTTAGCACTAGCGGACTGTCTCGTTTGTCCTGTCTACTGAAAGAGCAGCCGATGTTCCTTATCCGAGCACGGCGAATGATGTATCTTTCATGTTTAATACGTCTTTATAGCCTTTATTGAAAGGAGAGAGAAAAAAACTACACGTGCTTTGACAACCTAATAGCAGGCTGAATTGAAACAAGATTGACATTTTCATTTAAATACACATTCAGCTTTTCCGCTGATGGATAAACACAGTCGTGACTGTAACGTGAACCCTTTTCATTAAAGCCTTCACAATTGCTGATCCAAACATAGAATGTTAAGTCGGTCTTTCCTGAGGCAAATCCTGCGCTGTGGAGAAAGTAATGTTTTCCTTACGGCACTAATTGTTTGGAATTAATAGATGTTAATGAATAGACTAGATGGGTCGATAATATACAGTACTGTAAACAGGGTTTGGCACCCTTTTTCAATCAAGGTTAAGCACTGTTTGACATCAATTTTCACTGATTAATTGCATTATTTTATAAACCTTGCATCATCAAAATTAAACTTAGTTGCTAGGGATGGGCGAGTATCGATACCAGGTATCGGCATTCGCAAAAGCCCTCTTTTGGCGTTTTTTTTTTACAATCAGGAATTAGAAGTTTGCAATTCATTTTATGCAATTGCAAGGAAAAATGCTATACCTGTATTGGGATTTATAAGTCTTTCTTTAAAATGATCTGTCATTGGTTATGGTATCGGTATCAGTGACTACTCAAGAGTTGAGTACTTGTACTGGTATCGGTCTGAGAAAAAGTGGTGTCTATTACCCCTATTGGTTTGAAAAGGAATGCTTTTTATCTATACATCTATACATAATCTTTTCAACGCTTAAAAATGGAATACAGTACTGTATTATCAAAATGCATTCATGGCAATCATCCATGCAGGTGTCATCTCAAATGGCATTTCCAGCTGCGACTCACCATTGTGTTTGAAAACCTTGACGGTTGCTCCCGACAATCGAGCTCCTAAGATGAGAGAAGTGTGGTTGAGCTCATCACTCAGGATCAAACAGCCCTTGGAAGGAAAAGTTTGGAACTTAATTACTCCAGGCTAAAAAGAGGAAATTGCAAAAACCCAAAGTGTCTAGAGTGTTTCCACAAAGTCTCTTTATGATTAAAAACAAATTAGAAATAAAACAGTTTACGAGATATTTTAATGAGATTTGTTTTATGTACTCAGTGGTTATCTAAGTTTTTAAAAGGACAAAGTGTATTATTTAGCGGCGTCCAGTGGTGAACTAGTAATTTATTAATTTTTTTAAACAAAAGTATGTTCTATCACCCAATGTTCTATTTTAAAAATGTGTGGGGTCTAGTAATCATGAATATATGACTGGGCAGCCGATAGCCCATACACGCTCATGCTAGCCACTGAAGTCACAGGGTGGCCATCTTGCTCCTTCTATCTCGCGAGCAGACTACTTTATAAACTATATGGTATACGTACAGATTAGACATATACAGCTCGTAGGCAGTTAGTATAGTGCCGGGGGGTGGTCACTATTTTTTAACAAGTTAAAAAGATAATAATCATAATAATAAAATAAGTTGGTGGACGGAATGTGAATTCGTTTAACAAATTCAAAACGTCATAAATCATGCTGTTTCTACTAAGTACTGTGTCAAATGTTGTACAATTTCGATATTGTAAATGTATAGGATTGTATGCCCAGAAACGTTTCTTGGGAGAAGCAAAATGGCGACCTCGCAGCTTCAAAAGTCTTGGCCTATCGGCTATCCAGTCATATATTCAGATCAGTGGGCTCCCGCCACTTGTCTCCCTCTGCTTCTCTCGGTAGCTGCTGTTGATAGCCGCTCCAGCTAATTCTTGCTAGGCGCTCCATCTAGTTCTTGCTAGCTCCTGCTCGCTGGACTGCTCAAATAATTGGTAGTAATTGGTGGTACGCTTGCTATGTAGTACCGTAGTGCGCGTGCTTCAAAATTATTGCATTTTATTAGTTCACTACTAGATGGCACCAAATCCTACACACTGCCCTTTTTAGATCACATTGAATATGTGTATTTCTGACACCCTGTTGATGAAATGGAAAATGGCTATACTGAAAAAAAAGGCACATTTGTCATTTAGTAAAGATACTTTATGAGTAGCCTATATTGGCGTGCTAATTGATTGAACATACTGAAAAGCCTTCTCCGCTATTTTAGCATATATAACACTCATAAGCATTTGACATCATACCGTACGTTCAAATGAATTCTTATCGAGAGTGTGCTGACACCATCTCAGTGGCAACCTCCCTCGGGCCTCTGATCCAACTGGCCCACTCACGAGACCAACAGCAGCTGTCACTCTAATGCAAGGCCTGTCTTGGCATGGCATCATCGGTCAGAGTTGGCAGCGTGGCTTGACCCTCCTCGCCCCTGCAGGGTTACAGTGGGGGCTGCAACCTCTTGAGCTGCATAAACGCTGCCGCACTTTTGTCAGTTCAACAGTCCCCTTCCTCCTGTCCGGTCCAATCAGATATCAGTGCTGCGCGTTGCCCCTGGTAACCCGTGACTGTCTGCGTGAGTTTGACTGGTGCGCCGACAGGCAAGTGTACGGCTAATAATACCCTTGAGAGGTGCTCTTAACAAAAACGTGCCCCTCCTTGTCATTGTATCTGAAGGCAACTACTGGATGTATGTATACCCAGAGCCTCAACCTCCTGGCGACTGTTATGTTTAATTATGATTATTTTAATTAATGGGGTGAGTCGGGACTTGTTCAGAGCTGAGTTAAGTTGACTGTTATTCATTAATTTAGGCCATATGCAAAAGAGCAGCACAGGCTTGACTAATAACATTCATATATCTTTTGTTGCAATATTCCATATCACAATTGGATTTTCTTCTACTGTGTGGCGTTTTTATACCTTGCCAACGAGTGCAGGGATGTTCATGGAGTTGGTGGCAAAGCCCATCCCAAACACCATGGAGGACTCCACTCCCAGGAAACGGGCCACGAGACGTTCAAGCTTTATGTGAATGTCCAGGGTACCTAAGTGACAGAAATCACAGTGTTGAATCGAACCAGACACCATTCATACCACAATCCATCTTGCTCATCCTCTTGACATCTGACATAGTACAAGACCCATCTAAAATGTAAAAGTTTTGACAGGCATTATTCGCCCAGGTTTACACCCTCATTAAAAAAAAGCATTATTTTTCTTTGCAAACAAGCAGTGTGTCATGACATTTCAATAACTTTTCATGTTAAACATGTCTACATGAAATACCTAAAGTTTGAAGACGATCGAATAAATGCTGTAATTTCTGTAGCAGTAGTTTGCTAAAGAATGGCCAAATTATTTTGTCAATTCCAAAATAAAGTCAAAATGGCAGACTTGCTGTTAGCAGGTTTAGCATATAGCCTAGCTCCAAATGGCTTTGTGTAGGTCTTGGGATGTGGAATATGATATGACTCCCAATTTTTAGAGATCTAAGTGAAACGTATTACTGGGAATGCTTTGGTAAAAATTTGTAGGAAGCACAATGAGCCTATTTTATTTTTATTATTATTTTTTTTTAAATAGCACAAGCAATCTCTTAAAATAATAATAGTTTTCATCCACATTTAGACACTCACAAAGGTATTTTTTTTGTAAACAGCACATTGTCGTGGCAACAGCGTGCAAATAAATAAAAAGCTTTCAATAAATGTTCTTAAACATCTTAACTCATTCACTGCCATTGACGGCTATAGACGTCAAAATATGTTTTCCCCCACTTTTCTTAACAAGAGTTTGAAAACCTAGAAAAAAAAATTGTATATTTAGAACAGATAAATGAATCGCATGACTTCACTAGTTAATTCACGATTAATCACAAATTGTATTTCTGTTCTAAATGTACAATAAAAAAAATCTAGGTTTTCATACTCTTGTTAACAAAAATGGAAAAAAAATGTTAAACTAATAGAAATATTTTCAAATTAACGGCAGTAAATGAGTTAAAGTGAAACATGCAAAGTTTGAAGACGATCGGATAAATTCGCCAAGCGTTAAAATATAACAAGTGACAAATTCCTACGTAAAACAAAATTCCTGTTGGGTTTAGCATATGGCAGCAGCTCTGTCCTTACAGTGCTTTTCATTACGTTCAAATCTATGCAGCATTGTACCAAGTCACATTGATTTATGAGTTTCATCAACATGGCTGAAAGCGTCAGTGCCCCATTTTTCATCAAATTCACAATCTTGATAATGCTCTTCACCATCAAAACAGAGCCTTACTATCTTAGAGAGGGAAGATCCCTTGAAGGAGATCTCATTAGATGTGAGTATGTAGCATTAAGTGACTTTTATGCCCGTACAATAGGTCATATTCAGAGTACTAAACACGGCCAGAAAAAGATGTGCGTGGTTGTTTACTTCCTTCTTTCATTCGAAGCACGTGAATGAAGTTGCTTTAAAGTTTTTACAACCGGACAAGGAAAAAAAAAAGTCCCAAAGAAGAGTTAATGATTATCATCTACAACCTTGACTCACCGTGTCATAAAATTTCTCGTTAGCTACTCATCTGAAGGCATACGTATCAAGACCTTATTGTAAGTAATGATTGTGGGATAGGTCTATTATTAATCAACTCCTTAAATGTTTGACATGATTGTCTTTTGAAAACATTAGGCTCGCTAACAGTTGCAAAATATACAAGGTGGGTCAGAAAAGTCCCGGGACAACAGTTTCAGTTCTGAAGTTAAGTTTTTCCCTTCAATGTCAGTGCCCCATTTACGACAAAAATGACTTTTATGGACAAGAAGTTCAGCGTTGCTTTCATTGGAGCGTAGGCCTATTGTGTTTAATATTTCAAGTGTGTTTCTTTTCTTTTTTTAAGATAAGGCTTTTGTAATCCGATCGCTTAACTAAGACATATAAAGAAGACAAAAGACTGTTGTCACATGTAAATTCCTGCAGTTCCTTCAACGTTGATCAACCTCTTGACACCTTCCCTGACCAGTTTTCTTGTCTTTTCATCAATTTTGGAAGGAACTCTACTTCTTGTTGTTGTCACTTTTGTGCCATATGGTATTTTCTCCACAAAAAAATGTAAATGTCTACTTGAACAGCTAAACTTTATTTGTGGTTAATCAGAAGCAGGTGTGTGCAGGTATGTTCAAACATGAATTTGAATGTGATTGGTTAATTCTGAACATCTCTAGAAAACCACATATCAAAATTGTTTATTTTTACTTCCCATTTCTAAAAGATTTCCTTTCAGTAGTAGCATAGCACACACTGTTTTGACTCAATCTCAACAGCACCATGACATCAAAGTACGTCTTACCACACGTTTAGCTTTACGGTGCCACACCTTGTGACTGGCTCCAATTACGTTATGACAAGTTCCCCAAGAATGTTGGTCACATTCCGTTGAACGACATTGCATGTCAAGAAACTGTCATCCAACTGAGACACAACAATATTTAGTAATGGATGCTTACTAAGGTCTCATGGGGAGAAATACTCGTTATTCTTTTCACTCTCAGTCTTGAGGGAAGGGAATAACAACATAAATAAATATTTAAAATGAATTATGGATAATATATTTGTGCATTTTAAAAGGGGTAGCAAAATATATTGCATAAATAATAACCGCTATGTATTTTAATTCCTCTTTGATATACATAGCCGAAAAACATTTGATTATATTAAAAAAAACACACAATTAATTCCTCCTCATACCACTGACATGCAAAAAAATAAAAATAATAATAGTAATAATAATAATAACTCATTTTTGTACAGTTAGACAGTACACGCAGTAACACACTACATGTCTTCCACTCCCTTTTGAACATGGAAAATCGTTGTTAGGTGCACTTTGTTGGATTTTGCTTGTTTTGGAGCAATTTTTTTTTTTGTTGTTGTATGTTTATTACTGTTAGTTTTTTTTTATTATTCCTTTTTGTGATCAAATAAACTAAAACTCAATTCTACATGCATTAGGCTACTGCATTACACTTACTGTAACATGATTGTAACAAGGCATACATGAGAAACAGATTTTCATTCAAAATTGTATTTTTTTTCAATGATGTAAAATAACAGTTAACAAAAACACCAGTAACCTCATGTTCCATCACATGCAAATGCGAAACCTCAATTTTAGGACATAACATTAAAACTTTAAGGATATAAATAAGTAACATACATTAATAAATAAAAATAACTCTTACATTCTGCACGTTGAAATGGAATATACTTTGAAGATAACGTAAACATTGACTTTTTTTTTTTTTTTTTAATTGCTTAGACATCAAGTTGCTTCACTTTATGACAGGGGGTGCAGGCTACATAGATACCCATTTTGATCATGTAGTCATAATGTTATTTTATTTTTTGCCTGAATTGTTCCCCCCCCCTCTAGCAACATCGTCTGTACTTATTTGCATCAGCGTCTTCAATGTCATCAGCTTGATGGTTGGTTTGCGCAAACACGCATGCACACATAGACGTGATGTCACTCAAATACACTGAGACGGAGCCACGGTGGACAGAACTCCGTGGAATACGAATAAATAAAATAATAGATATCGGTGGAAACGGATTAGCTACACAAGCAGACTGGAACGATTCAGAAGCACTTCATTAGACTTGTTAACACTTGTGTTGTAAATCTGACGTTAATAGTGTGTGGCAGCCTGGCAGGTTATTTAACATGTGTTTTTTTGACAGTCATATTTTCGTGAACGAAGCAACCGGAATCTTTTACCGGAACTTAGTTCCGGACCGGTCCGGCCCACTTTCGCCCCTGGTTACAGCCATACTATCCTGGCGTCCACTATAAAAACTAAAAACATGAGATAATTGTTCTTATGTGGGAAAAGAGTCAAAAATCAGTTTGTTTGTTTTTAAAGCCCAGCAGAAAAAAATGCAGGTCTGAAGGGGTTAAAAATGACTTAAGCTATTTTGCTATTCCGACTAATGTTTTGTTTATCGAACAATACGCAGAATAAAGTTTTCTCAAACTTTGACGAAATGCAACCTATTTGGTGAGTTCCTGCACCATGCTGACATTTCAGCAGCAGGCTGATGGTCGGGCACCAGCTTTCATCACTAATACGCCAACAGGAGATCCCAGCACTTGCCACGCCACGCCATCAGAAACTAGACAAGATTTTCAGAAGGTTCCATGCTATTCAGAATTCATCTGAAGCTTCCCTTTGATCCAAGTTCCCTAACACTTCTCATGTGTTTTTTTTTTTTTTTTTGCATCCCGCCTCATGTCCGTGGCGTTTCATAACATTATAAGAAGTAATTTCCCCATCGCACTGGACGAGCTTATAATGATCTCAGCTTGTGCCCGAGCGGTACATAATTTAACAAAGGGTGAATAATTCATCCAACATTGCAGCTACTGAAAGATAATTAAACTTGCAGACGGTATAAATCACCAGAAAGGTAATAAATGATGGCATATGTGATGAGGGAAATGACATATTCATGCTCTGTCAGTGTTGTAAAGCAGATGCATGCTGATGACTTCTGAAGCGGCGTGAGACGCCGCCATCTGGGTGAATGGCCTTACTCAAAGTAGCTCAACAGGACAAGAGGATCACTCACGCTCATTTCAGTTTCTTTCCCAAAGCAAAACTAACTGCATGCTTACCCGTTTCCTGCCGTGTGCTGCAAACGCCGACGCCATACTGGCGCGCTTTGTCTGCCACCGTTTCAAGGTAATCGGCATTGTTCTCTGCAAAACCGAGGTAGTTGTAGGAGCCCATGTTGATAACATTGTGTATTGTCCTGCCAGTTAATCTGTAGGCAATTAAACATGAGGAGACCCATTAGCATTTGAGCTGTTTCTCCTGCACATATAGGTCTTCCATTACACTGTATTAAAATCAAATAAATGCCCAATTACAAAGAAGTTTAAATATGAACTCATTACTTGTGTGGTGATTTATTCATGATGTGCAATAATAAATGTTTATTAAAGAAGGAACACTATCTCTTAAGCCAGAGCATGAATCAAATCACCTTGCAACTCAATTTAAAAGTACAACTGTAGATTACTATTTAACTTCAAAACACAAAAGTGAATAAAAGTCAAAGTGATTCAATAGTGAATGTATACTTAGTTAATTCGGGCTAGTTCAGCTATTCCATTTTATTTATAAGCAGAATACATCTTCCAGTTAACTTTTACAAGGTCCCTGCCCAATTTCAGAATCAGAATCAGCCTCAACTTTATCATTAAAACCTGTAATCCACAATTACCCCAATTCTTTGACTGATATGTCATACCTTATACTTCTGTTCTTGCTCATTTTAAGATTTTCTGGAGCTGTTAGAATGAGCAGAATCATCTCAAGTGTATGGGATGGTATCAGGTCACATTACTACACTCTTGGCCCTATACCGATACTCATACCTGGTATCGGTACTCGCCCATCTCTGCACTCTTAAAACTGCTGGGTCAAAAATAACCCAATTTTGGTCAAAAATTGGGTCAATTTATCCCAACTTTCTGGGTTGTTTTATGTATAAAATTACCCAGATAGCGGAGTCAAATTGACCCAAAAAAGTCAATCGGTGCAAATATTAATCAAAATTGGCTTAGTTTTTGACCCAGCAGTTTTAAGAGTGCAGAGATGGGCGAGTACCGATACCAGGTATGAGTATCGGTATAAGGCCAATAGCGGGCCTTTTTTTAAGGTATCGCTACTCGTGACCGTGGTCGATGTGACCATTTTACGATAAGGAACTACAGATGGAAAATTAGAAGAATAGAAAATTGCTATTCATTTCATGTAATTTTGGGGAAATACTACATTGGGATATAGGGAGCTGTCTTAAAAAAGATCTGCCATTTTTTAGGTAAAAATGATGTGTCAAAAGTACAAGTGGTGACTACTCAAAAATTGAGTACTGTACAAATACAAAAATAAAAAAAAGTACGACCTCTGATATGAACATTGACTTGAATTATCCTTTCTGCTCCTTTTCATTCTACATCGAATAATATCTGTTTTAAATAATAAAATAAAATTAACATATAAAAATATCTGTGCTGTCTTCTTCCCACAAAGATTGAATCATAGCATTATCATAAATATATTTTGCTAAAGACATGCATCTTTTGTACAGCACATACTGTAATCTGCCTTTATAGCTGATAAATCACATTCTCTTCTTTTTATTGCTCTAATGCCCTTGCTGGAGTGTGTGAGAAAACCGTCCGACAGCTTGTACAGAAAATCAGACTAAAAGATTGGGATCGTTTGTCAAAGCCGTCAGTACCTAAAAGTCCAGTTGTAGTCATCAGAAACTCTCTCCATCAGGTCTAAGACGGGCCCTGGCATGCTGCACACCGGCCGGTTCCAGTTGTCTCGTACTCTCATGTACAAGTTTCGAGTGTAGAAGTTCTCAAAGTCTTGGTAAAGTGGTACAAAATCCTGGAAGTAGAGACAATCATACTTTGAGCTTTTGCTAACTCTCACATTAATTCAAGGAACTTAAGCAAGAGTTTACAATAAGAATATGACGCTAAATTGATTAAAAAAAAGAAAAGAAAAAGTAATGTAATTTGAGAAAATTTATTGTACAGACCTCAAAGGTCAAAATCAAAAATACTTTGACTGATATTATAAGTATTTTATACTAGTTGAATATTACTCATTCCTTTTCCAAACCGCTTATTAATATTTACTTGCTCTTCCTGGCTGAGCGTAGCATAACGTAATTCATTTTCGTTTCCGGTTAATTTGCCTGCTAATTTGTTGTTCAAAGTTAAATGCTCTCTGCTTGAACGCGGGTCCAGCCAGACGTCTGTGAAAAGTGGATTCAATCACCCCAAGCACTTAAATTTGGTATTCAACATGCTAGCTGTGTCAATCTTAGGTTAGCTTAGCAATTAGCATGGCTTCTCCATCTTTCCTCGTTATCCCTTCGTGAAAACGATACTTGTCAGATGTGTAGCTTATTCGCCGCCATGGAGGTGTTGATTACTGACTCAGGAGCTAGTCTGCAACGTTCATTTAGCCACACTAGTAGCAAGCAAAACTTGTTGCTAGCTACTGTAGCGGTTTGTGGTGTAAGCATCACAGAGCTTGCCATGACAGTCGACCGCCTACATCCTGTGGGAGTGTGCGTTGATGACTTAAGTTAGCCAAGCTTTTGGGGAAAGTCTCCGCTTCAAACTTCAAGATCTGTGATCAATGTGTTTTAGTGAGGCACAAAATCTCAATTTTGACCCGCAAACTGCAATGCAAAACCACCTTATTTCGCTTGTTGCGCGATTTTTTATTGCATAACCTCCCAAGTCAAGTTTCATGTCATGTCTCTAACATGTGAAGCACAGAAACAGTGCTATCTTGACTCCGCTGAGATTTAATTAAGTCTTCAGCAGATCCTCCCAGTGGTGTGCTGTCTCACCCCTGGCAACGTTCGTGTGAAGAGGTAACGCATGGAGGAGAAAGAGCTAAACAGCAAACATTTAAGATAATTAGGGCAAAACACAATGTGTCCCAAGGCACGAATAGAGCCAAATGTGCATTCACATAATGTGTGTATGCCGGCGATATGCTGATGACTGAAATGACAGCAACGTACCTTCTGTTCCTCTCGTTCCTGTGCGAGATTTCGCTCTTCTAAGCCCACCGCTCTGAGGAAGTCTCTGAAGTACCCAAAGAGGGTGACGATGCCAAAGCCCAGGTATGTCATGACAGCCACGTGCATGGGCGCTTTTTCAAAGACTTCATGTTTGTGCTGCCCAAAGGTGACCCCTGGACCCTGGACACGTTTCTATACAACAAGATACCAACATGAATCGTCTTACATTGTGATGAAAAGAGAGGGCAACACCATTTGAGTAAATATACCCTACTATACCGTCTGTTCTTTTTTTCGCTGGGTGCAAGTCTGCTTCCCTAAGCCAACTGCAACGAGGACGTCTTTCAGGTAGCCAAACAGGATGACAATACATGAGCGCAGGAATAAAGGGATAGCCAACAGCATGGGCACATATTCAGAGGACTTCAGTCTGTGCTGCCTGGAGGAATCAAGCAGCTCCGACCCTTTCTATACAACAAGAAGCCCACAATATAATTTAAACAAAAGGCAATAGCATTTGCGTGGCTTGATTGCAAACACAAACGAGGCAGTGCTAAATACAATGACAACAAGACATCAATACTATTATCATAATCCATTATGTACATCTACATTTTATCCACTCTGCAAAAATGTCAATGTCATGTCATTGAAGTGGTATGGCCAAAGCTATTTAACTAGCATGACACCTTTTAACTCACCTACTTACTGCCATTGTTGGCACATACCAACAATTTTCATAGATAATCACCTTTTTTGTCATTTTTAAAATAAGCATAGAAGTATTGATGACAGAATCATTACGTCAGTGACCAGAAATGTTGACAGTTCACTACTAGCATGTACATAAACGTATAGAACTGACTTATACTTTGCTGTGTTTGTAAACGCAAATCCCAATATTCATCAAGGAAATGATTGTTTATTGATATTTATATGAAGAGTTTATTTCAAATGTGACAAGCTTGAACGACACTGCAGAAGGTAGCTGGTTAGCTAGTAATGTCAAGTGACTTATTTAGAGCCCTTTTGACTGACCTTTTGAGTGTCATTTTCTTCAAATAAAATGTTGACTCTGCAAACATTTTACTATAGACTACAACACTACAAATCTGGAATCTCAAATCCTCGTCTTTTTTTTTGTCTTGGGAATTACTCTTTTTATTCACTTTTTTCTTTTAATTGGTTCCCCAAAAATTTATGATAGCTAAACAAAAAAATGTATGATACAGTTTAACATTTTGACTACAGTATATTCAAGGGGAAATCAACCCAATTTTTTTTGTGATGATAATAATATGCTCTATGCAGCACCACCAGTGTAAATATATTATGTTTATTATTGTGTTAGTGGAATATGAGTGAAGCAGCAAAATCCAGCCGTTTTTATCCATTAATTTTGCCACTTGCTGTCGACTGAAGATGCCATCCATGTTCCTCAGGTGCAGGTAACAACCAATCACAGCACAGCTTCAGAAACCAGGTGAGCTGTGATTGGTCGTTGCCTGAGCTCTGAGCAACATTGATGTCATCTTCAGTTGACAGCAAGTGGCAAAATGGCCGCCCCCTGAGATGGATTAAAAACGGCTGGATTTTGCCTCATAGCTCATTTTCCAGAAATGTAATATTAATCAGCATGTCATGTTTAGACTAGTGAGGTCACATATAACATATTATTTTCAAGAAATGTTTAAGGTTGACTTCCACTTTAAGAGTGTGAAAATAATAAACACAACATTGCATTCATACCTAGTATGGACAATTTGGAGTCTTCACCCAACCCAATATGGATGTTTTTTTTTTTAATGTATTCGGAAGCCCAAGTACAAGCACAGGGTAAACATACAAATTGGTCTACAAACTGTCAAAAGGTCACAAGCAAGATTCGATCCTTCAACCCTAGGATTTGGGAGGCAGGCATGCTAACTACTAGACCATTGTGCTGCCAAGACATTATGCATTACATTCTATTTTTGTTATCTGACAAGTGGATATTCATTTGTTGAAACAACAGTCATTAAGTGCTGATCATCATATATGATAAATTTAACTGTATGTGGGTCATTGACGGGTAAGTTTGTCCAATGATGGCCATTTTATGAATTATCATGTGGTGCAACCAAAAACAAAACTATTTTATAACTTTTATTTTGAAATACATTTAAAGAAACTAGTTTGTATCCTTCACAAGACAATCAAGAACACATGGGAACAGCTATCAAGTTTGTATTGCCTCATAAGTCACAACATGGACCATTTTTAGCAGATGGTATGTAACGTTAATATTTGGACATCATGTGGTGACATAAAAAAATATTTGTTTTTTCCCAACAAATATCTATTTCATTATAATTTTACCTATGTGACTAACTAACTTGTTTTGTTTAGATGGCTAATTTTTAGTCTCATAACTTTGTTTTTAGTTGAAAATATTATGTGGTGCAGCCAACCATCATCTTAAGAATAAATATTTGATGTATTTTTATAACAAATAAACTGTGCTGATAAAATCTTTACCCATCAATGACCCTCACCACACATGGCTTTAATAATAATAATAATAATAATAATAATATGTATAAGTCTACTAAAAATATATGTTTTATCACTGCTTTTGTAGCTAACCCACCTACATATGGCCAAAAGAAAGAAAGAAAAGAAAATAACTAGCATAAGCAGGCCAAAAAATGGAACACAATCAGTGCAACCTAACGTTGCACAGCTGCTTCCTCGTTTCAACCGCCTGAAGGCAAAAAAAACCTAAAGGTAAACTAACAAGGGCGGGGTCTCTTTCTACTTTAGGACAGTTCAACTATTTATGGATCGTTTACATTGTCTTTTTTTCAAAAGGGAACAAATAACAAACCCAATCGCATAAGTTTGTCTTTAGGAGTTACATGAAGTCACGGCGAAATGCGCGACAGTGACAGTAGTCCCACTAAGAATATAAAATATCGCTCCAACATTATCTAATAGATATCGGTGGGTTGGTGAGCACTAAGTTTTCCCTACGTCACAAAGCGTGCCGTGTCCGGCGATATGCATAAAAGCCATCTTTACTAAAAGTAAAACTTCCAATATTGAATATAGTGTCACGTTTACATGCATTTATTTAGCGCATTTTAAACGCTGTTTTTGCGTCCATACCTGTGTGGTGTTGTGACAGACGTGTATCTCCTTGCATTTTAGTCCATTTTGGTCCGGGTGGGTTAAGGTTTCTATAAGGGGCCGGTCGCGCCATACTCCCCCCTGCACCATGGTGATACTTGTGTCGGCTGTCAACTTTGTGCAGGTATCAACAAGGTGACTTGACTTCCTCCTGGCGCCGCGTCACTGTCAGACTCCCATTATTGCTGTTCCTGTGTCGGGCTTCCACGACGGAACAAGTATAACTTACTCTTTGTGCGTGTGCGCACTTACTTCAATGCAGACTTGAAAAAGCGAAAAAGAAATCAACACGTTAGTGTTAAATAAATTTCACTCTGACGTTGTCAATCACGCATTGATACAGAAATTGACCTTTGGTGGGTTTCATCGTGGCTGATGAGGAACTGATAAGAGATCAACTTGTATTTTCTTACCTGATATTTGAATCTCTAGCGTTGGTCTTTTAATAATTAGATGCAGTTGTTCTAAATTGGAGATAAAAATAAAAAAAATCAACATTAAAACTTAAAAATTTCATTTGGAGTAATATTTTTAGAACACGGAGACTGTAGCTGCATGATAGATTTAATTTGCTTTTTGTTACTTTATTGATAATTTTTTTATGACACATTTCCAGGCAATTGCATTTGTTTTCCTATAGTGCCTTTGTGACTCACCTTATGCTTTTATCTCGCCTTATATCTTTTATATGCTATCAGCAAAACAATATAACACACAATCTATGGGAAATTAGAGTGTCTTGGAGATGGATAGATGGCCTAAACAAACATTTCCAAAAACTTCTCTGTAGTATTAATCAGAGGAGTGGACTTGAGTCATGAATTTGATGACTTTAAACTCGACTTGAAAAAATGTTAAAAGACTTGCAACTCGACCTGGACTTGACCAACAATGACTTGTGACTTCACTCGGACTTGAAAAGACTTGCTTCTTCCACCAAAACATAAAGATTAAAATGTATGTTAAGCGCCATCATTCAACATGTCAGGGAAGCCGCAAAGGCGCAAACTTCAAAATAAAGCTGACCAAATAATACATTGACACCAATGCAATAAGCCTTGGTGGATTTTACTTTGTGAAGTCTGCCTGCATGGTGGCGTGAACGCTAGCTTGACTACTTCCCTTTGACATTTTGGCTTGCATTATTGACGTTTTTATTGAAATTACATATTTTCTACCACCATTATCATAATGCCACCCCGAAAGTATATTAAATAGCGAATTTAGGACGCAAAGAAACAGTAAGTTAATTACGCCGTCATTGCACGATACTGTACAAGTCTCCGGCGTTTGTGGCTAGTAGCTAACTGTTGGCGTTAGCATTGCGTGCCTGGCTAGCAACAGTAGTTTGATAACTGTTGCTTGGCTCGCTTACTTTTCTTATTGTGGACCTATGCTACTTTGTAATCCACATTCCCTGTTTAAATGACGGGAATGTGCCTTAAATTGCACTTTTCATTATTCATTATTAAAAAAAAAAAAATTTTTTTATATATATATATATATAGAACTTTGCCTTCATTTATAGTTATTTTATAAAGCACTAGCTTTAAAACAAAAGAAAATAAAAAACATTCAAAATGTTCAATATGACCATTTGGACTTTAGGAACACAACTTCATTACAAGTGCAATATACCATAAGGCAGGATACCTTCACCTTGTTATTTTATACATGGGCCATGTGTAAAATAATTATGTATCTTGCCTTATATTGCACTTAAAGTTGTGTTCCTAAATCCTGAAGTCCATATTAGACATTTTGAGTTTATATATATATTTTTAAAATGTAATTGGCAAAAGCATTTTACAAAATAAGACACAGTTCTATTTATCTGATTTTTTTTTTAAATATATTTTTTAAACAATCCGATCCGTGACTTTTGTGATCAGTTGCACCACTAGTTGTTTGGGTACAAAAACTACGAGGTGGTCAACAACAAAAAAAAGTATGTCCAAGATTAGATCACTGACGAAGAGGCAACAACTTCAAATTTCGTTCAACATCTGAAGTGGCACAAAGAATGGTAAGTAAGCTAATGTTAGTTGTTTATCGGCTATTGTTGCTAGCTGCATAGTTAATGAGATTGTCAACTCACTGGTAACACATTGCAAACACAGAAATCTGTTTCACCATTTTTGGTTCACTCCCTGAGTCCCTGACTCCTACTTTGATGCCCACCCGAAATAATATCATCTATGATGTTACAATGACTGGAAAGGGCTTGAAACTCAAAGTGTAGGACTTGTGAATTGCTTGAGACTTGTCAGTCTTGACTCAGGACTTGAGACTTACTTGTGACTTGCAAAGCAATGATTTACTCCTACTTCTTTGATTAATGCAATTTTACAAGTCGATGGTGCTGTTGTTCTGTGCTCTCCTTTTACAATCGGATCTGCGCATGCGAATGCTAAATTACCGTCAGCTCCTCTTGACAAGCTTTTTTTTTTCTTTCTTAAAGACTTACCTAGTGTGTTTCTCATTATTTATACAATATTTAACACTTAGATGACATAGTTGAAATCCATTTAGGACTTCCATTCATTTAATCCATTTAGTACGACCTTGACAGAACGCCGGTTGTACTCTGCTGTATTTCTGGTTTTGCCAATGTATTTGAAAATGAGCAAATTCAGTAATTTTGACTGTGAAATCATGGAATCAACCATAATCAATATAAAGCACAGTCCAAAGATCTAAAAAAATATGTTTTAATTAAATAATTGTCCAATAAGAAAAATAGCACAGTCTATTTTACTTTTACAAAAAGTTTTACACGTAGTGGGTCTCGAGATGAAAAGGTCTTTCCTTTCAAGTATAGAAGATGGAACTATTTAAAATTACTTGACTGACATTTTGCCCAGCACCGCCACCTGCTGTCGACTGAAATTGACATCACAGTGCCTACGTTCTCAACTAGTCACATGACCAAACCCAGAAAATAGGTTAGCAGATTCAAAAAAAAATTCGGGCAAAATGGCTGCCCTCAGGTGGATTGTTCTGCTTAATTTATAGTATTTAAACTATGTGGGTCACATAGAACATATTGCAAAACATTTTTGTTTGAATTGACTAATACTTACTTACTCAAGCTAGGTAACATTGGATTGGCAGGCTCATAAATAATAATCTATTTGTAGTCAATGAAATGTGTTGATGAATTATTGAAATGTCACTCATACACACTTTTCATTGTCAGGTCAAATCAAAAGTTGTCTTGTTAACTCAGTTCTGTGTTCCATCTCAGTTGAGAAAGTAAGCATATTGTCTGAACACCTTACTCCCACACATACAAACTACAGTATCCTCTATTATATTTCCCTTCATAACCGATACACACATTTGACTATAGCACGCTGTAACTTGCAGCTTAAGGGACATTTTACTGTCTGACTAATATCTTTGAAATTGGAATCATTTAATACTGTAGGTACAAGAGTATCCTTCACAAATCGCCACCATTTTCCCACATTCTCGGACTCCTTGGAAATATTCTCTTCATTTCACTCAAATAGCTTCTAAGGCTGCACTGGCCAGCGTTAGGGCTGCTCTGTGGCATGACGCACAAAATCTGCTGTCATTCACGGATCAGGGCTGTAGCTCCCTTGTTAGGGAGGGTGCTCGTGGGAGGTGGGGCGCAGCCTGACACATGAATGAAGACAGTATAGGACCGCTGGAAGATCAGGGGAATTTTCGATTAAAGAGGAAAAACAGAAAATGAGATACAGTACTGTGACATGTTCCTGCTGGGTGGAATCCAGCCGATAAGAGAGAGAATAAGTGAAACGAGGGGAGGCCACCGCAGTCTTAGTACGCTGCATTTAAGGTATCGGATTCTTCACATCCTCCTACCTCAACTTGCTGTCTTGAATAGAGATGCGTTGCTTGTTCTTCTATAGGATTTCAAGGTATTTAGTCTTCATTTTGCTGCGTAAGCCACTGGCATGGAGGCGGTGTGAGGCAGTGGCACCAACGAGTGAAAAGATAGCTAGGAAATGGTTATAAGAAAGGATCTTGATGGCTATAAAGAGTTAGAGTCAGATCACATTTTCTTTATGAACAAAGTGGATCATACAATATCACAGGCACAACAAATGACATCAGAATCAAATGAAATCGACTTCTCCCACCCACGTTATTACTGTTACTATGTAATTTGACACCAATGTGAAGCACAAGCACAGTACGAAACATATCATAAATAAATACAGTATTTCTCTGACCATGTCATCTTTGTAAAGGCAACATTTTAATACACTGTCCGGTCAGTGCTCAACACTTGCTATGGACCAAAAATATTGACTTCTCGGAGACCTGCCAGTTCTCTTCCTGATGATTGCCGAGGTGCCTTCGAGCAAGACACGGAACCACAAAAACTGCTGAGGAGCAGTTACCCCATCTGATTTATTTATCTTGATGCATTCTGCGCACCCAATGCTGTCTTTACCTTAGCTCATATATTTCTAAAGAAAAAGTGTGAATTGACCCTCATGTGTTAAATAAAATAAATTAAATGTATTTATATATGAATATGTTTGTAGTAAGGTCGCTAATGTGTTGCACTCAAACCTTAATCAGAGTCATACAAGTCATAAAGTATCGTCATCAAGAAAGCATGGAAAGTACCATTCACAAAACATCTCACTTGATGTTTCTCAGTGCAGTAGATTGGATTTACCAGTAATTTCCCAGCTCGAAATCTATCCTGGTTGTTATTGATTGATGTTTTAATTTCCTTACAGGATTGATCGTTTCATTTCCAAAGCCCCGGTTTCCTTTCGCTGTATTTACCATAAGATTATTAAATGCACATGCCCTTTTTTTAAGATGAGATGAGGAAATTAATTAAAAGTCACCATGAAAGAGATTCTCCACCTTGAATACAAATGAAAGGTGAAACTATTAGAGGGTAAATGCACACAGTGCTCAGTGGGGTGTCTCAGTCAAATACCACTTTAATGTTAATGTCATGTAAAATTGGCTGTTGGTTAATCCTTGTTTAATGTTCTTGTACCCATTAATAGTAATACACTTTCCAGATAAATAATATATAACACACTTGATCACTTTTGTAATTATTAGTGCTCACGTTCTATTGGTGAGTGTGCTGTGCGGGGAATTTGGCCACCTAGTGGCACTATCTGAAACAGCACCTCCTCCTTGGCAAATTTGCCATGCATTTGAGTAAAAATAATAATAATGCGTGCCCAGGCCTAAGCTTGTGGTATTTGCACACAGTATTCACAGCCTGACTTGTGCTGGATCTCAATGTTTATAGGTGTCAAGCTGTGCTGTTGGAGACCAGTCATAATGCAGAGCTATATTTAAACTTCCCCTGGGGTGCCATTAAATCATGTAATTTCTTCATCAGGCCCGGCTGACCTCATTTTAATACTCACATCATACAGCATTAAGGGGGGAAATATTCAATTTTGTATCCGTGCACATCTCACATTTACATTAAATCCCCTTTGCAGACATGCTGATCGCATAATCCTAAATATGGAATAAGACAAGGTTGCTTGTGTTTGGATGGTAAAGTGGCAGCAATGGGATTTAATTTGTTGTGTTATGACTGCGCTGTTTCTGTCGTGAGCTGCGAGGAGGGAGACTTTAAAAGGATTTTGGCCAAATGCATGGTCTGTTAAGACCACCTTGAGAATTGATGAAATTGTAAAACGCTGAATGCATTAACTGACATTTTTCTATTTGCCTTGGAATGTTTTACTCATCTTAACAGGATAATATCTTACTGTTTGTGTGTATACAGGGAGAAGGAATATACTGAAATCATCGCATTGCTTTCAAGCTTTGTGGGTGCTTTTTTTTTTGCAGTATGTTCACCGTATTGAGTTTGTAAATCGTGTTGGTCCGCCACCTAGTGGTCAATAATGTTATTTGCGTGTGTATAGTCAAGTCATCTTTATTTATATAGCGCTTTCAAACAGCCTTTGCTGTCGCAAAGCGCTTTACAAGAACAACATTATTCTTGCCGTTCTTTCTTATTCTGTATTCTATAAAATAACTATATTTTAATGAAAATGCAACATCCATATGCGAGCCAGATTGTAGGTGACGTTTTGTTGACTTAAAATGCTAATCGCTAATGCTACTTTGATTGCTAATTGTTAGCACAGGCAAATTGTGTTGGTGTCTGTGATAATTAGTTTGTATGTAGTGCATATATAGATTGTATTTTATATTTCTGGTTGCAATTTTCCATTAAAAATAGGCAACTTCACTGCATACCTGGAGTCTGTGAAGTTGTTTTTTTTATATATATATATAAATGTTAGGCTAGCTCCTTGACTAGCAAGGCCTTTATTTAGGTAAGTGACCAAAAAAATTAACAATAATGATAATAATAATTTTGTCAATACTTAAAGAATGGCAGAAATTATGGTATTTTAAAGACTTTAAAAACAGGGCAAAATGACCCCTTGTTTCACATTCAAAACAATAGAATGTGTTGTGATACATTTTTGAATCTGAGACATTGAGGGCTCACTGTTTCCTTAAATGTGGACGGCGAACACGGTCACGCATATGAAAGATATATCGAAATAAAAAATAAGCTAACTTTCAATACTTTTTTGGGGTTCAAAGATGACTTAAAGTGGAAGTCAATCTTTAGCATTTCTTGACAATAATATGTTATATGTACCTCACTAGTCTAATCATGACATTCTGATTAATATTACATTTGTGGAATATGAGTTATGAAGCAAAATCCAGCCATTTTTATCCATCTCAGGGTGCCGCCATTTTGCCACTTGCTGTCAACTGAAGATGACATCAATGTTGCTCAGGTCTTCGGTAACAACCAACCATTGGTGAGTTGTGATTGGTCGTGTGGCAAAATGGCTGTTCCCTGAGATCGATAAAAATGACTGGATTTTCCTGCTTAACTCATATTCCACTAACACAGTATCAACCAAAATACCATATTTAGACAAGTAGGGCTGCATAGAACATATTATTATCAAACATCTTTTTTTGGGCTGACTTCCCCTTTAATAAGCCATGCTTGTGATAGACATCAAACTCATGAAATGCAAAAAGAGGCGATAGATGACATTTTCCTGTACGTCATACCTAAAAATTGACGTGGAAAAACATGAGCGCAATTTTCTCAACCTGACTTGGTGTGACGTGATCACACAAAAAAATGGCGTCACGAGTCTGGGCAGACCTGGCTCCATTGTCACATACCTACTTTATTTGTGAACAGGTATTTGTATGGGCTATGATGCCCCGTGTGACTGCAGACAGCTTTGCCTCTCGCTGCAGTAGTCTCAATTTTGAGTGTTCACATCCGGAAGGTTAACCCCCGTTCATGTTAGAAGGAAGAAGGGGGAAAAGAGAGATTTTGCGACCGATATTTATAGAGAGTGGGAGAAAGTGAGACGCTGGCTTGAAAGGTTATGAAGTAAGAGGGAGTGTCTGGGTGGCATTGTGGGAGAATGAAAAGCTGGTGGAGAATAAAAAATAAAGCAAAAAGATTTAGAGATGGAGTTTATGCTCTGTTGTTTATGTTGACTTTAATTAAGTCCTGCAGTTCTTCAGCCCTGAAAATGACTCACGGAGGCTAGAGGGGGCATGTTGTTGGGCGAGCCTTGCTCTATTTCTGCTTTTCCCATATGCTCTTCTCGTCCGACCTGAATCCTTCTGTCATTCTTCGTATAGAAAACAGGAATTATATGAATCAAGGAGTTTATTAGCATTGTCAGTCAAGGTGATTCTGTCTTCCTCAAGTTTCATTAATGATGAGAATCTTTTACAGAAGTCATACTCTGACTGCAAAGATTTTATTCTCTCTTGGCAGAATTATGTCACCAAAAACTTACCTTCTTGTGTGAAGTTAAATTTGCTCAGTAGTGCCTTTTCTCCCCCGCTGTCAACCACTTGTTCTCCTCCTGACAAATCTATTGGCCTTACGACACCAACTCTCTGCAAGGCTCTAGACTTCCAGTGAGGCTCCCCCTGGCTGTAATTACCGTTTCCTATCTACACGTATCCAGAGTTCCGGGCAGCTCCAGCGAGACTGCACATTAAATATCCACTCCAGCGTGTCGTAAGTCAGCCCTATAGACAGTGGCTGGACATTCACATGTGAGACGCTGCCTCGTGGAGGTGAAGTCCAGCGGGGTGGTTGATGTATGGACCAGCACAGGCTGATTTTAATGGATGGCCTCTCCTCCCCTCACTGGGCCAATCTCGAGTCACTGTCACGCCGGGCGGGCGGCTGTGTCGAGGAGGATGGATGGCTGGATGCCGTGTTTGGGATCAGGTGGGAAAAAAATATTGTCTGGTGGATACAAGGTTGATGGGAATCGCAGTGGCACATGCTGCCATTTTTCCGCAAAGAAGTGTGTTTATAGGCCTGAGCTGTCAGGAAAAGGGATGCTGTATGTGAAGAAAGGTGTTTTGGTTACAACTACGTTGCACTTTGCTGTGTGAAGCATCAGACACATTTTACACATTATGTATTCCACCCATTCATTTTTCATACTGGGTTAAAGGTGTACTACAACCTGGACTGGTCACCTGTCAATCGTAGAGCACATATAGACACAGGCTGGTACGCACTCACATTGGCATTGTCAAATATGTTTCAAACGTACTTGCAAATAATGTTTAAACATGGATGCAAATAGGTTTAAAGTAGCACTGAGGAACTTTTCAACCTATAATAAAATATTTTCATAACTCTTCTGATGAAACATCGACTTAAAACTAGTTGAATGGTACCTTTTGCCATGGCCTCAGGGGGTCTGTATCATTTTTATTGGCACAAAGCAACTTTGAGGAGGATGGTAGGAACACTGCCACACAAAAAACTACAAATGTGCTTTATGGCATACGTCACTTCCCCCTTTACCCATGTGTTACAAAGACGAAAGTCCATTTAAATATCGACGCACGATTTCTGCTTTCCTGGCAGAAGCTGCAAAACAACTGCAAAGTTTTGTCTGAGGAGACAACAACAAAAAAAAAGGAAGCTATCCGGATAAAAGCACACTCAAGGATCAACATTGGCCCGGCTTTCACTCGCTGGCATGAGCTAAAAATCGACGCAATACGCTTGTCCTCATGGGAAATGTGGTCTGCCTTCAGGCATAACATTACCGCTTTTGTCCCTATGGCACCGCCATAATCAACATAAACTGAAAGTTCCTTAGTGTTGCTTTAAACACACTTGCAAATACTTTTAAATGTACTTGCTTACGTCGCATTTTTCTTTAATCCTTTTTTTAAAAAAAATATTTTTTTATTATTTGTCCTACATTATACCAATATGTTAAAAAATTAAGTAAGTAAATATTGTTTCTTTGACATTTTTATGATTTATTATTATGTCTGCAATGCCATGATTTCCATTCTGCATTTTTCCCCATAATGCAATGTGCATGTGTCAATATCTTATGGCATTATGGGAAAACGTTTTTAGCATTTAGTTCTCAAGTACGTACTTGCAAACGTACGTGTAAACTCTTTGGAAGTACGTTCAAATGTATTTACAGGTACATTCAAACATACTTGCAAATATGTTTGAACTTAATTATATACAGTATTTGTAAATATGTTTTAAACATAATTGCCGGTCAAAAATGTTTACTCCGCATTGGCAGTTCCACACTATCGTAATTTCTCACTTGCTTCAGTTAGAAATATTGAGTAAAAAAACCACATTTAAAATGAAAATAGGATAATCACACTGCGTAGAATAATTTGCCACACTGCAATTATGTTTGTCACACCATAAGACTTATGGTAAATAAAATTATCAATCAGTGACAACGTGTGTATAGCCAACGTCATTATACTCAGCCATTCACCACCAAAAGCAACATGTCAGTCCGTACAAAAAAGCATAACTGATAGTGCTTTGAGCTCGTTTGCCATGCCATCAAATTTGCATTAGTACAGCAAGTGAAATTGAAATAAAAAGAGCGACATAGACAGACAGCCAGAGGGGCTGTTTTTCTTCTTTTTTATTTATTTATTTTTTGTCGTTTTTGTCGAGCACGGTTATTGTGAGAGTATCAATCCACATTATGCCACACTAAGGCTCTGCTCATTTACTATGCATAGCTTGCGCTCAAATGGTAATATCACAGTTACTGTACTCGCAAGTCACATTCAATATTTGTTATTCTTCCTACTTCTGCCGGAGCAGAATTCTAATAAGTTTTATTTTGGCACGCAAAGGCTTTGAGTCCTTGTCAATGTGCTGCAGGTTTTATCTCAGTTTGTCGGAGGGTGACAGCCTAGCAACCGTGCCTTTCATTTTCCAGAGACTGACAGCAAATGTAGTTGGTAGTTAAAACTGTGAGTTTAGGCACTTGTGAGTAATTATTATGAAATCTGGAAAGCACTTTATCTGCAAAAAAAGAGCTCTGTGAGGCTGCAGTAATGACCGATCACCAAAGCTCAGTGTTTTCCCTTCAAAGCACAGATAGTCTGATGTATTTTTCATTGAACATGAGGGCTTGAAATAAAATTCTTCTCAGATTCTGCTTCTATGCCTACAGCACACTTCACTCTCTAACTTTGGAAGTGTTCTGGAGAAGAGTCGATACGGAATAGGAAACGCACGCAAGAAAGACTGGAAGTTAATGTTTCACGTTCACCCGAGGAACTGAGTGAGGATCAATATAACAAATTTAATGCCGTATTTCTCAAACGTCTGCGCTGTTCTTTTGATATTAAACTGCAGTAGGGTTACCAAGTATGTTTACTTCTTCCTGAACCGGTTCAATTCCCAGACACATCATTAAAAGATCATCACATTCAGCTCACATTGATCGATCACATTAGGACTCTTAGTGCGTGTGCACACAGCTACAGCGAGAGAGAGAAAAATCACGCTATCGGGTGTTATTTTTCAAGCTGGCGTGCTAAAAGCATTTCAATGTTTAATGTACCATTTTGTGCTGACTTAAGGGATTGTAGTCCTGCAGTGGAGCTGCTCATGGACATCAACCAAGGCTGCACATGGTTCTGATCACCAATATTTTGCGCTGTGAGAAAAATGCCTAAAACAGCATTTTAAACATTAAACAAATGCAAACAATCATAAAATTGATTGGCCTATTTGCAACAATACTCACATATCAATAGTACATGCTTGAAATGCAGTCATTTTTGCTGTGATGGTAAATTAATGATGCAAGTTTCCATCCCCCTCCCGAGGTTCATTATGTGCCCCCTTAAAGGAGAAACCCCGGCTCGGAAATGTGACCCACCCGGTTTCCAGTTCTGGCTCCCTCTGTTGGTCATGTTTCTTGGACTGGTTGTGAACTGGTGACTGGATCAATAAGGTAATCTGAATCTGAATGTGTGTGGGGTGGGAGGTGCATGTTCATCATCGGGTTAAGAAAAAAGCGAGTTACTGACGGGCATGTGTGAATGCTCCTCCAGTTGCAAATGTTGAGGGGGATGGACGCTAATTGGGGGGGAGATGCAAAAGTCCCTGTCACTCATGATCATCTTTACTTAATGTGCTCCCAGACAAATGCAAGACGAAGCATGTAGCCACGAGAATGATGAGACATTCAAGTAGCCATATTTAAGTTGACATTTTACATTTAGTTCTAAAATTCTGTTGTCAAAGAACTGTATTGTGGACTGGAAGGCGTGTTTTTATCTTTCAGCATTTATAAGTTTGATATGAACTGTGGATGAGTTTTTTTATAGATCTAATTTGCATCTACGGTATATTCAGAGCAGAGTGGAATAATTTTCTCCGAGTGAGAGTAAAAATAAAAACATTGATAATATTTCAGACTAGATCAGATCAGTGTCTACCCTCCGTTTTGCAGCTTTATCAATTAGTTTTTTCATCTGTCTTACAAAAGTCTAGAAAAGGTGTTAATGCTTTTGTATTGTCGCTGATAAAAAAGATCAGACACATAACCTGAAAACTAAATATTGTCCAAAAAGCCTCCATTTTATTTTTAGATATGTTGATTGATTGATTATTTTTTCTCTAATACCAAGGAGCGTTGCGACCTATAATTGACGCCTGGCGATAGTTGATGTAAACCCTCTCTAAATAGGTTGGCAGGCAATCAGAGATGACACGTTGACTTCCTGTCATTCACATTCTCACCTATTTCCAATCAAGATAATTAGCTTGTTTTCAGCCTGGGGCAGCAGGGAGGGCACTGTAACCAGCTGAGTGGTGGATGTGTGATGACATCCGTAACCGCTGGGCTACTCACACACCCTATTTATATGCTCTCACTGGACACATCCAAAATGTAGTGAGTGTAGATGACTGGAATATCGCTATACGTACTGTTTTACCTACACAAGAGGGAAACACCAATCAGTATTATTAAATGAACGCTTCTCACAACTGTGTCATCAAAACTGAGCATTATTATTTTTGAAAAGGGATATCTATGTCTGTCAATGTCTGCAGTCTATTTAATTCGTAGTATAATGTTTTTCTACCTCATTTTTAGGTCATGTGTATATTGTAGGCAGTGGAGATTGACATTCAATATCAACAAGCATGTGAACATAAAAACACTCACAAACAAGCAAAGAATACTTAGCATCCCCGGGCACAATAACAACCTGCTTAGATTTGGCTAACCCGCTAATGCTTCAAAACGAGCAATTAAAAGCTGCAGCCACTGAACAAACACTCAGAGCATACTCAATAGCCTGACAAATGTTTGTTGAGATTGTTCAATCAGTGATTCCCAACCAGGGCGCAGTGGCACGATAGTGTGCGGTGAGACCTCATCAGGGGTGCTGCAGGAGTTAATTTGACTCCCTTTTGGAGACTTCTAAGCCATCTTCGAGTATTTTGCTAATAAACACTGAAGTGGGAGGTTATCGTGTCAAGATCTTTGTGTTGAAAGATCTTTGCGTTTGGAGAATGAGCTGAGGTTGTGGCAGCATGTGTATGTTCTTACTTTGCCAAGCGGTTTCATTAAAATCGTAAGCTAACCGGCGACTGGGGTCTCGTTATTGCTTGACATTTGATGATCGCAAGTATCAGAATAAGTTAGTATGTGTAGGTCTGACGATACACAGCCAAACCTTACAAGCACTCAGCCCATAGAGCAAGATTTCCTGATTGTGTGAGTGATCCTGACCTGTACAGTATATAGATGGAAAGAGAGCAGCAAGATGGACAGGTTTATTGCCGAGACTTCAGGCTGGACTCCAGAGGCCTCCCCAGTGTTAATTGAGGTGTAATGTGATTTGTTTTGCTGGCGCTTCATGCAGCCTCTCGCAGTCAGTCCATCGAATCATATCCCTTGCGATTACTCTCAAATGGCCTTTGTGTCTATGTGACTTAAAGAGCCTTAACAGGAAAGGATGAAATGATTATGTTAATGCACAATGTCAATTCAAAAGTCTTATCTCTCCAGCTACGCCACAGTGCACTTAAGACAGTTGCCATAAATAGCTAAAATCCACATATAGACCCAAAGGACTAATGTGGTGCAACATTATCTTCTTTCAGGTAACTGGTACTTTGTCTGTGTACAATATTTGACTTAACCACAGTTATATAAATGTAAATCAGTTAGCATAATGGTAAATTTCTGGTAACTGTTTGTTATCACTTCCTCCATTGTCGTACTGTTCGCAGTATGTATGCAAGTATGCACTTGTGTCTCAGAAGAGTCACCAATACACATCAACTGAATTTTCAATACGCACGAAAAAGACCACAAGCAGGTCCTAGGGTCCTACAATTAGTTATGACTATCCACTGTACGGGAAGCTACGTGAGGTGCTGCACCCGAATAAACTGATCTTTCGTGAATGACCTTTCTGCATTAGTCCCTTTACACTGCAGCTCATGAATGTTTAATGTGAAAGCTGATTTTCCAGCTGATTTTGCCGCTTGAAAAAACAAACGCACTTATAGTGAAAGCTAAAAATAGAGGTGCTACAAACAGAGGACACAAAACATGACCAGTTGTGATTAAATCCTTCTCTGACCTGCAGAGAATAGTTAAATATAAAATAAAATAAAATAAAATAAAACATTTAAAGTCAATATTAGTCCTTACAAATAAGAAGTTACTGTCATACATGTATGTAACTTTCCAAGACCTGCAAAAAATTCATTTGGAGCCATATGCTAAAGCTTAACGGGCAGTCCGCCATTTTGTCGGCCTTTTATAGAGGACATATCTTAAATCATTCAAATCCAAAAACGTGTAAATATGTTTTTTAATACTTTGTCCTTCACGCCCAAAAACGTATTTATATGTTTTTAAAAAATGTTTTATGCAAGAGCATACAGAAGGCTTTGATGCAGCTTCTGACTTGAAGAGGTAGCTCAAAGCAATGGTAGTTATTACACAAAATGTCTAGCAGGTGGCAACAGAGTGTAAGAGATCAGCCAGGGTCATTTTGCATCAAACTCTTTTTGCCAGTGTTTTCACAAGGAATAATGATGCAACTTAGTTATATTCTAATGCTAATTGTGAGACTCTTTTGGTAGGTGTGTTTTTATAACAATAGAACACAATATTCTGTGGGCATTGCAAAATCTGTCAAAATCCAGTAAAACAGCCGGGAGCGAAGGGGGTTGCTTCCGTGAAAATGGCTAGAGAATTTATCTTTGAATTTTGTGTGTTTCATTTGAAGGTGTTTGAGATGAAAAGTTGTTGAAAGCTTTTTATTTCGTCACACACTGCTGCCGTGGCGATGCGCTGTTTGCAAAGAAAGATGATGTTGTTTGAGGTTCTAAACCTGGGTGAATACTCATTAAACTTCACACAGCCTGGCAAAACATGTATATTTTATGGGGTTATTGCCCTATGCACCCCAACGTGCAAGGACCTGCATCTCTAGCCTGCTAGATGATTTGAGATTTTCCATATAATATTAGGAATATGGGCTAGTTTGGCAGCATGGCAGTCATGCAAAGTGCAGTTACCTGACATAAACTCATTGTAACCGCGCAAGGAAACGTCAGCTTCTCAGTGGCGGCTTTAAAGTGAAGTCACAAACAACATCACATCAAAGTCTTTCAGTCTTCTGTTTGTAAGGTAAAAAACAATCAAGCTCTCATATCTGTCTGCCAGCATTCCGCAGCTCCGGCTTGATGAGGAGACAGCACAAAGGCAATAAGTGTGTCACCGATGAAGTGCGAGGGTGACACAGATATAGAGAGCTCCGAGCTGCCTTCAGTAGACATAAAGAGTCGGGAAACTGCGGCACCAGCAATGCGCTGAATTTTACTGAGCGGCAACATGCAAAGTTCATACATCGGAAAGTTAACATCTGAAAAACGGAACATGCACATGAGTTCAGATGATTCAGCAACATTAACTGGGCCGACGAGATGAGGAGTGAATATAAAATCTGTCAAAAGTTTGCACTTGCTTGTAAATCAGCAGAAAATACTACAGAAAGTGTTATTTTATTTGTATAATACCCCCTTTTAAAAATAACTATAATTCATTAAAAAAATACAATAAATTATTATTAACTAATAAAAAAATATTACTTATTATTATATATATATATAATAAACACAAATAAAACACAAATAAAAATAAACAGAGATTACAAGATGATGAGATTCAGAAAGTCCAACGCAAATTTCTTGATTTCAAGTTTATTTCATATAATGCATCTAAATAAGCAGGAGCTGCTGTAAGAAGTTATACACCGTATACAATTCTCAGCCATTTCACAAACACCACTTAAAGAAAGCAACTTGAGGTGTGCCTTTAAATTTCCATTGGTTTTAGACTGCCAGAGGCACTGAGGGGGAAAATGGAGCCCTTTCTGCCTGTGCCGGGGCAGTGATGCAGAGAGCTGATCTCATTGATAATACATCAGCGGAGGAAATCCATCAGGACCGCATGCATTTAATGCATGAAGTAGACATTTATGCATAAAAGTGAGTGTGGCTCCTTGCTCTCAACCTGTGACGGGGCTAAGTGGGGACTGTCCTCTCCCGGGTGTCATCAAGTACAATAGCTCGCTTCCCCTCCAGTCCACATCCTGACAAAAGGATGAATCATTCATGTTGTTTGGTGACCTCTTCACCTCTTTTTATCTCCAGCTTCTTATAGAGCACGGAGGTGAAAACGTATGAACTAAAATATGGAATGATTACCAAGTGTGCTTATAAGTGGGAAAGTCGTGGTATTTCTCTCTCTTTGTTGTGTGTTTGACCTTTGAAAATATCACAGATTAAATCTTCAATTATTTATGAAGGCATGTGTTGGGGATGGGATGTTTCCATGTGGCATTCTTATTTAAAAATATTGCCTTTTTTTGTTTTGTTATTTTTAAAGTGTTCCAGTGTGTCATTTGCCCTTTCTGGCACTATACAGTAAGACTTTTAGTGGCCCTTGTATAGTAAACTTGACACATTCATTTTTGAATCAGCATATTATCTGAAAAAAAAAAAAAAAAACCAGCAGCCTGACAACAAAGGAGAATAACTATAATATGAAACATAGTCCCCATGAGCATTATTTTAGCAATGTTTGATATGCAAGTAGTCTTTTTCATCTGAGCCCCCAGAAATGTCATTGAGAGACACTTGGGAGGGGCTGAACGTCTCAATTAAAGCATGTTAACATGCATCATTCCATTCATCCCATAAGATGAAAAGGCATCATTTAAACTGATTCTACGGTGTCAGTGAGAATACATTAGCGAAGCAGCCTGATAATGCAACACTCCAGGGACTGGAGTGTCTGGGAAATGTAGATACAGTAAATATTTAAGATGCAGTGTAATGAAACTAAAAATAATGATCAAAGATTAAGGAATTGTTTATATTTTTTACTGTAAAACTGCAATAAACATATGCTTATTCTGACACCATAACTTCCTCATGTTTCCATCTAAGAAATTTGGGGCACTAACTAGTAAACCACCAGGCTTCCATCCTGTCTCCCTCTATTGGTCATTATTTCTGCGTTTCCCAGATGGGTTGTGACTATAAAGACAAATTACTTGAGTTGTTTTTACAAATTTGGCCAATAAATCAAACTCACCTAAACTATTACATGATAAGCGCTGCAAGATGGTGGATAGAGCTTTCCATTTATCCATGATAACCACTGGATGGCTATATAACATTTCCTCAAAATGTAATATTTAGTTTAGTTCTGTTCTTATGTTTAGCTTTGTCTCGCTCTGTGGCTTACTGACTGCTTTATTCCAAAAGCAGGACTAACAACAAGAAGAGGTGCTAAAAACATATTTGGAGTTAAGTTGAAAAAACACACAAAAAAAATCTAATTAAAATGCAGTTGGTCTTTAGCATCATCACAGTTGTGACTTAATTTTTATTTTATTTTATTTTTTACATATCATATAGTACCTTCTTTTTCCACAGCTGTGCCAATGAGTAACGTTGAGATGTGTGAAGCATGCTTGTGAAATGACTCGCTTTATTTGTCATAATTTTACTGAAAAATATATCTCGTATGATTTTAATAACAATAATTAGCCTAGCTTATTTTTATTTTTTTTAAACTGGTATCAGTTCCTCCTTGTTCTTGGGACATTTTACCTTCCGTTTTGTCTTTAGAAAGTGGAATCGGATTCAAGTCAGGTAACTGACTTGGCCATTGCATGACATTCCACTCCCTTGCCTGAAAAAACTTGCTCTCGACTTCGGGTCGTTGTCCATCTGCACTGCGAAGCGCCGTCCAATGCGTGCTGAAGAATTTGGCTTTTGTCAGCATTATCAATTAATACAAGGGAACCAATTCTATTGACAGCCATTCATGCGCACCTGGCCGTGGAACAACTGAGCAGCCAATTCCCATTACTTTTGGTCCTTTAAAAAGTCACACTGTCCGTTGGCAAACGCCGAATGGTGAATAGGCATCGGACTTTGCTGTACAAACATTTTTTTTGTTAAACTATTAACAACTGTGTAAAAATCTGGTCAATACGAGGCGCATCAAACTGCGGAGGCTAATGTAGGACAGCTTCACTATAATTCAGCATCATCCTCCAACACAAACGTGGGTGCCAGTGCAAGATGCTGAAGATTAAAAGAATTACTTGGAATTTAAACCCCCCAAAAAGACTGCATTTAAGTCTTTAGATGACCCAGTTTCGTGACATCCATCCAGTAGATTAGTTGCTCTGGAGGCATCTCAATGTAATGTTTTTCAATTGCGTATTCAGCGTGGGCATGCCTGCATGCAGAGGATTGTGCACGCACAAACGCAGAAAGCATTTTAGTTTATTTGTTTATCTAGAATCTAGATAGAACTTATTTTTTCATTTGGAACACGTTGTTAGAACCTCATCAATAAACAGTGACCTTGATAATTATTTAACCCTTCCAACCTGCAGGAAAGGGTGTTTAAAAGTGCCACAGCACCCTTCAATTGGCCCTGCGTGTCAGTGTGGAGCTGCTCCCCATGTAAAAGTCAAGTTTCTAATAGAAAGAGATATCACGGCCTGCCTTCAGCATGTCGGGCTGGCAGCACAGTCTGCGAGCACTCACAGAAACGTAGTAGACAGGTGAAGGCCAGAATAAGCTTGTCTTGGAGCTGGCAGGTTTAGTCACATGAGCTGGATGCATTCGGAAGTTTCTGCTATTGTTAAATTTAGTTTCACTTACTGAGGACGGTTACTGCCTTTAACCATGGCTTGCGTTTCACTTCTCTTTTACTGTGAAGATGCCACAGACGAATACACTTTTCTGTCCTTTGTGTTTACACAGAAAAATGCAAATATAATTAGAGTGTAATTTTAACAGCTGAATGAGTGTGCACAAATCACACTGCATGAGAGAATATTCGCTAGAGCATAAGATCACTCTTTTCTTTTAACGGATTAGTCTAATTTAATGTGAGTTTTTTCATTTGTTAATGCACACCAGAGCAGGAATGATAATTTTCAGGGCAAATCTGTTTCCTGGACTTGTAGTTGAAATTAATAATGAAATCATATTTATAGTTGTAGACTCCACAAAGAACTAACATTGTTTGTTGCTATGCTCTAGTGGTTCTGCTGACTATGTTGGAACAGCTAAAAAATAGATCCCAAATGCAAAGAAATATTTTTTTTTATATCTGCCCGTTCACATGCAAACAATGTAAACAGTCTGAGAGGAAGACAAATTACAGCGTTCTGGACCTTGGGGACCTTACAGGACTTATTTAGAATAATAATGAAATGAAGTGTATACGCACCCTGTCATGAAAAGATGCTTGTTGCTCATGCATGAATCCCACTGCATGAACGATTACTTAGATCATCTGTTGCTCACATGCTCACAATATGTTATGAAGTGCACATAATGGCAACGAGGGAAAGCTATTCAAAGGTATTTAATGGGGATTTGTATGGTTAAAGGCGCAAATGTAAAAGGAAATGATCATCAGCGTATAATGATTCATTAAAGTGCAATTCATTGGATTTCAAGCAGCACTCTGTTACATTAGGCATCTGAGCATCTCAATTTCATGTTGTGCTATATATTATGATAAAATGCGCTCAAGGGTAAATGGCCCATATCAAGTGCATTTATAAGTCAAAGTAGACATTTTTGGAGGATCTTCAACTGTACAGCACTTGATTTGTGCATATTGCATTCATTTTCATTAAACGGTAACTACTGTAGTAGTTCTCGAGATCGGCCTTCTTGAGACCCTTTTTTAAGGGTCTCGCTCTCATCTCGGGATCGGAGGCATTTTTTTTTTGCAGAAAGCGGATGAAGATGTCTGGAGATGCAGTAAATTTAGAATTTTGAAAAAATGTCAGCAAATTCGTCAGTAATTAAGTTTTGTCTCCAAAACCATAAGTTCATTTGTCATGTAAGCGGAAACACTTGTATACATTATGTGGTGCACTGCAGAAAATATTGGCACAACGTCCAACTTTTATGGCACATTGAAACTAAGCAATTTTCTTCCTGCAATCGTATTTTTGCCAACATTCAGAGCTAACAGCAACTTAATATTGCAGTCATGTTAGCATGCGTAGCATTGTCAAAATCAAGATAACATAATTGTGATTTTTCTTTGATATAAACAGTCTTGGTCTTGTGTGAGTCTTGACTTCCAAATGTCTTGGTCTTATCTCGGTCTGGATACTCTCTAGTCTCGATAATGTCTTGGTCTCGTTTGGTTTGGTCTTGACTATGACACTGCCAGTAACTTATTTTAAATTCCTTATGATTATCTAGCAAATCATAAGAACAGGTATTTCTTCTCGTATGATTCTGCAGATTCTGCCCTTTTGACAAAAAGACAGCAGAATGCTGTCTGCGAATGGTGTTTTTCCGTAGGCTGCAGAAGTGCTGATGCGTCAATTTCCTCAACCTCCCTGTGGGAGGTGGGATCTGAGGGAGGCGAAGGGTGTCGACTGGAGAAAGCAAAGGCAGAGATAAGTGAGAGCAAAAAACTTTGCATCGGGAAATCAGAGATTTCAGCTCTGGTAGAGGAAACAAGGCTTCAGAAATCCAATACCTGCTTCCCAATAGAAGGTCTAATGCGTTGATTTGCTGATAGGGTTGTCATGTGTAATGGCCCACTGTGATTATAATATGATCTCTAAACAAAGCCATTAAACCTGCTGATTTAGCTTGATGAAACAAAGCAAACCCTTTTAATGTATGTACACAAAGTGTGCCCCCACCCCGGGGATATTTTATGATGGAGCTAAAGATAAACGGAGCGCGGAGTCTTTTGGGCTTTGTTTAGAAGATTTGTGTGTCCTAGCATATGACGAATTAAATGGCGACGTACGATAACAGATCTTTTTCTCGTTCCTCGTCAGAATGTCAGCACTACTGAGGATCCGACTGGCACGCAGTCCTACCCCGAGGCTTGGGGATTACATGTGCTGCGTACACGTTAAAGCCTCTAAACCCTCGCCTCCGCACAGCTGATCTGACTGCACAATCATCCCCCTTACGCTCGCCGCTAGTCCACTGGCCGTGAGGCCTCTGCTCTCCCAGGATGCCCGCCGCTTTACTTCCACTTCAGCAGAGCGCCGCAGTGCCCCGCGAAGGTCAGAACATGAGTAAATTTGTCAGCTTGCCTCCGTGGATGTTGGATCACCTAGGAACTGACCTCCCGTCTCATAATCACATCGCTATAAATAACTGGGATGGAGTAAAGTTTTGAGAACAAATATACTAAATGCACTAAAGTTTTAATAAGTTAGGAGTTGAGTCCGAAATCTTACCGAGACTTTTTGGACATTTGATTGGTGGGAACAGTTTGAAGAAGACAATTTTCTGTGTTTGAATGCGCTAGTGTCCTGACCTCAACCTCATAAAACACTTCGGTCACAAACCAGAATCAATATTCATATTAAAACTGTATTGAAATTCTTCCCACAAGAGTGTAAGCTGACTGGCAGACTCCCCAACCACCCGGTCACGGACCTGTACTGGTCTGTGACCCATTTGGTACTGAATCACAGATCAATCATAAAAAAAAATCTGGTCCATCTGCTTGCTTGATCATGTGATACCATGGTAAAAATATAAGCTAGCAAAATAGCAAACATGAGTAAAATACAAACTTCTTTGGAGAGCTTCAGCAGAAAAAGGAAGAGGCCACATGATGAGACAAAAGAGGATCGTTAAGAGGCACTTAAGAGGCAATATCGGTCCTAAAATATCGGTTTATTGCTCCAGGTCATTCTCTTGTACCAAGCACGCTCTGTGTAATATGTCGTCTCAGGCTCACAAATGGGGCACAAAAGACTTTAAAATTGCTACCAAAAAAAAAGCTCGGAACGCCTTGCCTTGTTCTAATTTCCAACAATGACCCTTACTCTAACCTCAACCATAACCCAATTAAAACCTAAACTCTATAACCATGTCTTGACCCTCAAAAAGAGGCCCAGCAAAATGGCCCCACATGGACGGGTGGGCCCGAAATGTTGGCCCCACTATGTAACAAAAACAAAACCACACACACACGCACACACACGATGTGTAATTTCAAGGTGGAAATGAAGAAGATGGAGGCAAGGGTGATGCGCAGGGGCGGCCGCGCACATTAAATCAGCCCCTGGCAGCTCTTCACCCTCGCCTATCGTCATTGCATCACATCCCCAAATTTGCACTGAGGTGTGCCTCGAACGCACTGCTGACACATCAAAGGGCCGCAGCACTTTCATAGCACGAGTTGGATCCTCACGGCCGCAATCTGCAGCCGCCATGACAAACGTGCACAGGGAGAGGACAGGCATGACTAAAGCCTCGAGCAGACGTATTAAAAAATGGATTCTCCATTTCCCACTTCGATGAGTTAAAGTAAATTGGGCGGCCTTTGGGCAGAACTGCCTCTTCACGCAATGGTTAACCTTGAAGGTGAAAGGGAGTTGATTTGGATCACAGACTGCGTAAGGCAGGCTAGATAGGATCAACTTAGGTGCAGCTCTTTCTCAGATTTTATTTTTCCAGAGCTTGGCAAATCAAAAAATAAAAGTGGGAATCCCTAGTTAATGCTCAAGCAAGGTGTTTATAGTTTTGGAATTTTCATTTTACTTAGTTTTTATTTGGTTTTGAGTTCATTTTTTAATTTAATTTAAGTTAGTTGTAATTAGTTTTCAGGGTGGTTCTGTTTTTATTAGTTATAAAAAAGCTTAGTTTTTGTCTAGTTTGAGTTAGTTTCAGTATTAGTTTTAATTTTTTTTTAAGTGTATGGCTTGTGCGCAATATTTAATGAACACCATGGTAAAATGAAAAAAGTAACTAATTTCTTACCTTGCATTGCATTTTGGCTGAGTTAAATGAAAAAGCAGGCGAGCCAAGTCAAGCAGGCAAAATTGTCGCCTCAGAGCGACGTCATCTGAAGGTGCTTCTCTATTGGCAGCTGATAGATGACATCACTTCTGTGTGACACACTTTCAAACGTCCTTATTCTGGTTCAAGGATAACTCAACAGGAAGTGAGACTCTTGCTCCACCCCTCACTAAAATTTAAAATCGGCGCTCAAAGAGGGTGTTTCCTGGAGGACCGTTGGGTTGCGAATGGGGAGAGCGTTGGGCGTGGTCTGGCTGTGATTGACAGCAGCAACTCACGAAGAAGCCCTTTAAGGAGGCGTGTACGAGAATGAGCCGGTGGGTGGCGACGACGTAGTATGTATCGTCTCGTAATGAGAGGACAAACAGCCAAATTGAGTTTATCCCAGTGTGTTACCTGAAGATGGCGCCAAACACGTTTTTTTTTGCCCCAAATTTAAGCTTTCAACAAACATGCACTAAAATGTCAAAGTAATGACCAGTACATGTAGACAGCATTTGTAGACACCAGTTTATACAGTTAAGCAGCAAAAAAAAAAATATTTAGTGTTGAGTTATGCTTTAAATAAATGTACTTAAAATAACATTTAAAATAATCCCCAAAAGCTCATGCATTAAATGAATTACCAAAGACTAAAACGAAGGACATTTTTGTAAACATAAAATGTAGTTTGTTATCTTTCTTTTTTTTAAAAAGCATTTTCGTTTAAAAATTTATTTCTTTTTGATTTTAGTTTTAGTTTTTTCATTCATTTTTGTTAACTAAAATAACCTTGTGCTCAAGTAAATCATGGTGGTACACTACATCTCGACGCCAGAGCCAGTTAATTTTAAATGGAGGCAATAAATACAGATTTTCTCTTGAGAGTTTTACCAGGTTGTAGAAGGTACAGCTATATTTGCAAGAGCAGCATTAAACAGCAAATTAAAATGAAAGCAATGTGCTCATCTTTTGCCTCGGGGCTTGCCTACGTTCCTCTACAATATCTTCTTCCCCTCTCTTTTCACCTTCACTATTGGACAAACTGGTTAGAGCGCTGAATTGAAATCCTTTTCTTTCTTTTTTTTTCTTTTTTTTTTCCCAGAGGGCTCCCTAATTAAGAATTTAATTATGGCTGAGAGCGAAACATTGGCAACAAATCCCCCTCATGTTTTAAACATCTTTGGGCTCCTCATCTCTCTCCCACTCAGTCTGTACAAGCCGGTTCTCTGGAAGTTTTGAGGTGAACTGAAGGTAAGAAATGCACGAAGATGCTAATCACAAAGGCCAACACAAGAGAATTCTCCAGTGTGCATACATTGCATTCATGATCAAAGAGAGCCAAAAGCTTAAAAAAGATATTCAACACAATCCATGTTATTGTAATTTAGGCAAAAGTGCCTAAACACTCCAAAATAAAATAAAAAATGTATAATATTAGCAAATGTGAATGAAATAAATATTACTTTTCAGCTCAGTGGTGCTGTTATTACCATGCCTTGTCGGGTTTAGCAATTTCACTACTGTCCTCTCTTCATCATGCAGGTGTTCTCATCTCGTCTCAGCAGGCCAACCTTCCACACAAGCTATTTGTCACAAGCCGGTGTTTCACAGTATCATGACCTCCAAGTGTGTTTGCTGGGAATTGGGTGCTCGGAGCCAGCTGTGATTGGAAAGCTGCAGGAGGAAGAGGGTGTGATCAAGGTGAGTAATGGCTGCGCTCGGGTTCTGTGGTCAAATCTCTCTTACCAATCAATACAAGTAGTACAGTACTTCTGTTCTGTGGTCTAAATTCTTACATTGAGGTGATTGGGTGGGTTGGTTTGTATTAGAATGTACTTTATAACTACAATATGCAATGCAGTACTGACAAAATATTGGGATGCTGTACTTGTACATCCATCGCAGTAAGCAAAATTATGGAGTGACCCCCCCCCCCCCCCCCCCTCCCCCATCCTGCAGCTATAACATGACTTTCAAGGTTGGTGTGTCATTGAGATTTATGTCTATTATTTTGGAATATCACTCGTGAGGTCATAGGTCAAAAGAGCCAGGGTCACTATCTCTATTCCAGTTCATCCTCAAGGTATTTGATGGGGCTATCAAAAGTAATCGATTAATCGACAAGTAATAGATTATCAAATTAATCGACAACTAATTTAATAATCAAGTAATTGTTTGGAGCCATTTTTAAAATTTAAAATTGTCCGATATTTTGATGACACCATATCAACAGTAATTGTTTACTGATTTCCATGGTCCTTCATTAAGGAAGATTATCTTCTGTGTTTAATCAAAATAAGACATTTGCAAATATCTGTTTTTACTTTGGAAAACAATGACCGAACTGATAACATAGTACAACATCAATCCCCCTCTTTAGAAAAATAAAATCTCTATACAAATACTAAGTATGAAATAAACACCAATCACTTGTTAATAAACAGTAATTAGGAAAAAAAAATGCTTTTGTAATACACTTTATTGCGAAATTAAAATGAATCTGATTAATTGACTGTATAATCAACAGATTAATGGATTCCAAAAATATTAGATAGTGACAGCACTAAATCACACCAACCAACTAATCAATCAAACAACCAATCAACCACACGTAGCAACAAACCGGCCACACCTACAGTCACCAAGTCAGAATCAATCACATGCTGCCGTCATGAAATTTACGTTCAGGTTCCAATCCAGTTAGTTATGAAATAGTTTCCCGATATACCGGTACTTAAATTTGAAATGGTTATACAGTAGAAGTCCACTTCTGTCCCTTAACCCTTTCAGGGACAGTGGTCACTACAGTGGACAGCCATTCAAAAGTTGCTTTTTACTATATGAATGAATCTTAAAAAATAAAAATAAAATTAAATCTGAAGTAAGTTATCATTAGTCATGTAGCTATGAAAAGGCTATCGTAAGATTTCCTCCCTGGTGAAAACATTGTCAATCCCCCATAGGTATTGCAATGGGCTGTAATCATAACAGCAAATGATTCCGGAATATATAACGTTAATAGAAAGTTAATGTTTTCATTACATACACCGCTGAGTCTTTGTCCTTAGGAACAATGTAACACTTTCCACCTGCAGGGGTCCTTAAATCGTAAACTGTTGGCTGTGAAGTTGATATGTTCTAAAGGTAGCAATGCACAAACTGCACAAATAAAACAGACAAACAGAAAGCCAATATAAACACAGCAAGTCTCAGAGCAACAATGAAACAAACTAGTTTTATATGGTGCAAACAAAAACACATTCACTCATATAGCCTACTATAGATGATTTGGCTGAGGCAGGTGGTCTTTAGCAAGGTTTTCTGCTGTCACCTCACAACTTGCAGGTCATCTGTTATGGTGACGCTCCGCTGCCACAAGTCAAATAATTTCCCAGGGGTCTGCTGCATATAATTCGGATTTAATTGGAAAGACATCCAAAGAGATAGGATAGAAGAAAAGTGAATGCAAGACTGTGACGCTGCATTTAATGTGTTGACTGTCATATATATAAATAGTAGTGTAATAGATAATAGATAAGATACTGTATGGCTGAACATTTACCATTGCATTTACAAATCAATCTGAAAAAGTGTTTACAAGGTACCAAGTAACGTAGTCATTGGTTAGCAGAGGTGGACATTCTGTCAGTACATCACCGGTTTTGGCGATGAATGGCAGGAAACTTCAGAAATTTGACAGATAAAGCATTAAGGAAGTCTGTCAACGCAGTGCCGGCCCAAGACTCCATGGGGCCCGAAGCAAAATTAGATTTTGGGGCCCCCTATCACCGCCAATAATAGTGATTATTGGCCATTCATACTCCTATAAACTCATTTAATGTTCTACTCTTTCATTATGAATACCCTTGTTTTGTTTTAATAACCTTGTAAAGCTTTTTGTGAAACTTGTTGTAGGTTGTAGTTTGTAGATTGCAAACCACAATGATTAAGGCCATCAAAGTAGACAATTGGTTTGCAAATTTTTTAGGCAAACCTTTGAAGTACTACAATATTAGCAAATTCAGCAAATCCCCTTCCTGGCCACACAGAGCCCCAAAGAGAAGCCTGTCATGCGTTAATCTGAAATTCAGCAACACGATCAGCATGGGACTAATTTACACTGAATGTCATTATATATATATATATATATATATATATATATATATATATATATATATATATATATATATATATATATATATATATATACACATATATATATATATATATATATATATATAAAATAAAAATAAAAATAATAATAAAATAAACAAACAACACAATTTGATGTATTATTTTTGTTTTGAATAAAATGCAACCGCAAATGTACAAAAAAGTAGGCCTACTTAAAAATTGATGTTAATGAACAGAAATAATAGAAACACGAAAATAATGTTTTATAAATATAATAGTTGAATAAAAAAGGAATCATTCTGGGAATTATTGCAAAAGTAAAAAATTTAAATGGGTGGAAAAATCTGAACAATAGACAGCAATCCAAACATTTAGCTCTATATTTTCCCTTGCCAGGAGTGAAAATAAACTCCTTGGTCTCCCTCTTTACGCAGTGCGTACTGCATGACTGACACAGACAGGTTAAGGAGCTCGACCATTTAGTGGGCGGGGTGGGGTGTCGCATGGAGAAAGAGAGAGAGATATTATAAATATTTGACAGTATGAGTCTCGCTCACTCTCGGGGCCCCTTGATGGTCACGGGGCCCCAAGCAGCCGCATAGTTCCCTTATGCCTTGGGCCGGCCCTGCGTCAACGTAATCTTCAATAACCGGATCAGTACCGACGGACCTCCTCAGTTTGTCACTGACGGATATGCCAAATTGTCCGAAATGTGTTTGGAGATGGCCGATGGCAGAGAACTGAACACTCAATTCACAGGCAATCATGTGGTTAGCAATCCTGTAGCCACTCAATTGCAAACGCTTTTGAAATTTTGTGACATTTCTGTCACATTATTTGGAATTGCGTAAATGCTGAGAACAGACTATACTAATTCTACCTCATTTTAATGTACATCTCATGTATTTGAATCAAACCAAAATTGTTAGATAATTGTGTAACTCAATTAGCAAAGCAAAATCCTGATGTTTCACTTTAAACTTGCTGAAATTCTCCTTCAGCTTTTCATGTAATATTTCAGCACAAAATTAAGATTACAGTTCAGCAAAAGCGGTGCATTCAACATTTATATTCAGTCACTTGGCGCCATTACACTCCTCATTTCTTAATTCCCATTTTTATTTCATTTATTCTCAGCCTTAGCTCCTCAGTATTCCCACCCAATTTGATCCAAAATTATATTCTCGTATTGAAATATCATTTTCTATTTGAGCCATTATTGATCACTTCAAACCCAAAATGATGAACCATATCCTTGTTGTGGATTTAGTGCAACGGATGCAGTGGGTGGCAGCAGTTTATCGCTAAGGACTTGGGCTTGGGCCCTGGGTGCCTTTGAGCAAGGTACCTAACGCCCTAGAAACTCTGATCTTTTGCAATTCGTCACTCACATCTCTCCTTATATACCTTAGTGTATAGTCTGCTTTTCTGTGTGGTGTGCAAGAAATATATACAACAGAGAGTAAACTGAAATTTCCCTTGAGGCATCATAATTGTATATTAGATTGAAAAGTAAATCTAGTAAATTCTGCGTTTTGGGATGTCTGTACAGAGTGTTATGCCTGCGTATTCTGGAAATAGCAGTCCCTTAACTGTGTATACAAGCATTATTTTTTTTGTGGAGGTCTCAGTCACTACGGGCCATTTAAAGTACATGGTATGCACTGTATGTATGTGTTTCAATAGAAACAACTTCTGCTGCCAATTAACGAAGAAAATAATATAAAGTGGGATCAGCTCATCTAATTATTCAGTTAGCACAGCAGCCAAAAATTGTGACGTCTAGCATTGCAATGAAACTCACAATTCACACGTTAGCTGAGGATACAGTAATTGGCAATACAGTGTCACAAGATGCTCAGGATTGACGACTGATAGCACAACATCTCTTTTTGTCCCCTCTAGCAAATGACAGACACTTCTGGAAATGTGCCGTGACAAATTCCTCTAATGATATGACAGCATTATCTTTGATGGCTGCACTTCCGTAATGAAGACGGTAAAGATCATTTAGCCCATTCTCCATGAATTACCACATATACCCCCATCCAAAAATTATTAGACTCTGAATATTTGGGTTTGACACCAAAGTGCGTACAACCTGTATATAGCTTAGAAAATGTTACTCTCACTGGGCTCATTATAACGTTGCACACAGTAGTAGTAGTAGTAGTAGTAATACTAACCATTTTAAATTTTATAGCAGTTTTATAGCAGTTTACTTTAAGCAGGGCGGACTGGCAATCGGGAATGTCATGAGTTTAGTGATTGACCTCACTGTTGCAATACTTTTTGAGGCGAATGTAGACTTTGGATATGAAGGTATTCT
Organism: Leptonotus elevatus; assembly: GCF_054856555.1. Lineage (NCBI taxonomy): Eukaryota > Metazoa > Chordata > Actinopteri > Syngnathiformes > Syngnathidae > Leptonotus > Leptonotus elevatus. The sequence continues at coordinate 13,646,355 of NC_141251.1, read as the reverse complement.
TTCATGAAATTAGGAACGAAAAGAAAGGTATCTGTGCCCTTAATTTGATCTATTAAACCATTCAAAAACGATATTAAATCTCCATAGGCTATGCTAAACTACTGTTAGTCTTAATTTGTCCCATTGTGTGCTGGAGTTAATTGTCCTTTTGTCCTGTCTTTGTCTTATTCTATCAAAAATGTTCAAATGGATCCTTGAGGCTGCTGCCGATGTCTTTTCTGTTCCTCCTTTCTCACACATTTCTCTATTTGCCGCCTTACTGCCTCCAGTAAGCCTCCTGCCATAAATGGCCTTCCCTCAACATCCCACAGTGCTTTCCTTTGCAGTTCACTTCCAGTTCTTCCACCTTGTTCTATTTCTCCACCCTAATGTAGTTAAACTTTCCTGCTTAGAATTCCAACATTGACATTTGAAACTTGAATTCAATGAAACGGATTATCTCAGTAAAACACAGAGGGGGAAATGTCACTTTTCCAAATAGTTTCCCAGATACATTCCCATTAAGTTTAACATGAATACATGCAAACAGTCCGAGTAATGTGAATCAGGTCTATGCAGTTTGCAAACTGAACAGCTTGAGTAGCCAGATTTGCGAACACGGTGAAGCACCAAGCTCCTGGCTGTAATGAACACTACAGATGTGTAGCGCAGCGGAGGAGAGGTACGCCAACGGCAATGTAAACAGCCGACAATTAGCTGCCTGGATGATGATTCCTTACTTCTGTTTAGTGAATACTGTACACGTGAGGAGGCCAGTATGTATGTCTGCTGCAGGGGCTCGTAAACATGCGCTATACATACATAATCAATGCAAGAACAGCCAACTTACTGATCCTTAAGGGAAGTGTGCTTCACTCTTGGTTTGAGTGTCTAGTATAAAGAATAAGAGTCTCTCAGCTGCCATGTTGTTGAAACGGCAAAGGTCGTACATGATATTCTTGGATGCTAGCATCCGATTTGTTTGTATTTTGGGGAATTTTTAATCATTGAAATGGAAATAATCCATTCCAGGATCAATTAAAATAGTTTGAACAAAGTGCAAATTTATTGGGGGATTTACCATAAGGCAAACCTAGGCAGTTGCCGAGTGTCTCACGTTACTAGAGGGTCCCATAAAATTCCTCGTACACTAATGGCCAATATAGTTTTTACTTATTTACACACATTAATTAGGTTTCTGATCCAAATAATTTCGCTAAAACGCCAGCAGAAGGCTTATTGTATCGTATGCCTATTCCCCCCCCCCCCCCCCCATAAAATTCCTCATACACTAATGGCCAGTATAGTTTTTACTTATTTACACACATTAATTAGGTTTCTGATCCAAATCATTTCGCTAAAACGCCAGCAGAAGGCTTATTGTATCGTATGCCTATTGCCCCCCCCCCCCTAAAATTCCTCATACACTAATGGCCAGTATAGTTTTTACTTATTTACGCACATTAATTATGTTTTTGATCCAAATAATTTTGCTAAAACGGCCAGCAGAAGGCTTCATGTATCTTGTAAAGCCGGGACATGTACGTCACTACCCTGGCTACGTGACATTTTAAAACTCATTTTAATTGAATTCATGTACTGTTGGACAGTTTATACAATGTTCATATATTTGTAGCATCACTTGTTACTCCTGTGAGTTGCAGCCAGCCTGTTTTTAGGCTTGTCATGATGCATTTTCCGAACTGACCCATTGATTTCTTTTTCAAAGTTTTGTCTTAAGAAGTCACCCAGCAAAGGAATATTCTTTATTTAAGCATTCAATCATTTTGGGGGTATATGGTTTTCGCTGAGCAAGAAGGGTTTGAAATATGTAACCAGCAACATAATTTACAGTGCTCAGTGTAAAAGAGTACACCCCCTTTGAAAAGTAAAATTTTAAACAATATCTCAATGAATACAAAAACAAATGGGAAAGTGTTTTATTTTAAGTAACACCCATTTATAAGCAACTGTCTGATTGACACCTGTGTAATGATTAATGAGACTCACCTGTAGACGCTTGTAGTCTAAGGCCCCGTCCACACGAAAGCCAGTTTCAATGTATCGTCACAAGTTTCTTACCGTTTAGGCTCCAGACTTGGCATATACATTTCAGCCGTTAAACATCCTAAGCGTCTTCTTTTGGACACACGCACGTCTTGAAATGCTTCTGTGTGTACGAGATTTGTTTGAGGAACGAAGAAAAAATTTGGGCTTTTTGGGCTTTGCTCCGGAGACGTTCGGTGGGGTAAACTAATTTTGCAACACCCTTATTTGAGTAAAACTGAAAATGTTGTTCTCTAAATCATATTATTAACCTTAGTTTCATGTTATAAGTCAAGCATATGTTATATAAATTTAATCTTGTCGTCATTTTGGAAATTGTTTTTGTGTTCATTGACATATTGTTCAAAGTGTTATTTCTCAAAGGGGATGTACTCATTTATGCTGAGCACTGTAAAATAGTGAAGTATTTGCTACAGAGATACAGCGGAGCAGACAAAATCCTCAAATTTCTACATTAGCACTTGAGTATACCACTGAATAAGAAGCCTTATACTGAGTTGTGTGTGTTTGTTTCACAATGAGACAGGGATGTTCTGTGAGAGTTCCAAAATTATGTCATGCAATTTTAAGGAAAAGTACTATATTGGGATTTATAGGTCTGCCTGTAAAATACAGATACTCAACAGTTGAGTATTGGTATTGGTCTGAAAAAAAAAATGCGGTATTGAACATCCCTATTTAAAATATATGTATCTTATATATACTGTATATTATATATATATTATTATATAAATGTTTATTTAAAAAAATGCCTTGCTATATTGCAGGACAAAAGTACTGGGTCTTACTACTTTTGAGTTATTGTCAGTACACTTACTGTGTGCTGTATATTCTTCAAGTTCTTCACTTAATATGCTTGTGTTGCAGTAAAACTTGACCGTTCGTCGTAATGTTAAACATTTGTACGGTTCCTTGACATAGTTGACTATATTGTATTTATCACAATGGTGCACTGACTAGTAGAAGTATCTTAAAATGTGTAAGAGGAAGATTGTCCGACTTGAGATGAGAGGATGACTATCACAATAAACGGACTCATTTTTCTGTACTTTTACAATTGTGCGTGTGACTATTACTTTCTCAGAAGCCTGAAATAACATTGGCGAAAAGACTGAATTCAAAGTAGGGAGAAAGGAAAAGAGGATGATTTGCCATCTGGATCTTTCCTGATCTCAGCCTCGGGCAGGACAAGCTGATGTAAAGAAATGTCCTTAGTATAGCTGTTCTAATCTCAAAGCCATTTATTGTGTTTCGTTTTAGTTCTTCATGAAACACATCGGCTCTATTTTTCAGAACAAACTGCTTTATAAATATCCTTCCAGATGAACGCCTTCATTCAAGCATATCTTTTTCTTTTTCTTTTTTCTTTAAATGTATCATTTGCAACATAGGACTTGGCCACTTTCACAAGCAATCAGTCAACAGTTATTGGAAAGATGGCATTACATTACAAACAAAAGCCTGTCGATCATGTAGTGCCAAGTCAGGACAGCACGCGCTTAATGCACCTGCAGATCCCGCTCATCACCTCTACAAGGGGTTGTTTTTGTTCATTAGCACAAGACAAAGCAACTTATATATAGGCGATAATAGCATTGCTCACTAATGAATGCATTATTTTGGTTATGAGAGAGTCATTCAACTATGTAGTAGAACTAGTAAGACATGCCTCATCTAGCGGTGGCTACAATTCTGCAAATAAAAAGGCAAAAAATAAAAACATCAAATTGTTTACCTGAGTCAATATCACTTTAACGTGCCTTGGAGACTTCCCCATTTCACCCAAACAAGTATAGCTTTACCATTGAATTTCAGAGGAGCTCATGTTGCAGGTTGTGGGAGGACTGTATGCAAATAAATGAATTTATTCCACGTAATGTGATTTATCAAACCTGAGCCAAATTGAGTTGGCTGATTTTGCATCTTTAAATAGCTTGTCTGAAGAGCAGGTGCAAACCAGCATACGCAGCAGTGCCAGCAGCAATGTAGCGCAGACAAAATGAGAGGTGAATTGCCAATAAAAATTGTCATGACATATCATATATTCAGAGTCACAATTTTAAAGCCTCTGTTAGATCCTTACGCATGATAAACACATACCTGTGTGTCCAATTGTCACACACGAAAAAATTTATGAGAGCAAAAGATTTCTCAATATAGTATGTTGGCCCGCCTCTTCCACTTCCACTTCCAATTCCATCACATCATACTTTTTTTTTTGCATTTACGGTGCTCTCCCAAAATGTTCATGGTGAAAACCATCTGAGCAACCAAAACCATATTTTACATCCGTCGACACCACTTTTACTTGTATCTGTTGTCAACAGCACTCACAATCAGTTCAGCCCTTTTCACACTGCATTTGGCTAGCCATGCTGTTGTCAAACCCATTTATTGTGTATGTGGTGAGGGGTAGAGATCATTGAATGGAGCAGCGCGGCCTGGCAGGAGGACTTCTGTCACGGAGCCAAGAATTGGAAAATGTGGTATTCGAGAGTGGCAGTGTTGTGATGTCAGACAAGCGCCTCCAATTGGAGAGACGCTGACAGAGTGCCTTATTTACAATTAAATGAATAATTAAACTATTACCTCTGAGCTATTAATTTTTCTCTGCTGCTAGTGTCCCCCTTAAAATGAGCAATATCAGGACTTTCTTTTGCAACAATGAAAGGTGCATCTCGTTGAGGTGAGTGCAGTGTGAAAAGGGTATCTTAGTAGATTGTGCTGGCCCTCCGAGTATTGAAATTCTGACATGTGAGTCAACGGCTTCTTTATTGTGTGATGCATGATGTTGCTGGTGTACTGACTACTCTGTTGAGACAAAAACAACACCCATCAAGGCCTCCCAGGGGCTTCAATTAGCAATTCCCCCGACTCTTTGTGGTCACTCAATATCCCTAGCTTCCACTGTATAGGGTTACACCACATCTCTAGTGGCAGGGCTTACTTAAAACTCAACCCACATACTGTACCAAACCATGAGCTATCTTTGAAAATAACCTTGGGAAAGTAGGGCTGGAGGGATCTAGTACACTTGATTTGTCTCCTCTATTATAAGTCTATGTGATTTGCTGTCTCCAGGGAGCTTGCAGCAGTGCAGTCGGTATTGAATGCTGCCCTGTTAAATTATTGGGGGACCAAAAATTTACTGCTAAGGCCTGGTATGTTGCTGTAGTTTAAGTTCAATGTTATAGAAAGGTTTAAACGTGTGCACACCAATTTAGGCGTGAGTGAGTCTGTATGAAAAGTAATGTAATCACTAAGATGTTTTTAACTTTTTATTGTTTGTGTTAGTGCACTATTAGCAGTTTTTAATTACAAAACTCCAGGACAAAATTGGTGGACTGGAATCTGACGGTAAAGGTGAACGTGAGTGCAGATAAGAGCTGCATGTGAGCATCACAGATCAAGATCTCAGATTGTTGGTTCGTTAGTTAGCAGAAATAGAAAATGTGCAAAGCCTATTTGCATCTATGTGTACAATGCTAGCAAATATGGCGCAATTACATGCGCCGTTTTCCCTATTTTTAGGTTAGATTTGAGTACTTACAGGAATTGGGACCTATTGAGAATGTGAGCTGCACCTACAGTACAGGCCAGGGCTGCATTGGCATGTAAGCCTTTATCATGATTTTCGACTGAACATGCCAAATTGATGTGTCTGGGATTGTTTGATCTGCTCTTTACAAGGGGCAAGGTACAGTCTTTATTACCTTTCACTGTAGTGAGAAACTAGCTTTCTGTGGTTACATGCAGAAATACTGGAAATGTGAATGTGGCGATTATGTCTTGGAGTTGAAATTCATCATTACGAATTGTACACATTCGCAAAGAAACAACTGTGGCCTGCACCTCCGCCAGCCGTTGTATGGCTGCCATGAAATATTCAAAAATCCCATGAGTTTTGTTCAAAATGGCAAGGAGCGGCAGTTTCACTGCTTTGCTCCCAGGTCTGCCTGGCTATGAAAGGTCACTGTATACTTTGAACATATGCTTATAGCCCCCAACGATACTGTAAGTGGTAGCCCAACCATTTCTATTTACACTCCTCGTGCTCTACTACCATTAGTAAGACAGACCCATGTCTATCCCCCTGCTATTCGTTGTACAAAGGCCATGTATTTAAAGAAACAAAGAATATCATTTCACTTGGCAACAGTGATTAATCTCACTTTGCGCTTTTAGCAGCGGAGTCAGGGAGCAGCCTGTTTTCAAGTCAGACTGCATTTGGGCAACCATTTATCCATTAGAGTGCCCTCAAGAACATTCATATGAGATAGCGCCGGAAAAATTGTCTCTTTTACTCTCCTGTTCATTAAATCCACTACTCAATGGCATGGCATTTACACTAGAACCATTATATAGATATTTCTGTGGGTGCAGATTGATTTTCTTCTCAGGTTACGCGTCAACACTTATTCATATAAGATCTCAATAATTATTAAACACAAACAAGGTTGCACAGCGACAGTAAATCTGTTTGCTGCTATCTGGTCTTGGTCACGACAGCTGAACAATTGGACTGTACACACAAACTGTATCCTACGCTTCCAGACATTTTAGTGCGCTTAAGAGGTTTTTCTCAGGAACGAACAATGACTATTGCCAAGCTTTGATTTTCTTGTAACTCTCAAGTCAATATGGCCATTAGTGTGTTTGCCTGCCAGAGTAAAAGTAGACTGTAGTTCGTCACCTCCTTATTAAGAAGAGTCTACTTTGATTAAACTGTAAGTGGAAGTGCTCTAAAGACAACCTTTCCCAGACCAAACCGTTAGTGTTGTCACTGCTGATTTCAGTGAATAGAAAATAATTACATAAAAGACATTAAAATGTGCACTGGTACTTGGGTTTATTGAAATATCAATATTGATATGAATATATACAGTGCATGCAGTAAATTTGTATCTGCAGAAATAGTAATTACAGTATTTTCAGAAAGGTCATACAGTAGTATAGTAAAAGGACCATTTTTGTCATTCCCACTTAGGAGATGAATGCATCTTGTCCAACAAAAGTCAGAAAGCTAAGGGTTTAAGGATGTTCTACAGCTGATGTGCATGAAAGTCCTATTGTTGGGGCCTCTCGAAATGACAACAACATAAGTGCCTCTGCTTTTACTTATTTTGATATGTGTGTTTGAGTAAGATGGTCATTTCTCTTTATTCTATGAACCTCTTGACAATGGTACTCCCAAATGGCAATTTTGACTAATGTACACAGTTGTCTATGTATTGGACAATATTAAAATAAATAAATAGATGCAGCGCTATTTCAGATTTCACATCTGAATTCTGAGTTATGATGGTGTAGTACTATTCAAGCAATTAAATATTATATTTAGAACAACTTAAGATCTGCTGTTTGCGCTCTGAACGACAATCAACAGTGAAGGCCTATCAGAATCTTATCTTCTATTCTTCTATTATCTATCTATTCAAGGGGCGGCATGGCTCAGGTGGTAGCGTGGTCGTCTCCCAACCTGGAGGTTTTGGGTTTGATCCTCAGGCCTAGTGACCATGTTGAAGTGTCCTTGAGCAACATATTGAACCCCCTGTTGCTCCTGATGCTGCGCCAACAGTTGGAGAATGAGGAAACGGTGTTAATAAAGCATTTTGAGTACCGAGAAGACAGAAAAGCGTTAAACAGGTGATAGCCTATTTACTATTATTTCATAACATCACCATCACTATGTGATTGTGTGACTTGGTAATGAAGTAATGAGTTTTCATTGACATTTCAGTAGTAAGTAGGATTTTTAAACATTTAATGAGAATGGCAATTACCATTGTTTTGGTGAAAAGCCATACGTTTGTTTTTTGTGAAGTGCAAAACCTTAGAGCAGAACTGCACGTTTCTCCTTTTTAGACTCCAGACCTGTTTTGTGTTGAATGAGTAAATTGCTCATATTGACTTTGTTAGGAAAATATCAATGAAGAACAAAAAGAAAATCCTCTGCCTTTATGAACGAGAGGGCACTCGGTCTCTAAGAGCAGACGGTGGTTATTGAACGCGGCACTTGTCTCACCAGAGATTTGAGACGTTAGTGCAAGCTGTTAACTGGCCATTTAATCAATGATGGACAAACACCAGGAATTCTCAGCAGGGACTGAAAGGACCAAGAAAGGACATCATGTGATGTTTGGTTATACACAAGCAAACAGTGGGATCGTATTTTATTGCATTGATCAATAGACAGAAGTGTTACCTAAGCTCTAGAGACTTCTCAAACAACGATCAACCTCGTTTGAGGTCTGTGAATGATCTTAATGAGAGTAATTTGGAACATCAAGTGCTTGTAGTGTTGTCCTACCCAGTCTTTGTGCTGCCATAAGGAAGATCAAACCCTTTCAAGAAAATGTTGAGTAAACAATTAGCCAGTTGGAAAAGTTCCAGTTTTTTTATTTATTCTGAAGTTTCTGTGACATAGCGTTCTTCTCCTGTGTGTGTTGTTTTAAAAGAAAATTCAAAGAAGTGAATGATGGAGCTTATTTTAATGATTCAGATCGGTATTCAGCTCGACTCTACATTCTTATCATGCCAACAACTTGATACAGCCTTCTAATTGATCTTACCGTGGCACGCCCCTCCCAGCCCACGAAATGCGAAGAGCTGCGCCCTCCGACATTTACCAGTCAAGATGAGTTAAAGTGCATTCACAATAATGACAAAGTAATCAGAACTTCCTCATGATTCTCAGTCAGGATATTTCTCTTTAAAGCCAGCAGAAGGCTTTAAATTTTTTAGTGACACATCGCTGCCTGCTGCGACAGAAATCAGTCACCTCACTCACTTTGACCGATTGTCAGCAA